>NC_136636.1:13608924-13963318 GCF_949748355.1 Melanostigma gelatinosum | reverse complement strand
TCTCAATTCAAGGAGGCGGGTCTGACATTATCAGGTTCGGCCAAGAGTGATGTTGCTATTGTCTTCCACGACATCCACTGTTGCTTCCATCCACACCACTGCAAGAACATCAGGAGAATGCATTTGCTGATTACAATTATAGGTGTCGCTTTATTTATAGGGTCGCTTTAGAGGTGCTGGTAGGCATATTTTTGAAGTTTGTAGCGAGCAAGGCTTGCTGTTTCCCACTGCCGTTTGAGCGTCATGCAACACAGCTGTGAGTGCTTATTGATGCTGCCTTTTGTCTTTAACCATGACCTAAATCTCTTGCAAACTTTAGCTAAGCAGTTTTAGTTAACCAAACCAATGAGCTGGCAGAATATAAGAGTAATGTTTAGTTTATTTTTGAAACCACTGATAAACAGCTTTTTTCACCTTTTAACCTTTTGTTGTTTAAAAGTAGAGGAACTTGTAATCTGATTAATAAATAGCAGATTCTTGAAAAACGTGTCCAGTATAGACCCAACACACAACATAAATTTCATTGTTCATCATCTGATATATTGAATTTTTTCTGTTCTTTAAATTGCAACTAATGAACCTGCCAACACTTTAAGTTAGCTGACACTGCAATAAAATGAGCTAAAAATATTACGTCCAGTCAGAAAGAGTAATATAACGTTACAGTCATGGGATATTACTTGCCCTAACGTTAGCTGTTACACACGTTAAATCATGTCACTAAAAATCTCAACCTGACCAAAAGTCAGACAACGTGCACAGCAGGACATGTGAAAAATGTTACCACTATGATATCAGTCTACAAGTTAACTCCATTACCAACTTCGGCGACACCCAAAGTATTTCTGTGTCTCCATTTCAGAGTAACTGTGGTCTGTAATTAGTGTCTGTTTGAATAAAGTGCCTTTTAACATTATAGCCTTGTTCGTGAAACAGTCCGTCGCCTAATTTGAATTGCTGACTCGTTTTAATTAGTAATATGTGGGATGTTGGCTAATGACACAAATGGCTAACTAGCTAAAGTTAGTTGATAATTATTACAACACGTGCAAGTTGGCTGGCTAGCTGACTGGACAAAAATGTTTGCAACGTTGGACTTATTCGATTTGACAATCAATGTATCGATAATCGTGTGACAGGATATCAACTGCGCTCATAAAACATGTGCATACACTGATAACCGGCAGATTGTACTGTATAAGATGAGAACAGATGTAACGTTAGCCGTTACAATCACGTTACAATCCAGGCTGCAGGTTGCTCTGAGTTAAGATGGCCGACAGCAGTCGGTGTCACTTCCGCTTCTGAACGATTCCATTTCCCGAAGTGTATATGTAAACCAATATCATACATTTTAACGAATTGAATCTTGCTTGTTTCACAGTGTGCCATTTACAAACCATGTTTTAACTGATTCAATTTAATTGTTTTCAAAAATGAACAGATTCATGCTGATTTTAAGGAATTTGAAAAAATATATTTTAAAAAATGTAATCAAATTAAATCGATGAAAATACTTTAAAATAAACTATGCCTTGGTTTTGAGTGTAGGAGCAAGGACAACAAAGCTGGACAGGTAAAGGTAAAAAAAATAGACAGGACCGTTATGTACACAAGTAGTAAAAAAGTAATAAAAAAATAGTGTTAATATAAATATCATGTAAATAAGAAGCACAAATGACCAACAATATAATATGAAATAACACACCTATATAAGTCAAGCATTCTGTAAGTTGTAAACAATACAAATAGTGCAAAGAAATTACTACTGAATGGATTTACATAGACTGGATAATTATGTTTAGTATGTAAATGTATGGTGTTCCTTTTAAAAGTTTATATAGTTCTGAGGTTACCGATTCCTCGCATCATATTTACTGTACAGATGTGGGAATGGTATCAATCTTCTTTACTAACTCTCGTCAAAAAAGCCATACGCATATTTTCCTAAAATTGTAAACTATTCCTTTAGCCAAAATTGGACCAGTGGTAAGAATGTCCGCATTGAACCAATTAGTGTAAGTTTTAAAGCATGAACAAAGAGACAAATTGCTTCATCACTCGAAGTTCCCCCAAAACCGTGATTTACTGTAATCGATTAGCATTAAGTACTTGATGGACACAAAGCCTAGTGTTCAATCTGCAAGTGTTACTTTTCAGTATCTACAATGTCCTTACATGGAGTGAGAAAAGGAAGCGTTGTCATACGTACAGAAAGCCCTCTCAAGTCCAATGAAAAAGAGATGACTCTAATGCTTGTTTACCTTCAGGGAACAAGAATCAGCACTACGTGTTCTCGTTAATGACTTGCTGAAGAGTCTTTCGTGGCGTCAGCTCTGACAGCCAGACAGATGTACCACCCATGGGGATGATCATTCAGATACTGCCTTTGCATTCGATGTGTGATCCTTCCTTCTAAAGACACTGTGAGCTAATTCAGTTAAGACCTTTGCCTGATAGTTCCCCTTATTATTCAAATTACATCCAGGCTCTGCTCTCATCTGTCCTGATAAGATTGCTTGATAACCACCAGTTGGTCTTTTGCAGCGTCTCCAAAGAAGCGTATATTCCTCCATCCATGCCAGCAGCATGGTAGTCTCTATAGAGCAGGTTGATGCATGGCTCACTATGTTTGTTGTACAATTGTGTAATAGCCAGTAAATTATAACACGCTTTGTGGTTGCAGAGTTTGTAGAATGTTTTAGAAATTGTCATTTTATTGTTTGGTTTAAAATATAGTTTCTACATTTTTCTGCCATTGTCATGTGTACATTTGAAAGATTACAACGCAGCGCTTACCCAAAGGTAGATTATAAGGCATATGACACGATAGTAAAAGGGTAATTGAATGATCTGCACTCATTTTAACTCAAGTTTTAGTCTCAAGAATCATTAAAAGCTGATGATTAATTCTTGTTAGTCATGCGTGTGACTTTCTTGCCCTTGTAGAGATCATTTACGCTGAGCAATTTAGTTCGAGCTCAGGGACTGCCATTAGAGACAACTTGAGAATAGCAGGAGCACAGACCGATTAGCAATGTGTAGGAAGAGGTTAACGAAGCGAAACAAGACAATTACATGAATTCAAACCTCATTTGTCAAATGTCAGTTGGATAGTAGAGTTGACGAGCAAAACTGTCATCCACCGTACCACAGTAGGTTGCCTATAACCCCGATGATGTGTGAGGAACATTTCTGCCTCTCCCATTTTGACCTTGGAAATGCTTTTGCAGCAATTTGCTTTGTTTTAGAATATCATGGCTTTAAACATGTTTATTTCTATCCCTAGAGCTACAAGTATTATGAAACACTTTCCTCCGTCGATCTCTGACTGAGAATCCCTCCAGCTATAATCAGTATATTTAGTTATAACTTATAATTTCACTGATTCTACATTGGCAGAAAATGTCAAATTGGGAAAGGAAACAAGACTATACAGTCGACAGCCATGCCAGCGGCTCTGTGAGGCTAGAGTCTACTGCATGTGAGCATGCTGAACTGACGTCAGCATGCTGATATTTAGCAAGTAATGTTGCATGTTAACCATCATACGTCAGACAGTGAGAGTTCAGAAAGCAGTCGGCACACTGATAGTCAGTTCCCTGTATCTGTGTCGTGTGTTTCGTCACTGCCCCGCCCCTTTAGGAAGTTAACGGCAGCTCCTGAGGCCTATCGATTATGACCGATTCTTTCATCGGGGAGCTTGTATTGCGTCCTTTTTGTTACAGACCATATTTGCTTTTTGAGTATGCTAACATTTGCTAATTACATCTAAACACAAAGCTGAGGCTGATGGTAAAATTAGCTATCATTGTTCATTTTTCACATGTTTGGTCATAAACCAAAGTACCGGACAATTTGAAGTTATGACCCTTTTTCTAGATTTTGAAGCCATCGCTCAAAAGCTGTCGTGATATTTCGCTCAACCTCATGGCTGTGCTCGATAAAAAGTCAGGTAATCGCCAAAGTTATTGAGGTTCATTCTTTGGAGTGCATGGATATCTCTCCAAAAATGCATAGCAAACCATTTAACATTTTGAGGTATTGCAGTATGGACTATAGTGGTATACCGACCGATCATCCAACATTGCCATCACCACAGCCACGTCTCGATCATGGATAACCGTTGTAAATCATCACAAGTAAAACCAAATGTGTGTGTACAACTGGTGACTCATGATAAGAACAACAGCACAGTAACTTTCCTCTCTCTCTCTCTCACGTCCTGCAGCTATGCCCTTCATCATCTCCATGCTGCTGGCCAGCCTCAACAGCTGCTGTAACCCCTGGATCTACATGTGCTTCGCTGGGCATCTGTTCCAGGATCTTAGGCAGAGCTTTCTGTGCTGTTCCGCTCGCTATCTCAAGTCATCCCAGTGCAGCTGTGAGCGCGACTTTGACTCCAGTCACAAGAGCAACTCCTCAACCTTTGCCATTAAAAGCACCAGCAGTCAGAGGAGCATCACGCAGACTTCCACCACTTAAGCACTCGTCCTCCCTCGCCTTCTCTTTCTCGAGGTGCCCACCCTGCCTTTCACCAATGCAGTCGCCCATAAAATATCCAGCAGTTCAACTCCTTTAGTTACCTCTTGCTGTTCAAGCTCTGAAGGGAAAAAAACAACAATCTTAACTATTTTTTGCTTTACAGTACCTTACAGTGTCACATGGATATGTAATTGTTAACTAGAAAGATGTACAGAATATAATTAAATGTGTGATATTGTATGTATGACCAAGCTGAGCAATCACCTGAATCTTTTTGTTTTTTACATTGTTCTTGTTTGAGATGTACAGTATATATTTGCAGTGCATAGAAAGTCAAGAAAAGCTAACATTTTTTAAACACTTTCAACCGCGGCCAACTTCATTTCTGATTCAGTTGTTGCCACCAGCAAAGCTTGTGGATCCTGTTTGCCCGTGTTATGATGAAATTGCTCACCGGTTATATAGTGTGTACCATATTGTTCAACTTCTTAAATTTGCAATGAATTGCATATATGTAAACTGTTATTGAGATATTGTTAGATGTGAGATGTCATGGCTGTCCCTGGTAAAGATTTTAAAAAATGCTTGAAAATAAAAATAAAGAGCAAAAGCAGCACAAATGCACTGACGTACCCTATTATTTACAGCTAGCTGATGCTCATTAGAGCTCCTATTGCCTCCCGAAATCCTTGGCAAGGTTGCTGGGAAAGTTCCAGAGGGATGTTTGTCTGCGGTAAATCAATAACGCCACTGAGTTCCTGCAAAAGTCTGGCAGCACATTGAAACTTTGAACTTCCTATTCAGCCTCGGCCCAAAAATGCATTATTGGGTTGAGAAATGGAGACTGTGCAGACTGCGTAAACTAAAGTTACTCATGTTTCTGAAGATATCTCGGGGCAACAATTGTTGCATGATATGGTGCAATAAGGGACAATGTAGGTAAACTGTGCACTGCACAGGCGTTGCTATAATTGTATTGTTGTGTGGATGGCAGGATTAGATTATGAACCAAAATGATCATCATTTTAAAGAAATATTTATATTTAGGGGGAGTTAACTTCCCTTATAGCCTTGATAATGTGACCTTGTGTAAGATAAATATGCATCAGTGTCAAATATTATATTTGGAGAAATGATGTAGAATATAGAATATGTGAATATAAATCTTTTAAAGGTGACAATTGGCTTTAAAGACTTATCAGAGTGACTTTGCGATGCATTTTATGATCAGAGATTATTAGTAATTGTTCCATTTCTAGAGATCAATAAGTGTGCAGGGCAATTTGTGAAATAGAGTATGTCTGTCATGACACAAGTTTAATCAATCATTTTTAGAAGGCAAACAATAGATACATTTGCTGTATTGGTTGTAGTTTTATCCTGCACATTGATTACCTTTGTAGGTTTTGGGAAATCAATCACTCTTGCTCCTTAATTGCACTGGTTAAAACAGTTCATTAATCAGCTCAATGATTTCTGCTCATATACATTTGAACTGTGCATCTTCCAGCATAATAAAGGACAAATGAGTCGGCCAGACAGAAACACACTGCAGTGATGAACAAAGAAGGGTGTGGTGACACTGAATCATCAATAATGGAGCTGAGACACAAAAGAGGAGCAAATGAAAGACACAACAGCAGCCTCTAGTGGGTCACAGCTCCCAGGCCGACTCAAGTAGACCAAAATATCACTGAAACACGGTTAAGATGTTTGGTGACTCTTAAAGATGTATTTCTTAAGCCTCTCAGAATTAATTGAAATAACACACATAATATACTTGCAATCTACCATCTGAACCAGTGGTGCTTATTATATGGACGGTTTCATCAATTGTAAATAATTAGCCTTTCTTTACTGCAGGTTCACAATAGCAGCATAGGTTCTATACTTTTCTACATAATTAGAATAACACTGTGGAGTATTCCAATGGGTCTCATGGAAAATGTTGTACTCTACTCCTTCAATAGGTCCAGACGTGTTTACACCGACTTGACTGAAATGTGCAGGCATTAACTGATCACGCTTTGATAAAAGGAAGTAAATTATCTGCGTGGTTGGTTCCAAACTTATTTCTTTCATCTGCAATCAACACAAACTGTGGAGTCATGACAAATTACTAAATCATTTTGGAGAGAAAACATTTCAAATGACTTTCTTTTTGTTGGGGCTTATCAAATAAGGTTACATGTATGAATGTCAAATCCTATTCAATCAATATAAAGTGAATTACCAGACACAGCAACATAGAGCGTTGAAATAACTTTTAAGAATGGCTAAATGTAATGTAATGCATACAGGCAGCATTGTCCACAGGTGCAGGTGTGTTAGGGAGTTCATTTCATCTGTTGTGATTGAGTAGCTATTGTCTTTGACTTATGTGATACAAACAAATGAGAGCAGACAGATCCTCATCATGGCAGGCGGTCCTCTTCTCCCTCAACGAGCAGCACTGAGCCCTGCAGCAGTGCTAGAGCTGTCACAGAACCACGCTGCTTGCTGCAGCTGTCACAGAGCGTCTGGTGGCAAAAGGCACACCGGGCATGTCAGGACAGAGCTTGAGGATGGGTGGGTGGGGAACAGCATGTTATGAAGGGAGAAGGAGTATCAGGAAGTAAGCAAGATGCCAGGGCTGAGCTTCTGGTGTATAAAAAGATACCGCACTCCATCCGATCATACTATAAACGCTGCTTTGCCAGTTCTTAGACTTCTTTGCGCAGTGCAACACGCACACTGCTGAAGATCTTTCCTAGGGCTTCGAAGAAGGGATCACAGAAGGTCTGGATGCAGAGAGAGTAGATGCGGCTGATGCACTGTGACTCAATCAGACAGCTCTTGATGCAGGGAACCACAGCCCAGATGTGGCAGAAGGAGATGCATGCGAACAGGAAGCCCCAGAGCAGAGCAACGGGGATGCCAAAGACGGCAGACAAGATGCGGTAGCACCAGTACTTGGACACAGTAAAGGTGGTGTAGCTGAGCTTCCACACCCCATCCAGGCTGTGCGTACCATCAGGCTCTGCAATGATATCCTCAAAGTCCACCTAATAGGAAATTTAAAAGAGAGGTTGATTACTACACATCCCTGAGTGCACACCGCTTTTATCCATCTCCCTCTACCAGACCTCTGTGGGCTGTGAGTAATATGCCAAAGTCAAGTATAAAGATTAAGCCTGTGAAAGCTACAAAGTGTCTAAATTATGCAGAGAAACCAATTATGTGTCGCACATTATAGAAAAGAAAAGCGTACAAAAAAAGTTATGGAGTGGGTTTTAATGCTGGATCCAAATCATTCTCACAGCTAAGTGCACCTCATGTAAAATGCAACAACAGAGAAACTGTACAATGGTCCACTCTGTTTCTTCAGAAAATGTCTTCCAAAAAGCTGAGAATCAGATATAAAACGACATCATGACAGGTAGCTGCACTGCACACCTAAAAGCCTTACTTTTCTTCCAGACCACTGGAAGCTATCGAAGCTATCATATGCGAGTAACGAGTCGCCGTCCTTTCCCCGTAGAGATAGCAGCCTGAGATCATCCTTTGAAGGAATGGCTGTACATGCACTGTTTTATATTTTCTCTGCAAGATCCGGCCCCTTTCAGCTCTAGAGGGATTGCTGTCGTCAAATTCAGCAAAAGAATCAGTGTTCTTTAGAAACAATAGATGGTCACCTAAAGCTGGTAAATCTGATAGATTCCCTGACTAGTTTTAAGGAGAATGTTTCAATTGATATTAATTCACTTTACTGATAAGGCCAGAAAAGATAAGTTATGTTTGTAGAAAATGACTAAATTAAAATGTAAATGCTACACTACCACTCATTTTAAAACTGAGCCTGTAGAAACTAAACATATGCATTCCTCATAACTTTTGATTTCCCATCTTCATTGACCATGTTTACATCAACCCAATCTAGTCAAACTAAATGTATTCTAAATGTGTACTCGGTCCTGTCCTTAGAGAAATATTTTGTAACGCATGGCAACAATCACAGGAGAAACAGTTGTCAAACCTAAATAAATCCCAGTGGCAGTGTATCAGTTTCACGCTCTTCTACCCCATTCCCAAAATACACTTTGGGTTCTGCACAGGCAACAGGAATAGCTCCTGGTCTATTTAAGGATTTCCCAGACAGTATGATAACCTGTTCTCCTGTATTTTTTCCTACTAACCACTTTCTTTATTCTCTCCCTAAGTTTCAAAGACAGTGGTTATGTTCTTAGTCTTCTCTGTGGCAGGGTGGTGTCTCCATGCTGCACAAACCTTCACCACGTCCTCATTGATCTGCTTGGGATCTCTGTTAATTAGATCAATCTCCTTGGTGTGGCTGTCCTTCACGATCTTCTCCTCATTGGCGTTGAACTGGTACTGATCCGCCATGGTGGGGCCGCAGGTCCTAGACGGGCAGAAGACGGTGAGAGGAACCTTCCTGGATCAAACTGCACAGAGCCGCTTCGGTTCACTTCTGAACCCCTGTATCACCACTGTGACGCTCCCTGTTGCATGCCAGTGGACAGCTGCTGCAGCCGTCCTGG
Organism: Melanostigma gelatinosum; assembly: GCF_949748355.1. Classification (NCBI taxonomy): domain Eukaryota; kingdom Metazoa; phylum Chordata; class Actinopteri; order Perciformes; family Zoarcidae; genus Melanostigma; species Melanostigma gelatinosum. The sequence goes on along the minus strand of NC_136636.1, from coordinate 13,954,295 downwards.
TAAAAATGTAAAAATGGACCCACACCCTTCACACACATAGCCCCCCCCCCACACACACACACACACACACAGACACACACACGCACACACAGACAGTGGGCACACACACAATGTAATGCACACATACAGAAAAGGCATGCCTTAAAGGAGAACCCAGCGTTGTGTCACATTTCACATCGGGTTGTGGGGCTAAACTGGGCTGGGTTTACACATTGGCACGAACTTCCACCACAGAGTGAGGCAGCAAGCACAAACGCACCCTCCTGCTCTGGCTGTGGTTGGGATACTGTTTTGCGTTCTAATAGTGAACTTATTTAGAAAATAAAAAAAAACATTTTTGCTTGAAGCTAAACTGCACAACAGAAGAGAAACATTATACTCAATGGTGCCAGGATTACAGTACTCCCTAATGTTGATGTTAAGGATTACTGTGATTCGTCATTCGGAAAGAGGAATGTGATTCACATTGAAAAACACTTCACAGAAGTAAAATTCATCAGCTCATCACCTTCGTCATACTGTAAGTCAGGTGGTAAGGTCGTTAGAAGATATCACCTTTTTGTTGACATTATGCCAGTTTAGAAAACTCTACTGTACTTCTGTCACTGTAAGCCTACAGTTGAGACTCTGTAGAGTAGAATGACTGTGCTGCACTGATACATGTAATTATCTGAGTTTTTCTGAATGGTTTGGTTTTATTTCTCAACATTGTTTTTATTTTTTTATTTGAGCCTATGTTATGTTGTAGTTTGATTTGCAGGGCATGTAAACGAGCTGAGTGGACATTAAAGGAAATGTAAGTCTGTCATTGGTGCTCTGGAGGAGGAACATTAAAATACAAAATTAGCTGTTGTATTCTAATGCACCCGTTTGCTTTCATAATCACAATCATAACAATAAGGTGGTTAAATGTTTCACGGTCTTAATTGTGCGCAATAGCGCGAGTTCACCCAAGTGGGGCCTGAGCCTCTTAATCAAGATATTTCTGATTTTAGCAAAGCCACAGATAAAACCCAGTAGTCCCCAAAAATAAACTCTGACTAGTCGTCCTTATGCTGTGCAGTTGTTGCTATCAGTCATAGCTTTCTATATCAGCAGGTCGCATAAACATACAGCGCGGTGCTGCCAAAAAGAGGGGGAAGAGGAGGAGGCACCTATGAAAGCGCTCACAGCATCCCAAGCACTCTGTTGCTATTTATCTCAGTCAGTAGGGTGTAACAGAACAGGAAGTGTGACTTCAGTGCATGGATTTCTCCCTGGTGGAAAAGACAGGGACAGAGGGACGGACGGAGGGAGGGGTGGAATGGGATCTGAGTGCATGTGATAGAGGGACAACCCAATTAGAGGAGTATGGAGAGAGTTCGGCAGAGGGACAGAAATAGATCAGCAAATGACATGGTGGGCATACCTCTGCCTCGATGGGCGTCAATGCACTCAGCTGAGACTGCACTGGCTCCTGTCTTTAACTTAAGAAAAATGACTGCTCTCAGGAATTAAGGAATGCAACTTTGAAATAATTAAAAGTCATTTTGTAGGCTTATGTGTCAAGTAAAACTACACTGTTTTATAAACCACCCCGGGTTGATACCCACTCTTACCATTGCATTCTATGTGGCTCTAAATATACGTCTGAGCCTGGTGTGTCTACATTAAAATACTCAATGGTGTCCAATTTGGGAAATACACTTTTTGACATTCTTGGCGAGAGTTAGATGAAAAAAATCATATCACTCGCTAAATGATGCTATACCACCAGCAGCCACTTAGATTAGCATAGCATTAAGACTGGATCAGGGGTCAAAAGTGAGTGTGGCTCTTTCCAAAGGCAGTCAAATCGATCTACCAACACCTCACTAATTCTCTCAATACATCCAATTCATTAAAAAGCAATACGTGGCACTCCAGGAAGTAACTTTACCGGACCAATAAATAGTACCACACGTACTGTAACCCCAACCTGTTTCCTCCTGTTCCCAGTCTTTATGCTAAGCTAAGCTATGCTAAGCTAAATGGCTAATATAATATATATAATGGCGAGCATTATTGACAGCTAATATGCTTGACTAGCCGTTCTTTACTCTTTCTGAAATCAAAGTAATGTCTGTGAATACCTCACTAACAATAAAGCTTTGTTTTCTTGCCTTTTAACACTTTACTGTAACCAGCTGATTTACTTACATTTTGCCCTCGCACTTTGTAACAGTCTCTGAAAAGGGCTCCATAATGTAAATACAGATATTTTCTGATCTCACGTTATGCTGTATGTACAGGTGCAGCAGTTGCCAGTTTTGCTCTGCCGCTGCATTATTAATAAGAAGCCTACTGCTTATGTGCACTTAAACTATGACCGTGAATATCAGAATTTGAAGTATGTGTGATGTATGATGTTATCCTGTTATTGAGTTAATGAGTTAAAAAGAGAAACATGTCATTTTCATAGTTAATATATTTAATTAATAATCAAATTTCATGGTTAAAAAGGCTTAGAGTCATACATCAACATCATCACAAAAAGGACAAATTGGCATACGTTATTATCAGTATGCCAAGTCAGCAATTATCCAAAGTAATCACAGACAATTATGATGCAGATTATCATTTACCTGTATGGAATTAGAATGCAATCTGTAACGGCGTGGCTTGCTTTTTCTCAGTTTTAACCACACGTTTACACACAGTGTGTTTTCTATTTGTCTTCATATTTTGCCAGATGGATGGTGATTCGCCCACAGCTCTTTCCAACACTAATAAATAAGGGGCTGATGACAATGTTCAGTATGCTGTCCCACACATTCTGAACCCAGTGCATGTTGATGAGAAGGAGCTGTACACAGGGCGTGATTAACCTGGAGAGATACAAAAAACATGAGCTCATGTCCTTGATAAAATGTAGAACTTCTTCTGCATTCCTAAAAACTGTTCTCACTGAGGGACAATGTGTAGTAGGGAAAAGGTTGAGTAACCAGATCTAATTCAACTACCTACTGAATGATGCTTATTCACCAGAAAAAGTAACTTTCGCAGTACATCCATACTTAAAGCCGATCTCATCTCAGTGTTGCAGCAGTCCTACCAGATGTGAAGGCAGCTCAGCACAGCAAAGAGGATCCCTGCGACCAAAGACACTGGCACTGCCAGAAGGAGGGAGATGAAGCGGTAGATCCACAGTCTGGACACCTCAAACAGGGCGTGACTCCACAACCACGCCTTATCAAAGCTCAGCACCGAGGCAGTTCACCACTAAACCACACATAGATTTCTACATCAGTTCAGCTCTTCATTGGCAGTGTTACATAAGGGACTGATATGCAGAGCATGTGCAGCAGGTTTGTTTATTTCACTGAACCGTCAAGTTCTCTGCTTCTCCAAACAGAAAGGACATACGTCATCTTGTGGCCTGCGCTGTGTTTGAAGGTTTACGTATATTTTACGTGGATTAAACCCCACTGACAGTGCCCACTTGTTACCTTAAGACTCTTGTTGACTCTTTTGGGATCCCTGTCATGAACCAGAGGACTTGCGTCACTGTGGGTGGAATTCAGATCTTCAGATTGTACATTCACTTTGATCTCCATCAGTTCCATTGTTCTTGTGTCGTTGAATCCCTGGTCCTCCATTTCCACTAAGTTGTTCTGTGTCCTGGCTCTGTTGACGGCTGTGGTCATTGAAAATATGGCGGATGAGCAGGGCGTAGCAGGAGGATGTCTTACTGCTCTGCAGGCTTGACACTGACACCCAGATGTAACATAGTGGACTGCTGACTGCTTCTTGTTGAGGAATGCCTTTATTGGCTTTTAAAGGCTTGTCTTCAGTGACATTTTCCATGTGACACACTACGTGGAAATTCTCATTTAGACCTGCATGAGAAATGGCCAATGGCCATCGCTAATCGACCTTTACCGGTACTTCTTTTTCAAATGTTGAGTGACAAAATATGATCAGGGGAGTATTTTGGCACTGTTATGGTTGTATAGTCGTCTCATCATGAAGACAGAGTTTGCTGTATTGATCCTTTCGGAACATAGTTCTTGACACTTCAGCAGCTTCATTCAATAAGGTTTTTAAAGTGAATGTATTTAGCATTATCAACAGTGTTGTGAAGGACCACTCATCGCTTGTTGACTCCGGAGAAGAGACAACGAGTTGGGTTGTAACATTAGTATATCCAGCAGCTGAAGTGAACTGCAGTCAATGGGCCCGCGGCCTGTAAAGGCCCACTGCGGTCTACGTGCTCGACTCAGTCCACAGACCCTGAGGCAACGCCCCCGCTGGTAATAATATTGATTATTCTTATAATACAGTAAGTCTGAAGGGCGTCTGTGACATAGGCAGGGGAAAGAATATGAAGTGCTTTAAATGTGAATGAAAAGATTTTAAAGTTAAACCGTTGTCACACAGGGAGCCAGTGTAGTTGGAAATATGCCAATAGTTGTTTTGGTCATTAATGTTTTTTTTTGTTTAATAAGAAGTTAATAATGAAGGTCATCAGGAAAATTATTTGACGATGGGCATACTGTAATATTACTTTTTTATTGTGTGTTTTAATGACATACTATGCTATGACTTTTATGACATTTGTTTTATTTATTGCATATTTTGTGACTTACTGTACGGTAACTTTTTATGAAATATTATACTGTGACTATAATACTATGAACACACAAGCATGAATTAAATTAGTGGAGATATTCTGCCAGCGAAAAAATGATGAGTTAGTATATGGCAAACGTAGACAATTTGAGTTGCAATGGCAGAGTGTCACTCTACAGGCTAGCTGCTCGTGCTTGTTGAGTTAGTACATCCAGCCTCCATGTAATAAACGGCTGTCAATTAGCCAAGTTGCACCACCGTGGACATTGCACGTCCTTGGGTTCCCACCCGCCAAGTGTAAAGTAGATCAGATCTGATCGGTTTTCCAGATATGCAAAGGACATACATACATATAAACAGACAGAGATTCCTTGCCTTGTAGTTCCATGTGCTGCCTAGTGCTTTCGTCACTTGTGAGCATTGTATGTTTGGTTGGTTTTTCAACGCACGCATGTTATGTCTTCAAATTACTTCATGTTTTATGACACCAGGAGTATTTCTTTCACAACGCTGTCCCTCAGTAAGCAGCCACAAAATCAAAAGGAAAATGGTTTATTTTCACATCTGCCCTATCTCGTTGCCAAGGCAAGTCTGACCTCTTCCTCACACCAAGAAAATTGAAAGTGATCATACACACTGCACATTTCATATGTCTCAAGAATATGGATTGAGAATCAGGTTTATTCTAATGTAGATTTCCTCAATACAAGGAATTTGCCATGATATTTGGTGCATGACAATAAACATATTATAGGAAGAGAAAATTAAAAAAAATCAAGCACTGCCAAATTCTACAACCGTAAATATTTAATATAGAAAATTATCGTAAAAAAATTAAAACAAATATGTAAAATATATCTCTTTTTTAAATGTAAAAGAAAACTGGACAGTATTTTTCACGAAGAGGATGAAATGTGCAAAGAATCTCACTGTTTGTTGAAACATCTAGAACTCTGATCAGAAATATTCAAACAAAGACGAAGGAGGAGAATTCACTGGTATATAGCGCACTCTGTTGGCCATGGTTGGTCTTTTTAGAAAATATAAGAAATAAATCAGCATTTGTTTTTCACTGGCATGTGCCCAAATAGTTCATTTTCTCTCAGTGCTCTCTGCTTCCAAATGCAGAGAGCCAAAGTGCTTGTGTTACCATTCGCAGCAGTATTGCAGCGGTAGAGTCTGATTAGTTGTTCATTAATGCTGTGTGGAAACCGTGGTAATGAAGAGCCCTCGATATAGTCTGGAATTAGATTTCTGTATATTGTGAATAGCAATGTGATGGATTGTGATTGAAAAGTCATTCAGATAATTCACAACAAGATGATTGTCTAGACTGTGTCCTAATTTGTATTCATTGATGTTTGGTTTTTACAAATGCTTTATCTAGATCCAGTTGATGTTTAGTCCCAACCCTGTTTCTTTCACTGCATGGACATTCAAACCTCAGCGTGCACATTGTAGATGTTATGTACATCATGTCAGCAGCTGTCCTGAAGTCCTGAATTCTGGATGAATAATGTCAAATCTGCCTGCTGGTCTCATTGTTTAATGGCTAGACATTCATGGGGAGAAAATTAAATGAGAGGAGACAAAGAGAGAAACAATATGTACACATATCCTGGTGAGAGAGCGAGAGCAGGACTCACCGCAAAGTATTAAGTACACAACCGCGGTTCTGTAAGAGCGGTGTACACTCCAGTTAGTTACAGCCAAGCAGCAAAATGGTGTTTGCAGTTATTTGCTTTGACCACCTTATTCTTTATTTGCCATGACCGCTGTTTGTGAAAGACTAATGCAAACACCAAAGGCCATAAAGCAGCACTTTGTTACCACTCTCTGAGCATTATCAATGTCCAGTAGTGATTTCCATTGTAAATTCACTGTGTCTGCCTCACCGTATCCATACCACTCTTATAGCACTCCATATTCGTACCTCACCCTCTATTCACATGTTAATCCGCCCTTCTCAACATATAGACATCGCATACTCAGTCTGCGTGTGACAAGCAGGCACAAGACAGCATTAGTAGACCAATCAATCAGATGTTAAAGTTAAAGCACATCCAGTGTAAAGGTGCTTGTTGCTATGTGAGTCACAGGCTCACTCCATTTCCATGACGACAGCGGCAGATGACATTCACTGTCTTTTAGCATATCTGTTGCACACGGGAACTCTGAGTTATTGTCCGTCAGCTTCATGAGAGCTTGTCACACAGCACAGGCCACCGTGTTAGTTATTCCACTGCAGGGCTACATTTACCTCCAGTGCTTGACTGAATTCAACAGACTCAGACCCCGTTTGAATATACAGAGTTATTTACATGCAAAACACAGTGGAAGCAACTCATGTTTGTATGGAATGCAAATTGCTCCTAATTACATACAGTTAAACATTAAAAATATCCATCATGACCGTTTCACATTTATAAACTCGCATTTTCTATGAACATTAAAATCAGGTCAATTGTAATACGAATGGAAAACATGCACAGGGGGACATTTATCACGATTTCAATTTCAATATTTCTTGTTACAGTACAAACATAGTACCGTGACGCATAATAATAGGCAAGATGTACAGTATTCAAAGTATAGGGTCACATTTTGCTCAAGTCCATCTTAATTAAAACAATACAGATATGTCCGTATACGGATTGAACAAATTATTGGTTGCTGCAATTGTTCCAATTGTCCTCATTGGCAACTGAGAGATCCCTTAAAGCAGTTGTGATGTAAATGGTGGCAGACAAAATCTGCAGTTCATGTTTCATGCAACAATAACAAAAAAAGAAAGAAAGAGGTTTCAGCTGACTGAGTTATTCAAATCAAGTCTGGATTTTTGCAAAGAACAAAGATTGTGTCCTCCATCACACTAAAAGAAGGAATCTCTTTGTGGCCAGTCGGAGAAATGATTTACGTGACCAATAATCATTTCAATGTACACATGGGCATGTCAGTATTGTTTTAAGATATATTGTGATGTGAACCTATTCGTTAGGAAGAAATGACCCGCTTACGAAAATAACTGACACGGTCTACATTTTAGCACTGTGGTCCATAACTCATGTTGGTCCGTGTCTAAGCGTGCTCCTCAGGTATTTGTCCAGGGATCTTTATGCCCGGATCCAGAGTGTTTCTGGGACGGGAGTTGGCAGTGCTGGATGTGGTTTCAGCTGTGCTGGTGTTTCTCTGGATGAACTGGAGGAAGTTCTCCTGAAGGGAGCCCTCATGGCTGGATGTCCCAAACTCCGCCGGTTGGGTCAAGCAGCAGCGCCGAAACTTTACCAGTTCTTCTCTGATCTGCCTGTTCAAAAGGCCGTAGAAGAACGGGTTGACTGCAAAGGAGGAGTAGGCCAGCCAGGTGACTGCCTCCTCTAAATCTCCGGGGCTGTGCATGGAGCCAGTCAGGGACATTTGCAGGTGGAAGATGAAGTAGGGCAACCAACAAACGAAGAACTGACCCACAATGAATACCAAAGTAAGGGCAGCCTTTCCTCCACTGAAGGCCCTTTCTGGAGATAGTCTTTGGGGCAGAGTACGGGTGGTAGTGATCATGGTGGTCTGGCTGTTGATAGAGTCTGAGCGGTTCTTAGCAAGGCTTTCATTTGCCCACGTTGGCACAGTAGGGACTTGCTGCAGGGCTGCAGAACGAGCTACCTTGTACACGGAACAGTAAACAGCAAAGATAACCACTGCAGGAACCAGGAAACAAACCACACCGAAGAACACAGCGAATACACTTCTTAGACGACTGTGGCTCGCATGAAGAGAGCAGTGAGCTGCAGCAATAGAGCTCTGATGTCCATAAGCTGGCCATCCAAACAGCGTGATCAAAGCTAAGAGGACTGACTTGACCCATATTAAAAGCATGACACCAATGGCGAGGTTGATGGTCATCTTGACTTCATAGCGCATGGGGTGTACGATGTAGAAGTAACGCTCCACACTGATGGCTGTGATCGTTAGAATGGAGAGACAGATGAGGAAAACGTTGAGAAAAATGTAAACCTGACACTCCAGAACAGTAAACACCACAGTGCCAAAAAACGCTGAGCTGGATATGATACCCAAAGGCATGAGGAGGATGGCACACAGCAGGTCCACTGCACAAAGGTGGCACACGAAAGCGAACCTCTTCAGGTGAGGAGCACGGGCAATGGCCACCATCACACCAGTGTTGGCCAACAAAGCAATGAGGTTAAGGGTCACCATGCAGAACAACCCAAAAAGGTCTTTGATCTGAGACTGGGAGCTTGTGACGACGCTCACACCGGCAGGAACTGTAGGAATGGTCTCCCATAGGGACGTGGTGAGATTACCGGTCGTTGGTGAGTGAACCTGCACAGAGGCTATCATGGGACCAGTCTTATCTGCCATTATTCATTCAAAATCCTCCATTTGTATTTCAGATGTCTTTAAATGTCCTGTGTTAAGGAGACAGAAAACAGTTGTTTGAAAATATTTTAATTGCGTTTCACTATCCACAAGAAAAGCAATGTCCTTATAATATATACATACGTGACTGAAAAATTTAAATGTGAATTAAAAAGCAAATTGCAATTAAATTTCACCTGACTGCTGATTTCGAATTGTAAATGTGTTGCTGGCATGTTTTAAGTGTAAACAGTTACACTTGTGGGTAAATTAGAAAACCGTTTACAGGAAATACAGTGATGACTAGCCTTGTTTACGTGAAATCAGTATTTGCCACCTTGAGGGCCACTCTACACTGATGTTGAAGATAAGAGTTTTGATGACAATAAGCAATGGCACGCCTCAGTAGTCGGAGCTGTTCACTGGCAGTTGTTTTAGGTCCAACTGCTGTCAAATATATTTGTTTGACATGACACCTGTGAATTCTCCTTTTAGACACTCGCTCAATGAAAAAGCAGTTGCAAACCGATGTGATATACAACCTAAGGAATTATTTTATGAGTAAACTATAACCAATGTGCATGGGTTTTTGTTGGATGTATGGGGAAAAAAGTGATGTTGTAAATCCATTAATATAGGAGAGATACAAGTCTGTCCTTTCTGAGTGCCAAACACTGCCAATTTATAGGCAATTAAAGATTTAGGTGGCTAAAGGCCATCTTTCAAAGCTCTGAGTACATCATTTATGCAGTTTCAAGACAAATATTTATGCCATTTTACTCTGTCACAGATAAAGTTAAATCAATAAAGTTTGCTTTCTCCAAAAAAGTAAAAAATAATAATAATATCAGACATGTATTCTATCCAGAGTGTGCAACAGTGTGCTGATATCAATACCGGCATAACTCATCGTGTGGTACAAAATTGATTGAAAATAAAATTGTCGACTGATAATGCATGAATGTACTTACCCCATGATCTACTCTGTTTGTGTGTCAGTTCAGACCGAAACAGGTTAACCAGGTGTTTGAATTTACAAAGCGCCAATTGAGATCCCACATATGTTTAGATGGAGTAGGCCTGAACCAGCTTCAATTATTTAATTTTTCTCCAAAAAGTAAAATAGTCAGTCCTCCAACTGTAAATCTAAATAATCAGATCCAGAGAACTCGGTGTCTGAGGTTCAGTTATTCTGTAGAGAGGCTACAGAGGTCCAGAGGTATACATCCAGTTAAAGAAATATTGATTCCATGAGGACCTTTCATGATAAATGATGCTTCCTCGCTCTCTTCACCCCATCCTCCAGTAACACTCTCATTCCTGTCCTGTGCTGTGTATGGCAGTGACTGTCACACATTGTATTGTGTGTGATTGTGTTTTTCTTTTCTTTTTTTTTGCTTTCAAATAGACACACACTCTACTGTCCCCCTTCCCAGAGCCCAATCCTCCCTGGGTCCTAATGTCTACCAGGTTAAGGGCGAGACTCATATTTACCCTGATGCAGCCAGCTGTCTCTTTGCATAAGTAGTATTATTTATATCAGAGAGAATCAAACTGCTCCACTGACAGTAAATAAGGGTTATACTATGCATCTTTAATTACTCCCTTTTGAAACACTATACTATATTTTAAAGAAAATTATGACATCTTTTGAGATACTATATTCTGACTTTTTATGAAACAATATACTAAGGCTTTTTCGTGCCATTTTACAAAGCACTACAGTATGATTTTGTATAACGAAGGCCTACTATACTATGACTATTATGACTTTTCAATAAAACAAATGTATGACGCACTGCTATGACTTTTTCATACTTTTTTAAGACAGAATACAATTTTAAAAGAGGCTTTCAACATATAAAGCCAAGAGAGTTTGTTTCTGTTATTTTGTCTTTCTGTCTCTTTATTTCTTACTAACTGCACCCATCCCGCTAAAGGGTTTCAATTGAATACAGTTGATTATGCCTGATGCAAAAAATATTGTATGCCTCCATCAGTGAACCTCCTATACTCAGGACATAAGAAGGATGTGAAGTAAGGGGCTGTGTTGTTGCTCTTGCCTGTGTTATGCACTTTATGTCTGTTACTGCACTATAATTATGTTTTTATTTGGCAGCCATGATGTCCTGGAAATGTTTTTCCTGAGTGACAAAAGAAAATGAATGTTGACCTTATTAGCCTGTAGAAAGTTTAAGACGATCTTATTTAAATGTTTCACACACAACCACAACCTTCTTTATTGATTTACTTGCAAATATGCAATATGCAATACAACGTGTAATACTAGGCTCCTAAAGTAGCAAGTATACAAAAGATTGAAGTCTTTAAGCTAAACATCCAAAAGCAAAAACATTGTAACAAGTTGAAGTGGAATATAAAGTTTATTTATTAATTGTTGGTTCAAATAATGTCTGAGTGCAAAACTGTCGAGGCAATTACATTCCAAAGCGAGTTGCTCATTACTGACACCATATGGTGGCATTCATAGCATATAAGACACATAAGACCCTCCGGGCAAGATTGACCAAGCTTTTCATGACGTACATGTTACATTACTTTGCATAGCAGAAGCACTTTCCGTACACATTCGATTTGTATCAGTGGTTGAATATTAGCAACAAATAGCACTTTAAACTTCTAACTGTAAACATATCTATGCATAGAGTATCCTTTTACTTTTAGTCCACTATACAACATTAGTCAAAATGTCTTTAACTGCAATGACATGCGGTAAAGCCTTCCTACATGTCAAAGATATCTTCTCTCTGAGGGACAGATCTATAGAAGCGTTACCACTTGGATGAAATAATGCAGTATGAAAAACGTAAGCTACTCAGACTAGAACTGAGTGTCATTTGAAAACAAAACTGTGCAAATATCGAGAGGCATTTTAGACATTTAAAGAAAAAATACATACATTGAGTCAGCAGTTATAATGGAAGTGCGGTCTATCGTGCTCAGGCAAGTTTTACAGTGTGCAAAATATAAGGCACAGAAAAGTCATTGATGAATCATGGTAGGGACAGATGCACAATAACTGTAATTCTAAATAAAATGATCATATTAAATATATATATGAAACAGCACAGCCAAGCCTTTTAGAAGCACCTTATATAGAGGGAATGAGGAACGTTGCGTCTTTCCTTGAGTTGACTTACTACATGTTGAGCTCCAGCAGGTAGCGAAGGCGACACTGGCTCTCTTTGTAGATGAGATATTCGCTGTTGCTGAAGTGGCTGCCTGAGAACTGGGGCTGATCTAAGGGCTTACCCTGAGGCACAGCAATCTTCTTGCCCTCAAGGGTGATGTAGACGTCCTGGGATGGATCTGAAAACACAGGATTTAAGGATCAAAGCTGTCACATGATATAATTTAACAAATTCAAATCAAGTACTTTTTTTTAGCAATATTGGGGAAACTAGCAACAAAATGAGCAAAGTAGATTTGTTTTGGAATGACATGATCTTGAACCTTAACGGTTTCTTTTTGCAAGTTAATTGAGTTACTGTTATGCAAATTAAAAATACAACTTAACCTTTGCAGAAACAGCTTTTTGACATGTGGCTCACTCAATATATCGTCAGTGAACTTGAGAGTGAGATATATAAATTGTTTTGTAAAAGTAAAACTGAAGAAATATTGTACCTGGCTCCACTGATCCTCGTGCCACCACACTATCATAGCCTGCAGGAGCCTTTTTCAAGGAGCAGTTGTCTTTAGTGATGGTGTGTTCTTTGCCGAGGGCTACTTCGCTCAAAAACATCACTCCAGTGTTTTTAGAGGTGCGCACTTAAAATACATGGCAGAAAAATGGGACATTTTAAACATCATCTTATGGCTGTAATTGCAATCAATGCCATTACTATTTTCCTCTTCATTCCATTTCTTTTCATACGTCCTCACCGTAACCTGCAGACTTGCTGTTTTCAGATGCAAAATAGATACCGCTACCAACACGGCCTCCTGAATGTGGCATTATCCTCAGACCGCTCTTCAGGATAGCAGCCACCACCGCTATGTTTGTGCCATGCCACAGCAGACGGCGGTTCTCCAGACCATCGTTCTGGCTAAACCGTTCTCCCTGCAATGTGCAAAGTATGCGTTAGGTCACAGGACTTCGGTCTCCTGTATCACACTGAACAAGATTGACTCCAGTTCCTACCTCTGTCCCTCGATCAACGTCCCAAACATTGACAATTTTTGGTTTACGATAGCTACATGAAGTCGCTTTCAGGTATTTTTCTATGATCTGTGAATGAGAAAAATAGAGTATTGGTGAACAGGAGGACAACATGAATAGAAGATGATCTGAGTGCTTTGTATATTATTACTTTTGACACAGTACCTTGAATGTTTCTGAATCCTTGTCCATTAGTTTGAGGCTGCATTTGAGAGAATTGTAGTCCTGGTCTAGAGGGTGAGGAACTGTCTCTATCATCTCCTCCTGAGCCTTTTCAGTCTCTGACTTCAGAGTCTGGGCAAGCTCGATGTCAGCCAGCACCTTTACAGAGCGTGTAAAAGCAGAGTGACTCTATGGCTGAGAGAACAGCATAGAAAGACCGCTCATTCCCACATATTATCTAAAAAAAACATAAATTATTATTATCTTACCATAAGCATCTCTTTCTTCCTCTCCACAACCTCTTTGTCGTCGATTGTTGGCGGTCTGGTCCGGCCAAAGTTGTGTGGGATTGTGGTGAAGAACTTTGAGGAAAGTTCTTCCAGACGTTTGTTTCCGCTTTTTTTGTTCATTGCAGCCTCGATCTCCTCCAACACATCAAAGCCCTTTGCAATCTGGATTTTACTGAGTTTACCCAGAGGCATCTTCTTGATATCTGTGTAACATCCACAAAAACACGCAAAATAACACGAATCAGACTAGTTATTATGTTTTTCTTATTTTTGTATTTTTCCTATCTCAATATTGGTACTTTAATTGCTTAAAAACATGAGAAATTGTTTGTCAAAAACAATGATCTTGTTAGCAAAGCTGAAGACATGGACCAGCTATTCTGTTCAAAATGCTGAGATAAGGTTATGCATTGAGTAAATGCAGACTTCGCCCTGTTTGTGGCAATGATCAATCATTGACATGTCACATTCTGCACTCTTTGATCTCCAACATTCCTACATTTCTAAGGAGCACTGAAATCAAGCTTCAACTACAAAAAGCAAAGAGATTTTGGAATTAGCACCCCGTTTAGAGTTGCAACTAATGATTATTTTCATAGTCAATTAATCAGCAGATGATTTTCTCAAGTAACCGATTAGTTGTTTGGTCTATAAAATGTCAGAAACAGGGAAATATGTTGATCAGTGTTTCCCAAAGCCCAGCATGACGTCCTCTAGTGTTTTGTTTTGTCCACAATTCAAATATTTTCAGTTTGCTGTCAAAGAGGAGTAAAGAAACCAAAAATGTCCTCATTTAAGGAGCTGGAATCAGAGAATCTCGACTTCTTTCTCTTACATACGTAAATCGATTATCAAAATAATTGCCGGTTGATTTAATCGTAAACAACTGATCGATTCATCTTTGCAGCTCTAATCCCATTCAGTGCAACAGGCATTCTGACCCAGTGCCCTTTTGCAGACTGCACAATCCTGTTTGTCTTTAACGGCTGGTAAACTGAGGCTCACCCACCTAGGTTCATAAATTCCATCGCCTCCTTAAACATGTCATTGCTGAAAATGAGTTTGATGAGCTTCTTGGTAGAGTCGTTCAGGGTGCAGGCTTCTACATTGGTAGCGACTTTAACAGTCTTTCCATCGACGGTCTCCACCTAGAATATCAATAAAGTACAGCCAGTGAGATTTCGTTAGAGCCGATGCCGAATATAAAACCATTTTCTCTGATGAAGTCCGTCATGGACGGTGATAACCAAGTCTATGAGATGATACTTCTAGGTTTCATATTCAATGCTCTTTGTTCCTGTGAGATGTACATGTGCGTTACCTTGACCTCAGCATCCTGCTCTCCATCCACCTCGATGAGGGTGTACTTCCCAGGGTAAGACACAAAATTTGACCGATCGCTCCAGTTGTTCTTGGTCTTGTCCTTGAACTTTTTCTCAAAGTCCTTGACAGCCTTCTCAGGCTCATTAAACTCGTTAAGTTTAGATTGTCCCACTTCCCCCTGAATTTAGATTGGAGACAAGGCAATCTGCTGCATTTACCAGAATGAAACACACTTACAAGAGCTGAACAAGGATCCAGCTCGGACTCAAATAGATGTTTTCATCCCAGTGTACAAATACAGTAGTTGCTCATATTTCAAATCTAGTAAATAGGTATAAGCAATGAACAGAATTAAGTACTGCAGGTATTTTAGAAAGGAATGTGTTCCAGGACAAACTTACCACTCTACCCCATCTGTTCCATGTATAATAACTGTTGTTTTCTTTAACAACTTGAGCGACATAAAACTTATTATTGTTCTGTCCAATGTTGGTCTGATTGAGCATGCAGTCATAGTCCTCATGTACCTGGGGAAAACAATACAGAACAGTTTTCAAATTGCATTTTTCTCCTTAAATATGATTGCATAACATTCTGCGATTTGTCCTCATGTAATTGAGTATATATGCCAATGTTATACAGCATTTGTCTTACCTCTACGGAGCTGGTCAGTGAGCAGTACTCATCCACCTTCCTCTTGCCTTTTAGCTCTGGCCCTGCGGCCAGAAGGGCCTCTTTTGCAGAGGTGAATGCATCCTTGGGCTTTGGTGTCTCGGGCTCCTGTTTCACCTTCTTGCCACCTGCCTTGGCAGCAGAAGCAGCTCGTCTCTTTGGTGGCATGATCCTGGCAGAAACCCCTGCAGAGAAACTTGCCATGTTGGTCATCTGGGCATGATGCCTGGACAAGTTCAGACATGCCGCCAATTAGCAGCGACCCGTCTCTGGCTGTTACTCAAACACAAATGATCTCTCCGTGCATGTACTTACTGGGTAATTACCAAGTTGTCACTATTTACTGCCACAAGTATTAGCAATTCACAACAATGTTGCTTTGATTTGGACCAAGGAAACGATATAGTGACTCCCCAGTTTATCATGAACACGACCTGAATCTAAGCTGTAACTCACCTTTTAACTTGTAATAGTATCAGCCGGGCTGGGAGGGAGCAAAGTAGACGGAAAACACAAACACCGTCTCCTCGCTGCTAAAGCTGTCACCGGGATGACACGGGGCTAAACTGTCCGACTCAGATTCTCGGGAAGTTTACAGACACTTTACAGGAAGAGGAAGAGGCGGAGCTACACGGCATCCTGTATTTTGCTCTTCTTGCTGCTGCGGGTAAAGTCTGTGGTAACAGCTACCGCCACCTACCTTATTCCGTCTTACAAAAACACACAACAATAATAAGAATAGAAAAAGAATAACAGGCATCCCAATAATTGTAGTAATAAGTATGATAAAATAGTGGTAATGTAGTTCATTCTCTCTTTTGCCGCTCATGCAGTTTCTTTTGTATTTTGACTCTTAAAAATTTAAAACGTTTAAAGAAAATTGAAGCTTATTTTATTATTCTTTTTTTTTTACAGTAAGTTTATCGGACTAATTAAATTCACACAAATAATCTGCAGTTCACAGTTGAGGATGTATGCTTTGGTATTTTAAAGAAGAAGATCAACAATAAGAAAATTAATTGTTATAACTTCATCTCGCCAGCAGTTGGCCACATTGGCAACAACAGATATGTTGAAACTATTATTCGTCAACTTCAAAAACAGCCTTTTGGATTGAGAGCCCACTAAAATGTTTACCTGCCCAGTTTAGTTCAAAGTTGTAGTTTTGAAAATTGAACAGTAAAGTGAAAGGACATATGAAGATGGGGTCGCTATTGAGCAGAGTAACAGAATCAAAAGGGCGTGCTGTATCTGAAGATGAGAGAACAATGTTGTCCCTCAGGCTAAAAGAAGACATCTTTGAGGAGTTCCACACGTTATTCTTACATTCTAAATATTATGTCATACATAAGTATATTTATTGTATGTCCCAAAAGGAATGAAGAAGGAATAACTGTTCTATAACCTTTTCTCTTCCTCTTTCTACTCTCATTGTAATCGCTGTTAATTCCAGTGTAAAGCTAAACTCCCTATGGTGCCTCTTCTTCTTTAATAATAACCTTAATGTGCAGCTTTTTTTCTGTTAAATGCACAAAAACACCAAAGAAGACAACTCAGAAGTGTGCTTAATAATGCAAAGCTGGGTAGTGTTTGTGTTTAAAGTGCATCTTCAGCCTTTACATATAAAGGTTGACTTAGTACGGTGGCGTTCACCTTTATACACAAGTTGATACTTTTGTTGTTACAATCACAGCAAGGAGTTGTTGCAGTACATTCAGTTCCTGGTTTATTTAATAACAGTAGTTCGATGATGGCCACTGAGCAGATCTAATAAGACAATGCTCTGACTATCTGTCCCCTTCCTCCATATGCAAATTATCTATTTACAGCAAGCCCCAGGGCTGCCTACATGCTGCAAAGTGCAAGATTAAATCAAACCATGTGGACACGAGATGGCAGTGTTGAATCACAGATGCTGCACAAGTCTATTTTCCAAAGCATCTGCCTCATGTTGGTACTACTGTGTGTGTCCTCAGACAGCTTTGGTGGATTTGATCCCATATCAGCAGATGATATTTGTGCTGGACATGTTCATGGAGAGACTGTTTTACAGATGGTGTAGATTGAAGCTGATATATATTAGCAGCTCAGATTTCAAACCCAGACTGTGTCCAAAATGAATTTGCATTGATATCATCATATATTTTGAGTCGTCAAGGAACTTTACACAAGTCACACATGGCTTTCTGTTAGGACTGTGGCTCAGGAGGTAGAGCAGAAGCTTCCACTCATCACACGGTTGATGGTTGGATCCCGGCTCCCTCTGTCCTCATGTTGAAGTGTCCTTGAGCAAGACGTTGAACCCCAAATTGACTCCTGATGGCAGCCATGGCAGCTCTGTCACCGTCATTGTATGAGTGGTGTGAATAGGTGAATGGGAGGCAAAGTAAAGACGTGGAAAGGGATTTGTGCCATGAGGTCGAAAAGCACTATGTGTGCAGTTAATTCAGTATATTACAGATATCGATCTGCTTGTAACAATGTCGAATGACAACATGTTTGGTAAATGTCTGCAGGTTATTAAGACGACAAAATGTATTCCATTTTTCTTTTTCAGTGTTAAGATAAGCATCTCATGATGATGTGCAAATAAACAGTCAGACTATATAGGTCATTTTGGTATTAATAAAAAACACATTTTATTTACATAAATTACAAGAAAGCACAAACTGGTTCACCAAAGTCTACATTAAAAACGTCTTGTATATATTACATTTAACAGATTTACTATCATTTACTCCATTGTTGCAAGTAGAATCTTCAATAAAAACGAGGGCTATATGCGACTTTATTGGCATCTCATTTCAAATCGCTACGAGTCAAAGAACAAAATAAAATAATTGGGACATTGTACTCACAGCACTTCGAGGACAACAAAGTCAGGAGGATCGTCTGTATGACCTCTTTAATATCTGAGACACCTGATTCAGGACTAGTGATTATACAACTCTGTTTACAATGCTTGGTAAAGGAACTCAGCTGACGTTCACAAGGAGGACGTTGTGGAGTCCACCACCTCTCGTCCGTTACACACTGTTGGAACAACATTGGAGGCTGATGCTGCAAAACGTTAAAAAAAAGAAGTTATTTTTGATTAATAAAACAATATAGCTACAGAATATAACATATTCCACATGGCCCTGCTAATCCTTTCTCACTGAGCTAGTCTACCGCCTACAGATGAATCAGCAGTATGATCATCAAGTAATGAATTATATGAAATCAAGTTACGTGTGTTAACATCATAATTTCACTTAATTATTCTAAAACATTGGGTTGGACTTTATTCCCCCAATTTATGGAAATGACAGAAAGATTCTGTATCTTATGTGGTGGAAATGTTCCAGCTGTTTGTTTAATGGAACACAAGAAGCACAGACAACCGGTTCATCCCTTCTGGTTTGCCTGATCTGAACCATGCATGATTTGTAAAAAAGGTAAAGAGAATACAACGGCTAGCGTTAGAGGTGTGACAGAAACACTGGAGTAGTTGTGAATAATGTCATAACCTCACATCTCAGTTTAGTTTTGAGTAATGTGTTACTGGTTTTGGCAATGAGCTGAGCAATGGCTGCAACAATGCTGTTGTGCCTCAGGTGGTACCTTGAGAGAAAGTGGAGCCTGGGCCAGTGGTGACGCTGAAGCGGGTGGTGGCCACTCTGAGAGTGCAGACATTCTTCTGCGGCTGGAACAGGATGATGTGGACCTTTGGAGCGAAGAGGCAGCCCAACACCACTGACCCACTCAGACTGACAGAGATGCACATGGTGGTTGTCTGCACCTGGGAAAGGAAAGAAAGGAGAGATGTTCACAGATATTACTCAGTGATACTCAGGAATTTGTAACAGAAAAAGAAACACATTTCTAGATTGCCAAAATGTTGTAAGAATTCCTTATCACCATCAAAAGCAACTCCTAATTTGACACCAGTGCCAGTATTAATATATACACACAGCTCGAGTGTTAACATTGATATTTTCAGAGACATTCTTTGGGCGTAAATTAAGTGTTAGTTCATCCATAAAGCTGACAAGGCTCTGGCAGGGGGAGGTTCAAAACAACCAGAAGGTGTTAAAATAACTCTACTGGTATATACGCATTGGATCAGGCTGAGGGCCATTTTGCTGTACAAGAACATTCATTTATATGAGAAAGGGGCTCAGTAGTCAGAAAATAATTAATTGAGATGAAAGACATCTTTTGCATTTCACAATAAAAGTCAGATGCAACAGAGGAGGAAGGAGCTGGCTAACAGCTGGGATTGCTAAAGAGAGGTGTGAAACGATCTTCTTATTTCCCTGTCAATCACCTGCTTAACGTTCCCTCCTTTATCCCCTCACTCGCCCACATCTTGCCATGTGTCACTGGTCTGCTCTTTCATTTCCAATCTCCGCACAGATTTCTTTTTTCTTTTCTTGGATAACAGGATACAGCCCAGCCTCGTGTGGCGTGTAGCAGGTGCATCCTATTTTCACAAGGCACAGCAGGTGTCTGTTTTCACCCTGAATGATAATGTTTGTATTAAAATAATGTGGGCACCAAGCATTGCACTGTGCACACTCTATAAACACCCATTACTTTAGGCAGGCATGTAAGTGACACAAAGTGAGTTTATCAATTTATTTTTAAAGAATATTGTTTAATTATCTGATATAAATGTTTATAAATGTCTTACTCTCTCACAATACATAATTACTAGTTACTGTAATATTATTCAACAATAGAGGATACATTATATGAATATAGGGACTAACTGATATTTATAGATAATTATTTAATATTCATATAGTTGATAAAATAGTTTGCCACATAGTGGTCACTGACTGAAAGTCATAGTGTACCATGTAAATATGAAACAACTACATCACTGAATTTATCTCTGTACTTTGACATGTATTGGAGGTTGCCATGTGCAATAAATTCAACATAAAAATACACCTCTGAAATACAGTACACACACTGATACGTTTAAGTCCTGCGTTGAGATGTTAATTTGAAAAAATCGACCATTAACTCTTTTTCTTTACTGTCTGTCTGACCTGTATATTGGATATGTGGAATAGTGGTAATATACAAAGGAAAAGTGACAGTTAGTGCCTGATAATATGAGCATTAGACTCCTCTACTTAATTCAGAAATAGTTTTGAATAAAACTGGGGACAGAGCTGCATAGGAATGACCTGTTAAGTGGTTTTAATAATTCACAAGATGTTGCTTTGGAAGAGCAGAGGACAAGGAATCTGCCTTTGCAGTAATATTTCTCGAGATGAGTGTGGAGAACAGGATGCAGAGCATAGCTACTATGGTCTCTGCATGTTCCTGTTCACTCTTTTACTATATTTTACCAATACAGCACTGCTGCTTCAGATATAAATAATGTCTGCTGCTTTCAGGTAGCTTTATTCCTCCAGAGAACCTCACAGTGGAGATGAGATTCCTCTTTTTATTGGGCTTCGTGCTGCACCCATATTGAAAAGCTCTATTTGATGATACAGCAACAAGTCCGCCTTGGTAGGTCGACATGGACGTTGAATTAATAAAACCCACAAGTCATTCACTGATGTAAACCAGAGTGGGATTTGTTGAGAAGTGTAATGATGTTGTTAATCTGTGATTAGACATGAGTTAGGTTAATGAGCTGTATTGTCAGAAAAAAAAAGAAAGAATACTTGATTCCCACTGTTTCATAAGCTGGTCTGTAATGTGCCGCTCTAATTGTATTTCCTCCACTAATGCAACGTTGCTAGATTTATTCCTGTATATTATGTAGAGAGGGACCTCCTGGTTTAACTCCTTTGTTTAACACCATGAGAGATGATACTGGCACGAAAACAAAAACTGAAATGCTCAATGCTAAGTCAAAAGAGTTTAACTGAAGGAGATTGAAAATGATTTAGGAAAGGTTGGTTCCCAGACAGATGTTGAAAGGATCTGTTAATGTGACCGGCAGCGGTTGTACAGATCACAGGCAATACTTCTCTGTATTTTAGGAGTGTTTGTAGCCTTCAGTGTTTAAAAGTGCTGTGTGTTTAATCAGTTGTGTTTATTGCTGAGATGAGATGACCAGCGCTGGCATATGAGGAGAGCCCTCTCCCTTAGGGTGCATAGAGCATCTTCAATATTTCATATGATAATCAAATGTGTTATTCATGGCTCTGTAGTATTTCGTTTTCTTTAACATTTCATGACAGACCACAATCA
The DNA here is from genome assembly GCF_949748355.1 of Melanostigma gelatinosum. Taxonomy (NCBI): domain Eukaryota; kingdom Metazoa; phylum Chordata; class Actinopteri; order Perciformes; family Zoarcidae; genus Melanostigma; species Melanostigma gelatinosum. Next base: position 13,932,500 of record NC_136636.1, on the reverse strand, counting down.
AATCTGTATTTGTTATTCAGCTGGAGATTTGTATCAGAAGTGGTGTAAAACTAGGAGAACACAAGAGATTTGTCCCTCCCAGTGAAAAACTAGAGACACTGTGCCAAGTCAGTGGCTTCAGTAATTATTTATCGGTCAACGGGGAGCTCTGCGTCTAACTGATGAGTCCGTTCTGCCTGTGAATTGCTCTCGTTGCCTAGAGGGCCTAGAGGAAGGGTTCCTCTGAGCCTCACTGGAATCCCAGGACAGAGGGCACAGCTGGGACTCAGCATCCCAGTCTTTCACACTCCATTCCACACAGCTATACGCACAGGGACACACGGGGACGTTCAGTCCTCATGGTCTTGCGTTCCTGCTCCATGTTTCTGCAGAGGCAGATGTGTCAGGGGATTCCTCTGTCTATTTCTCCCTTCTGCCTCTCTCTCGCTGTTGACATCCCAGAGGAATAAATGCCCACGACTCAGGCCACCCTTTTCTCTGAAGTTCCATCACTTCACTGTACAGCATATTACTGTGTCTACAGATCACCATCAGCATCCATTCAGCACGCAGGGTCAGAGACTGAACCCTATCTATCTATCCATCCATCCATCCATCCATCCGTCCATCCATCCATCCATCCATCCATCTATCCATCTATCCATCCATCCATCTATCCATCCATCTATCCATCTATCCATCCATCCATCCATCCATCTATCCATCCATCCATCTATCCATCCATCCATCCATCTATCCATCTATCCATCTATCCATCCATCCATCTATCCATCATCCATCTATCCATCCATCCATCTATCCATCCATCCATCCATCCATCCATCCATCCATCCATCTATCCATCTATCCATCCATCCATCCATCCATCTATCCATCCATCCATCCATCCATCCATCTATCCATCCATCCATCTATCCATCCATCCATCCATCCATCCATCCATCTATCCATCTATCCATCTATCCATCTATCCATCCATCCATCTATCCATCCATCCATCTATCCATCCATCCATCTATCCATCTATCCATCCATCCATCTATCCATCTATCCATCTATCCATCTATCCATCTATCCATCTATCCATCCATCCATCCATCTATCCATCCATCCATCTATCCATCCATCCATCCATCCATCTATCCATCTATCCATCTATCTATCCATCCATCCATCCATCTATCCATCTATCCATCCATCCATCCATCTATCCATCTATCCATCTATCCATCTATCCATCTATCCATCTATCCATCTGTCCATCTATCCATCCATCCATCTATCCATCCATCTATCTATGTATCTATCCATCCATCTGTGTCTTCCCTCCATTTCACTTGTTCATTTTAACCAATGATTGACTGTTAATGTGTCTGTTGTTCCTACCTAGAATACGTGTCGTCAAAACACTGCGTAAATTATACCACCACCAGAGCAGGGTTGTTGTTGTGGGGAGACTAAGACATTAGGCGGGCTGTTACACTTCTCCATGACTTGAGCATCCATATTTTATAATTTACTCTCACTGCATTAATATTTAAACTGTAAAGGTAAAATAAGGCTGTTAAAGTTGCTATCTGGGGAGCACCTGACCATCTTTACTATGCAGGTATTATGAAGTATTAAAGCAATGCAGTCATAGAGAATATATATTTCAAAGAGCCGTGCGCAAAACAGACACGGCTGACTGCTGAATCAATACTAGCTGACATTAGTTTGTGATTTCATGCATATACAATCAAATTGAACACCAGGAGAAATCATCATCTGCTTGGATAGTCTTCTCAGATTGAGACTCTAAAGCTATTCGAACAAAAATTGTTGTACAAATCCCTACAACATGTGTTTCATCTCAGATTTTGGAAAGAACAAATTAACATTTCGTTGATATGAGAAACGTGTTGTGATTAGTATGTGCTCACTCGTGAAACAGGTGTAACTTAACTCACCCTGTAGTCACTGGCAGTAACGTAGAAGATCGGCTGGAAAGCCAGCCAGATGATGCAGGTGGTGTACATGGTGAACCCAATGAACTTGGCCTCGTTGAAATTCTCGGGGCATTTGCGGGTCTTGAAGGCGTAGACAGTGCAGAGGATAATGAGGATGCAGTTGTAGGTGAGTGACATGAGCATGCTGGAGTCCTTGCTGTTACACTTGAGGGTGACCACGTCTCTCCTCTCCGGGCTCACTTCCTTTCTCACCCCTGGGGTCTCCACCAGCAACCAGACCACCACCACCACCAGTTGGCAGGAGATCAGACCGCCACAGATGGCAACCTGGGAGGCCGGGCTGATGAATCGAGGCCGCTGTGCTCCGTCCTTCACCCCGCTGAAGATCCGAGCAATGCGATTGGTCTTGGTTAGGAGGGCTGAGTAGCACACAGCAAACGAGGTGCCTAAGCCTAGCCGACGCAGTGTACAAACTGCCGTGGACGGTTTAGCAATGTAGATGAAGGTCATGCTATAACACATCAACACTCCCAGCAGCAGAATGTAGGAGAGCTCACGGCCACTGGCCTTCACCACGGGTGTCTCATTGTGTTTAAGGAAGAGGCCAATGACGAAGAGCGTACACATCATCCCGAGAAAGGAAATGGTGACGGGTCCAATGGCCCAGGCATCTTCCCAGTGGATGTACTCCTCAGGCAGATCATAACAGCCTGTCAGGTTGGCCAGGGGCCACTTTCCAAAGCTGCAGTCAGCACAGGTGAACTCATCCTGTAAATACTGGTAGGACTGACACGGGATACAGATCCAGCAGCACACATCTCCAGGCTGCATACTCTTCACCTCGTTCTTCCTGCAGGGGTCACTACACTGGGAGGTTGGGGGAACCTGCCCAGCCCAGGGGATCTGGCTGGTGTTCAGGATCAAGCTCTGAGCCCAGTAGCCGACATTACGGTAGACATAGCGTCCATCTTCTTTGTGGTAGTGGAAAATATTGTAACGGCCAAGGCTGTCACCGAAGGCATCAAAGCGGACTACATTCTCGGTGTCTGGTGGACGAAATGGCGCTGAAGGTGAAAAGAAAACAACAGATTGTAAGACAATACCAGATATAAGGGGGTCATTGTATGGCAAGTGCAACTACAATATAAAAACTCAAAGTGAAAGCAGAAATACCAACATTTGTTAAATTTGGGACATACTGTTTTGGAGCGACAAGACTGTGGACTATAGAAATAGAATAGGAGTAGAACGGACATTCAAATGTTTTACGTGGTCATTTGACTCATTCAAAAGAAAATGTCGATTGCTGTTTATTTTTATGATGACAACACACATCGGTTGGGCCATAAAGTGTTGTCGCAGCGCGCCGGGATGAGAGTACACACAGCTCCAGAGAAGAATGGCCGGAGAGTTAGCTAGTAGCTGCCGGAGCTACAGAGATTGAAGCAGAGGTACCGATAGACCCAGCAACCTACTAACCAGCTGTTGTGCTCATTTTCTGGAACCAGTGTAGTGTTAAAGCATCGCGGAATTAGCAAGCTAGCTAACTAGCAGACTGCAGGCTCGTTTGATAATGCCACTATTTTCTTTTTGCAACCAGAAGTGACATGAGAGGGTGGAAAACATGGACAACTCCCAGACGAGACAACTATGTGGTAGCGACCTGTCAATCACAAGGTAGCATGCACTAAAGCGTTCTCTGCTTTATTGTCTATTTTACTCTAAACGGGATCCTAATTGACTAAATGAACATCATGCTGTATTGAAGAAGACTTGAAAACTAGCGATTGAGACCATATACTCCTGTTTACCATGGTAATGAATTAAGTGAGCAGTAGAATCATTTTTTTCATAGATTTCTATTCAATCAGACTTCTTTAAGTAGTGAGTAGTCGCGCCGTTATGGTATAGTAGAAAGAATACAAGTTGAGGGCACATCCGTATTGGCTACACTTTTCAGACCTGAAGGTTGCCACCTAGTTGCAATGTCAACGGTACGCATAAAAAAAGCCACTGCTCTGACAATATATACATTTATGATCATATATGATAATACAGTCATTACATTTACTTTCATTTGTTAAGAAAAAAATGATTTCTGCATACGTTTAGGATATAGTGTCAAAAGAGCTGCAACTGACAATCATTTTAGTTATTGCTTAATGTGCTGATCACTTTCTCAATGCATTGAATTTTAAAGAACAGTGAAAAATCCAAGGGGACATTCAGATTTACTATAATATGTGGAAAAAAAATAAAATATCAAATCTTGAATTTTGAGAAGCTGAAACCAAAAAAATGACTGGAACAATTAATCAATTATAAATATTGAACATTTTCTATTAATTGGTACAATTAATCAAAAGTGATATAACCAAATTTAGCAGCATGAGCAGGCCTGCAATTGGGGAAATTAACTTATATTATATTGAGGTTTTATACAGATGACAGAAGAACAACAACAAAAAAACAGGAAACATGAACATTCATATATTTTAAGCAACACTGTAATAATACTAGTTCATGAAGATTTTACTCACCCTCAAACTTGACCTTGAGGATGTAGTCCCTGTAGAACTTCCTACCGTTGCCAGGTTTAAGAGCCTCACACACCTTGGTGGAGTTTGGGCACAACGCCTGTCTCATGTTATGTAAGGCAGCAGCCATTGCATAGACGGCATTCACTACAAACATGATCTTGGATTCTGGCTGAAACTGAGCCTCGCGCAGTGAGTGCTTCCCACAGCCCAGATCATGGAGGTTGCATTGGAACTGGTTTTCCCAATACTCTCTGAACCAGGGATTCCTGGTGTTGTTGTACGGGTGCAGGGCAGTGAAGTAGTGATTGAACTGGGGGATCGGATAGGAAGCCAGTTCGATGGTGAGCGCCCCGTCGGCCACAGCCTCACTGCCTCTCACCACACTCTCCTGCGCTCCCCAGCCATCACTGGCCACCCAGGTGAAGGAGACATTCATGCGGTTGGCTGCCACCAGTAGCTCGCGGGCGTCTTCGCTGCGCATGAACAGGATGACCACCTTGGCGTTGGACTTCTGCTGCAGGGAGCGGATCACGTTCTCGTAACTCCAGCGGCTCATGGAGCGGCTCACCTTGGCGGAAGTGGCAATGCAGATCTGGCGGGCACGAGCCTCCTGCTGGAAGGCGTCGATGCCAGTCTCACCATAGTCCCCTTCTGAGGCCACCGTCGATACGTACGTCCAGTTGAAGTGACGCAGGATATCTGCCATGGCCTTGGCCTGGTAGAAGTCAGGGGGCACGGTGCGGGCAAAGAAGTCATAGCGGGTCTTGTCGCTGAGCTTGGCACTGGTGGAGGCATAGCTGATCTGAGGGATTTGGAAGAGTCGCAACAGGTTGGCCACCTGGAATAAGCAAAAGACACTATATGATTATGTTTGGATCAGTCCTCACATGGTATCAATAAACCGTCAAGGGTACTGTATGTTTTAATATGCAAATACCATTATGAAATATTAGTTGGAAAACTGGCAGTTACCCACAGAAAGTATACATCTGCCAACTGTGGGATTTTTAAAATTGCTTATCATTTTATAAATTAATAAAATTGGATTCCCATGTGTTTTTCCCTGGCAGATGCAATTCGTCTCACCCCATTCAGTCTCTAATTTCTTCACTGAATCCCTGCTGGGTCATTCACAACTTAACTCTCCAGCTGACTGAGTGGCAAGATCCTGCATTTAACAATGATTGGGATTGCCAATTTACTGTTCTACGAAAATAAACACATTGTCAGGAAGGTCTTGCTCTGCTTTGGAGAGGAGAGAGAAGTGGCAGGGATTTGAAAGTGAAAGGAAGTCAAAGTATCACAGAATCTTGAAACTTTGCATTTTCTGTGTAATCGGTTTTGTCAGTGGCGGGACACTGCGCACAGTGTGCAGAAGCAAATTTTGCTTCAGGCACTTCTGTGGAAGCCTGAGGGTGAGCCGGTCTGATCGTTAAAAAGGATGCCAGCCTAAATGTGGTTGACTTTAATGCCAGCTCTCACACCAGCACATTCATGGCACAGCATCTTGAATACCAATGCATAATTTCTGAGAAAATCAAAGAGGAATTTCGCATTCAAAGGCAGTTTAATTCATCAGTTTCATTTATAGCACAGAATACACTTTTACATTAGAAAGTGCTATTTTAGTGGTATGTTAAAAAAGAGGGTAATTCCATCTTCTCTCTTTTACCCAAATACTTGTCTAATTGTTATAATAATGTATTACTACAAATTATTCAGTTGTTGTAGGAGACGAGTGTGTGAACTGTTTACAAGAAGCCTTTTCATTTATTTCAAGGCAGATCAACCCTTCCAGGACAATGGTATAAGGCCCACCATCTCAGTTATATCTGTCTTGAAAATTAGCCAGTAGTTTCTAACAAATGATCTATGACTTTGATATGTGACGGAAAATTTAACATAACAATGTGGGAATGCTGAGTGTCATGTGATGCTTCATTCACTGTACTGTGAAAATTACACATCTATTTTTGGGAATCACATAAAGGCTCCTTCACATTTTCTGGATACATTTTTGGAACTGTAATATAAGTGTCAGTTTATATGATTATACCTCACCTTATTTGTATGATGCATAGTGTGTCTGAAATGCCTTTTATATATTTCTCTCTCTATATGATGGAAAACGCCTTGACAGCCTTTCTCAACATGTGGCGAAACAGCTGGCAGCAGCAAATTCACTCTCTTAAGAAATCAGAATATGATCTAAAGTGGCATGTAAACACTGCCTTCAATTTATGTTCAGAAAAGTCAGAAAGTATTATGTTTTAGGAGCTTTGCCAAGATAGGATAAAAGTTCTTAAGTCAGAGTTTAAAACTGTTAAATATATCTTTTCCTTTTATCTGTAAATAAAAATAAAAATACATGAAATACTCTGTTGCAAGCATTCAATCACTTACTTAAGTAAAAGTACAAAAGTATCAGCATCAAAGTATGCTTAAAAGTACCAAAAATAAAAGTATTCATAATGCAGAATGGCCCATTTCAGAATAATACATATTATATTATTGGATTATCATTATTGATGTATTAATGTGTTCATCACTTTAATGTTGCAGCCGGTAAAGGTGGAGCTCATTTAATTATATACTGCTGTGTAATTTAATCTATGATGATACATCTTCATTTATTAGCAGGGATACTTTATGTTAATAATCTAAATGTGCAAAGTAACTTAATTTATCGGATAAATCTGGTGGAGTAAAAATAAGTTGTAGAAGAGAAGAAGTATAAAGTGACATGACATGGAAATACTCAACTAAAGTACAAGTACCTCAACATTGTAATTAAGTGATGTACTTTAATTAGTATCACCTTAAATGATGGTTAAAAACATGTGCAAACACACAAACAGATCTGGTAGAGATCATTTCCAGCCTGATACATCCGCTTGAGGATGATTAATTAGATGCTGACTGAACAGTGAGAGGCTTTAAATAAGTTATCACAACTTCATAAAATTGCTGCGGTTGACATTTTGTTCACTTTAAGGAGGGCGGACACATGGCTGCCGTTGGTTTTAAAACAAAGGCAAGTCGGAAAGGCTGAGAGGGCTCCTGTAGGGAAGATACACGAGGTTCTGGTGGGATTTGAATGCAGGCCAGTGAGAGTGCATGTGATTCTTAAGCTGAAGGTCTTAACCATCAGAGCGTTAAGTCTGTAGACAAAGAAGGCACAGAACACATGTTCTGCAGATGCATTATCATATCCGCAGATGCACATGTAAGTTGAGGTACAACTTAGCATTAAACATTCAAAGCAGAAGGACTAGACAAACGGAATTCTCTGGCCTGGTTGTGTTTATATGATAATTATTTCAACACAGGTACAAAAGTAAAAAAAAAAACGAAATTTTGCTGAAATGTGGCTGTGCTCACAGAGGTAAATGAGTAATTTCTCTTCAGGGTATTAAGGAAGCTCAATGCCAGTTTAGTAATCCACTTACATGTGGTTTATGGAGGTTATAAAGCACAGTGCTAGACGTGTCACCAATACAACGGGCTTATTGGAAATCATTATAGAGATGGGCACATGGCTTATATGAAAAGCCACGACCCTGCCACCTGCCAAAGCCTGTGACTGACACATTGTGAGTGTAGATACCAGATATCAGGAAGCAGATATGAAGATATGGATTCCATGACCAAGACGGTGAGCATGTTCTTCTTTTCCACCACTCATGATCATATATGATCTTTGTCATTGGCATAGGCTTATTGTTTGCCATGGAGGAGTGATGCACCTTTACCCAGGGACCCCCTGGATATAGTTACAACTGCACGAGGATCCTCACTCAAGAATAGCAACTGTAACGGGTTCAGAGGAGCACAAAAGTCTTTGAGCTTAAGATACTAGAGGACAAGAAGAGCAAACAGGAAGAGCTTGAGGAATACATCGCATGACATCAGAAAAGCTGATGAAGCTGGTGTGCAATGCTTTAAGGGTTTATATCCTGCAACATAATTATTCAGTAAGATGGTTTGGTGTCAGTTACATACTGATTTATGTATAAGAACTCTTTTTTTATCCTTAGTTTGAGTACCTTTGTGATATTGATTGTTTATTTAATGTGTACAGTACTTAAAAGACCCAAATAGTAAGTATTTGTTGGTCTTTCTCATTACAAAGGAAGAACAAAGGAGCTTTACAGATATATAATTAACCATAAGGGGATTCTGAACACCAACAGATTCCCAAAAATCTCATTCCACCTTGTAGGAATTGTTGATGATTGATTCTTTCTAGAAAGACTGAACTGCAAGTGTGTGTTAAAATGTCACTGTTAGCCACACGGTATTGCTTACAGTCTCACACATCTGGCTATAGCGATCATTCTGCATCAGGCAGCACCTTATTTAATTAAGAAGATTAAGAAGTAGCCCAGTGTGGCTTTGTACTGGAGGGTCTGTTACTGAGCAGATTACTGTGAGAGTGGTTTCCTTTCAAGCAATGGGAGCATACAGGACCTGGTAGCTGCATTTGACACAGAGACACCGAGTAACAGGATGTTCTTTTAGCTGTCGTATACTGTTTTTATACGTATTCCCCAAAGGCCCCAGCAAACAGTATATGCTGAAATTATGTAGACTGCCCATGTGAAATGCCAAACTACAGTTGTAGAACAAAACATAGAAGCTATTTGTACGTCACAAAAACTTGATAAAAGTCCATAAATTTGTATATCACAAGAAATTGACCAACATAGGGTTTTAGTTTATAGAAATATGTTACTTTTATGAATGCCGGAGGTGTAGAGCAGATTAGAAATTAGGAATAGGAATGTGAGGCATAGTCAATTAACAGATCTAGAGATATATAGGAGCACAGAAAATAATAGACAAATCGTGTTCTGGTCTCGGAAATATTAGGCCTACTTTGTAGAAATGTCATGATTTTTTCTACACGAAAAGCCCATCTGCTCTTCCCAGAAGACGGTCTCAGTGTGCTTCTACAGCAATCCCACTGTATTCCCAGAGCAGCAGTCCTTAGCTCCACTCAGTATCACACATATACGGGCCACTGCAGCGCCCGGAAACTCACATGCAAACACATCCATGAGCAGCGGACATACACGCACATACAGCGCATGCATAGTGTGTACTCCAGTATGCACTGGATCATTATTCGTTTATTTCTTATGAGTTAGTTGCTTGGCAACAGCTTTAACAGGGTGGACATGTGAACTGCTGGATACCTAGAACAAGGATGTGTTTTGATCAGGTCCTGCCCCCTCATCCTGCTGGATAATATGAATCTCCTTTATGCTGCAGTAGTCTTTCAAAGCCCCCTGAGTCATGCAACCCTTCAGAGTATACCACGTTTTTAAGCCATGGCCGCGCTTCCATTCATTTACTATGTTAGTAACACAGCATTGACGGGTGCCTGCTTCCTCTTTGACTGTGTGCATTATCATGTCTTTATTGATTCTCTTCTATCAAACAAACATCACAGACATGCTCAGTGCGATCCATCAAGAAACTTGTGTAAGATTTCAATTTCATCGAAAAGCTTGTTGATAACCTGTTAAACCTGGTAGTATGTTTCAAGTCAAACAATCCACGGAGCCAACCAACCAAATTGGGGTTCAGCTGAATAACAGCGTGGTGCTGTTCATATCTGATATCTGTGCAGTGGTCATGATGTGTATTTTAAACTGCACAAACTCTGGGTGAACTGCCAAAGCACTGAATAATCCAATCACATGTGAATTATTTACGAATTTCGGGAGCACGTTCTTTACTTTTATCATGAATAATGCATTTTCACTGCATGGCTTTACTGATACGTGTCATCAGTATTGTTCTCTCTGGCATGAATTCTGTCATGTGTACGTATGTTTCAATTCTTTGTATGACTCTATGTGCTCCAGAGATTGGCACTGTCTATCTACAGATGAAGACAATTCTATAAATAGGGTTGTTGGTGGGGGATAAAAAATGAGATTCTTGAACTCGCTGAAAGCCCATAAATATACCTTATTATTCTGCAAGGTTTGTTCTGCAAATGTCAAGCAATATTAGAATCTATATCTTTAAATCCCAGCATCCATGTGTGGGTCTACACCTGTCTCATCAGTAAAAAATGACCAGATCTCAGATTGTCGGCTAAAATATTCCAATTTATTCACGAAGGTTTCATTAAACAATAAGAGCTTTCATCCCTGGAAAAAGGCAGGTTTCAATCCCAGACAGCGATTTCTGTGCGCTGCTCTGAAAAAATAACTGTGTTTCATGCCTGAGAATAGTTATTTCGTGAGAGTTTGAGTTTTTGACATTCCAGAGGTGTCGCACCCTGGCGATTATGACGTTTCTCCTGGGGGAGGCTCTCTAACCAGTGAGTCATATTCAGCAGCACAGCCCTGCTGTTGGGGTAACACAAGTGGAGTCCCTTCCATGTATTAGTCAGAAGCCGGCCTCGAGGCTTGATGTTCCTGGACTGTAATTGTGGAAGATAATAGATCTCTGATTAACCCACGCCTTTAGGACAATGAGAAGTAGTCAGCCAATAAAACAGCTCTGTCCATGAAAGTGCATACACTTGATGCAGGCTGGCAGTGTTTTGAAAACTGTTAATGATTAAAGCTTGCAACAACACCACTGACTGTATTGATCTGTAGGTTAACATGTATCCTGTCAATGCTGCAGCTTTTCACACATCAATAAAGATGCCGAATGTACTGAACTTGTCATCGCAAGGTCATTACTCTCTTTGCACTGATAACCTCTTTAGATAGACCACAGAAGATGTTCAAGACTAAACACTTGAATCATATGAATATTTCGACGAGTAGATTCATTGAAACTGTCCAGATGGCATCACGGGCTTCCCTGTGACTGTTTAAGATACAGGCTTTGATTGTCAAATGGTTTGTGATGACTCACTCCATCTTCCCCCCCCATGATCATATCTGCCTGTCACTGTCTCAGTGTTTCTTTGAAATATGATCTCTCATTCAATATCTCTGCATCCTCTGTGTGCAGGCACACCTCTGCCAAACCACCAGACAGTCCGGCAGCAACCACAGATGGGGAAGACAGGACTTAGCCTGTGAGAGCGTCATAGAACTTCGCCTCCACACTTAACTCAATCTGTGCCCATGTAACGCCAGCATGGCTCGGCCTGCAGCCAGATCCGCCCCCATATCTGCGATTGTCACACCACAACACCAGCGGCACAGCGACGCGCTCCTTCTCTGTGACAGATTTAGACAGCACTCAGCGTTCCCACCACCTGTCAGTTCACCGTGTTCAAACGTGTCGCCATGGCAATAAGGCTCTTTAAACTAACATTGTTAGTTGTCCTGTAACTGCCTTGCCCCGAGGGTGAAATACGCACATCTGATTTTCCCGCCTGCCGCTCACACAGAAGGGCATGCGTGGTACCCTTTCACACAGCCAGGCTGGTTCACTCAAAGGTCTGACTGGCTATATATTATGCACAAACCAGAAAGAAACAAAGGACAGAAACATTGTGTGGAGATGGTTTCTGCAGAGCAACGACCAGCGGCAACACAGAAATGCCACACATTCACATGCCCCAAATGCATATCTTAGTGTTGTAGCATTACTTCCGAAAATGGAAGTAATTCATTTCAAAAAGCAAGAAATTGATTTGAAAAAAACAAGTTATGAGCTAATTTATTGTTAAAGAGATTAAGTTGTCTTCAATGATCAGCTGCTCACCAAAAAGCCAAGAGAAGGTTCGAGAGCTAGCGGACCTCATAACCAAACTGCATTTACAATGTAGAGGATTATTCATGGTGAGAAAGGGAAATGTGTCCTGTGGTGCATTCCTACTGATGAGGAAGATTCAGTGAGAAGCTAGAGCAGACCTCAGACCTCAGGCTTGTAATAGTACATCCATAAATAACCACAAGACAAAGGCACTCTCTGAGGAGCCCAACTTGCAGGGTTTCACGAAAATTAAAGCTCATTTATCAAATCCTGTATTTCCAAACTGTCCTTTTCACCAGGAATCCCAATAGGTGCTCTGAATCCTCGTCCTACATCGTTTCCCATGAGTCTCGACCTGTTTAATGTATCATCGCACTCCACTTTATGTTTGTGTTTTGTCAGCAGGGAAACATGTGTTTCACAGAAAAAGGGGATGTTCGCAGAGTTCCTCTAATCTTGGAGTATTAAACCTAAGATACTTTTGATGGTACAGTAGCATTTAATCATTAAAAAAAACACACTGCTTCAAACTTTCTCTACAGCTAGTCACTCTACGAAGCATGGACACTTTTCCCTCCAAATATTTGTATGGCAGCTATTCAAAGTGATTAATTGGCATATCAGTGCTAACATGTCCACTGCTGGCTACTGTTTTCTACAAATCATGACTTAAAAAGTATGGAAGGATGCCACCGCTAGTCCTTTGTCCTGAAGTACCCAGCGCTCCTAATAGCAGATTGATTGGTTCCTACAGTTTCTATGGTTTATCAATGATCTGAAGCCAATTATTTTATTTCTGGATGGGAAGAGGTGTGTTTCTGTCTTTCAACAAGATATCTGGAACATGAGGCTGCCCGTCTCGGGTGAGGTGAGCCACACTCTTCATCTGAGACAGCAGACACGGTTTTCTGGCTGACTGAGCCAGGATGACGAGTTTTACTTAATGCTTTAAGGCATGTATATTTGTGGGTATTTACAAATCTCGGTTCCATTTGACACACCATCTCCTTTCTCAATGACTTGAAATGACACTGATGTGGCAGCCATATCACAGCTGAACATTTGGAGACCCAATTAGCAGAACTTTCATCGCGTCAGCTTGAGCGAGGCGAAAGGAGCACTGCTGCTGAGAGCAATCATGCTGTCACTAGTCATCCTGTCAACCCTTCCCCAGCACAACATCTGTAGCATGTCTGCCTCTGACAGAATCGCTGCCGAAGTGTGAATTACCGGGAAAGAGAAAGAGATCTTGTAAATTAGATCAGCCAAGCACATGGGCGTACAGGTAAACAGATCCTCCTTGCGGAACCGATACTCATTAAGTCCCTGTGTTAACATCTCGCAGGGGGTAATTGCACATGGTACTTAAGTCTAAATGGACAGTTATATTACGATCCATCACACTCTCGATCTTGTTTGTGCTCCCTCCTCTCTCTGTCTCTCTCTCAGGCCTGCAGGAGCTGCTGACAGTTAAGTACACCTTTTGTAATTGCACTGTCTGACATGATGAATGTAGCTTTTTACCAACTCATTTCATGGCATCAAACAAAGATGAACTTCAACAACAAATTGAAACTCAATTAATCTATTGCAGATAGACAGCCCACATACGTTCCTACCTGAATGGAGACATCACTGTAGGAGCCTCCTATGACCCCAGAGATAGCCAGAGGGACGTCATCGTGGATGGCATAGGAGCCATCGGGGCATGTGTACTCACTGTCATCCACTTTGGTGAGGGAGGCCCTGACAAACTCCAGAGACTGCTCTAGAGCGTAGGTGTCCTTTGAGCAAGTGTCCAGTATATGAGCTCCCAGTCTGATCCCAGGCAGGATGCGCTCGTTCTTGTTGATTTCATCTAGTGCCAGCAGCATGGCCTCCAGTCTCTGGATCCCTCTCTGAGAATTGATCTTCCCACAGTCCTCCACTCCCTCACCCTTCTGGTGCACAGGGAACAGGCCGCCAATCATCAAATCTCCTTCCAGTGTGATCTCCCTCTTGGAGTCAGTGTTATAACCTACCACAGGCAAACCCTGGGGAGCCTGGGCAAAGAGGGACACACATAAGTACAGCAGGCTGATGTGGGACAGCCAGAAGGGTCGGGGCACAGGGCGCACCCCCAACACAGGGGATTTCCCCAATGACATATCCCTGGGCAAAACAAAGTCACCGTCCTGCTTGTGGTTTCTGGTCAGCGTTTAGTTGGCTTTTGATGACGGCGGCTCTGAAGAAAAGAACAGTGAGGCGCAGCACCACCAGATCTCAAAGCACCAATGTTTTTATTCTGACAGAGAGAGGCCATTTACAGCATCAGCCCCATCCTCTTCGTCCTTCTCTTCTTCAGAGTTTTTTTTGTAGATTACAGCCTGCAGATCAAAGAGAGAGAAAGTCAGTCACAGCCCTTGAGGTGGAGTACAATGATCCCTTTGTCTCACACACATCGTGTCTGCCAGAGACTGACTCGTCCCATGGAAATATTTGACATCATCTGCACGAGTGAGTAAATATTTGTTTCCTTTTTGATGATGGATGTGATTTGCAAGATAGAAAAAAATAAAATAAAGACAGGCCATTAGCCACCACAACAGGTGTAAGCTAATCAACAAGATGAGTTCACCATCAGAGCAGGGTGTGTTTTATTTTTAAACCCTCTTTCTTCTCCTGTGTCATTGTCTGACTGACCTCCAGTTACTTCCCTTCCAAGGCAGATGATTGTGCAGCTCTTTTATAATCACATGTGCACATGCTGCTACAGAGATAACAAATCATGTCCCAGAGGATTGTTTGTCGAATCACATTAACTACTCACACAGTCTAACAAAAAGCACAACAAAAGCAAAACTCCAAATCAAAGGAGGCACGGTATTTAAATCTATTTCAACCAGACACATTCATTTAGTTGCCAACAGATTGAATTTCCGTAAATTTTATCGAGAGCAACTAATTCATGTTTTGCTGTCTCTACTGTGGTACATTATTTATTTTCAATACAAGGCGTGATGCAATTCCAAAATAATGTGAGCGTTTCTCATTCCCAGCTAAAAAAAAAACAAAAAAACAATGTGACTCACATTTAGGTTTCAGTGTTATTAGGAAAACAGAGCAAATGCAAAGATTTAAGCTATGTCCTTGGATTATAAAGGCATTTAACTTAATACGAATACAGAACTGATAGTGACAGGTCAGAGGTCAGGATCAGGAAGATGGATTCCCTGGAGCTAGAAAAAAGAACAAATAAGCGTAAATGTCAAATGACCACAGATTGTAATTTAATGAGCAGTGAATCTATTCTGCAGTACAGGCAATTATTTCAAACTATTCCTTTATGTTTGATTACCTGAAGCCCACATAGAACACCAAAGCTGTTTTTATTAAATGTGTTTATTTATGCTTTCCTTCTAGAAAAGTCCTTTGCCTGAAATAGCAGAATTTAGTGTCAGGAGAGACTACAGAGTTTGGGTGCAATGTAGACTGGACCACACGGATTCAAGGCGACAAACATAAATTAGAAGACTCAAACAAATCAGAGACTCACATTCTCCGAAATGATCTCCCCTAATTAAGCTGATTCAGCACTGGCTGGATAAATAGGGAGGGGACAATAAGCTGCATGTAGGCAGGGTTCACAATTACACATCATATAAGAGAAAAGTAGAAGTAAAGAACCTCCTTCACTCAGTAAAGTCAGTAGCATAATAAATCATATTCACTTTCTCCAGTCATTTAAATTAGTCATCAAGATGGCATCAACACTGTGCAGAGCCCCATCCCGATGTAATGTTACGCCTCACACTAATGGAGCTTATGTATGGATCTTCAACAGAAGAGACACAGGGTTATTGTTCAGTCCTGGTTTCAGTCCCCACAAATCCCAGAGGCTTAATTATGCAGAGTGTTGAGTGTGGGAGAAGTTTATCGGAGTAAACATTGAGCCAGAATGATCTGTCACATATCCACTGTTTCAACAAGTCAAGTACGCTGACAATCACTAATTCACTGTATTGATGATCATGAAACCAGAGCAGCGGATATTATTACTCATATATATTTTTTTCTGTTCCAAAGTAGTGACTTACTTAATGAAACAACGTATAGCAACAGGAACCAGACTGCAGACCACATTCTTTGTTCTCTCTCTCTCTCTCTCTCTCTCTCTCTCTCTCTCTCTCTCTCTCTCTCTCTCTCTCTCTTGCTCTCTCTCTCTCTCTCTCGTTTCCATGGAAACCTGCTGGTAGATAGAGAGGGTGAAGAGGAAGAGGAAGACAGACCAGGACAAGTGGGCCAGTCTGACCATGCATGGTGTTTGGTCCTGTGGGAAAACTGGGGAACCTGCACTGTGAACTGTCAGAGCTTCTTTTTGCGTTCTGCCTTTGAAACACATCGCAAGCAGAGCAATAACTGAATGACACAACAATCCGCTGTTTCAAACCACTAATGATTTTATTCATCGCTTTCATATCTTATCTTTGAGCCATCACTTTTCTTACATGTCCAGTGTTGTCTTAATAAAACAATTATGGCAAACACTGCAGTCTTTTATTAATAAATAAGATGTGACATGTTGCATAACATTTGATGAACCGCCAGTGAAACTTAAAAGGTCCTTTTTCTTCCACACAAAATGAGTGCGTGGATATCAGACTTTGTCAACATGTGAAAGTTCATTGCAACAGCCTGTGCATATGGGCTAAGTCACATCTAATTCCCTCGCATACAAAGGCAACTGTAGAGTATTAATGTTTCGAGAGTGTATCCTGGTTGTACTTTAGCTCTGCAGCGCGTGAAACATCGCCGCGGTAAATTCCCACATAGCAAAAGAAACAACAAGTGTGGGCTGTAAGCTGACTAAATGTGTTTATTTTGAATACAATTCTGCAGAGGGGATAACAAAAATCTGCAATAACACTGGTAAAGCACTTAAGCACACAGCCTCAAGAGAGAATGGTGAAGGATTTCCGGCTGACACATTGTCAGACTCGGTATTCCCACAGGAGGCCTCCATCTCACCAGTGGACTTTATTTCTCTATCTGTGTCTTTGTTCACTACACTCCAATGTTCAACCCATATTGATAGCAGACACATTCCTTTTGGAAACTCTTTAAATATAATAATGTCAATGCAAAGTCACAAGTTGTAAAAATCTCCAGAACACCTCAATTTGCTGCACTTTTTTTAAAAGTATTTTTCAGGCCAAAACAATTCTTATGGCGGCTACAGGTTTAGCCTTTTACACACTTCATTTGAAAATCACACTCGGAGCAATACACATTTTGGAAATACGGTTATTTTTGTCGAAAGTGAGAAGATTAACATTTCTCCCCTGTCAGTATGTTGGTTATACAGCTACCAGCAGCCACTTAGCTTATCTTAAATACTTGAAATAGGAAAAGTTGGCTCTCTCCAAAGGTAACAACATTTGCTTTCCAACAACTACTCAATAATTAACACTGACATAGTGACACAAAACGTGATTTCAAATTGTGATTTTATAGACGGGGATATTTCAGTCACTCTCTGGAGTCCTACAACATTTTCAATTTATGCACTTTGGATGGATGGATAGATGGATGGATGGATGGATGGATGGATGGATGGATGGATAGATAGATAGATAGATAGATAGATAGATAGATAGATAGATAGATAGATAGATAGATAGATAGATAGATAGATAGATAGATAGATAGATAGATAGATAGATAGATAGACATATAGATAGATAGATAGATAGATAGATAGATAGATAGATAGATAGATAGATAGATAGATAGATAGATAGATAGATAGATAGATAGATAGATAGATGGATGGATGGATGGATACTACCTAGATATAAGTAGATTGTGTCTGTAAAATTGATATGAGCAATGCTGTGAGCAATGTTTACACTTCAGATGTAATATCCCACCCAGGATTTTGTCTACATGTTAACCTCAAAGAAAAAGTATGCCTCTCATTTCCCTCTCTCCTCCTATGCAGCCATCTCTGTTTCACTCTTCACCAGATGGCCTTTTTAATTCAAGAGCGTAAAGCCTGCCAGCCTCTTACACACTTCAAACCAGACTGTGTGAAGGAATGGGAGGAGTGGCTGTCGGCTGAAAAATACAAAAAAGATAGCAGATGTGAGAGGGCAGGGAAAAATGAGTGTGTGCAGTGGTGAAAAGAGGGATAAGGGTGGGGTTTGAGAAAGATGCTATCCAGGCTGATTTTTTTTTTTATGACACTCATTTGCCCCAGGAGTGGAGTGCAGCATTAATATGGTAATATCCCCCCCAGGCAATAGCAAGTGTTGGAGACTGGAGGTCATCTACTGTAGATGCAGCCCTGGGCCTGTGTGAGCGAGGTTGGAGATCCCCAGTGGACTGACTTTGAGGCTGGCTAAGAGGAAGCAAAGGTAATGGGAGTCAGGCTTCCCTAAAATCACATTTCCAGCTGACAAAGAGAATGGTCTTTGGTTGGGGAAGACTGGAAATGGTCTGCTCATGGGAAAGACGGCTCAAGAGTGCACACACACTTTCACTCACACGTGGAGCTCAAATCCTGGAAGCACCTGTGACAAATGAAAGTCTGTGATAGTTTGCCATTGAATACTTGATTGAATATTTTTGGACAAGTATTGAACCCTGACCTTGAAGGCTGGTGATATTCTGTGTTTTTCTTGCTGTCAACAAGTCCCACGACAAGACCAAAAGCAACAATTAATTCATCCTGCTAACAAGTTTTTACTTTGTACACCTAAAGTAGGTTATTTGTGTGTTACAGATTGCCATTTGTCACAGAAGCCACAGCGTTGCACTGGGTGACATTCAGTATATTCGCTCATTACCATGAATATGTATTTCAAGTAGATTCCACGTACACTGTCCTGTTGCTGCAAATACTCGGCGTAAAAATGTGCACATATAAACCCATGGCTAGAAATTAGAAAGGGGACATATCATAAAAAAACTCCCCCTTTCAGTGTTTGTGCACATACATCTGGATATCTGGTCTTTTTCAGGAGGGGGGCTTAAAGTGACAGGCGCTTAAACTTAGCGTTTGTTTCAGACAGAGCTGAATACAGATATATTAAGACAGCAATGTGTCCTCACGTTACTCCTCATTTTTTGTGCATTTTCCTATAAAAGCCTGCAACACGTGTCAATTTCCATTCGTTTTAGCATACAGTCTTTTCAAAATATACTTCCGTCTTCATAGGAAACTCAATTAGGTTTAGGCAACAAAACTATTTGGTTATAGGTTTATGAATAGATTGTGAAATACTTTGTTAGATTTAGGAAACAAACCTACATTGTTAGGCTGAGGAAAAGATCGTTGTTTGGGTTAAAATAACCATGTGGTATATCTACGAAATATCATTTATTGAAGGCATTGCTATGAATGCTGGATTAGACCAACCTGCAGACAGACAGTATGCAACAAAGGATGTGTTTTTTTTTATTCTAAAGCATGTAAGTATGAACCTGAAAATTAGCATAATATCTCCCCTTTAAAGGTTTTAAAGTCTTCAATAGGAATAACTGGGTTCGGAGCAGAGAGTCACAGACAGGGAAGAGAAGTCAGAGGTTACTGAAATGCTGTGTTTTGGTGTTTTTATGAAATTAAAGAACAATGTTGATACGAAGAAAAATATGGAATACCTCCAGCCTCATCCTTTAAAGATGTGTTTCATATTGACCACATTTTTGCCAAACTAGGTAATAGGAAGAGAGTGGAACTAGTGATTGGAAAAAAACAATTGAGAGGCTAGATTTGTCCGTTCCCCCTTTTAAGTTTTTTCCTGTGCTCCTTTGTGTTCTTTACGGATCATCACAGCTGCATTCTATTGTGTTTGTAGACAACTGATTTCAGTTTCTCTCATCTGGCCATCATAGTCTTTTAGATTGTCCTTGTTTGTCATCATATCGGATGCATTTTCACCTCAAAATACCGTGTGTGCGTATTTCTCACTCAACCTCTGTGGAATTACTCATAATGAATCATTCGAACAGCAAACACGGCTCTTAAAGCTGCAGCACAATTGTTGGGCTGTTACATTTTAAAAGAGATCATCATCTTTGGAATATAGTGATGGCAGATAAGATATTTACAGGAAAGCTTACATGGATCATCTCTGACTACTACAAGTATTTAAATCCAGTCCAGTTAATATTGAAAAAACGATTGATTGGTTACATCACTAAAACAATGAAATGTCTCCTAAAAATACAACTGCTGACCTTTTCTGATAAGGTTATTTATACAAGCAGCAATTAAAGAGCGAGGAGATCGTTGAGGTTTAAATATTGGAAGAGGGAATTTCCCAGTATTTTTGCAAAGCAGCAATTAAGCAGACAGGGATCAATTGGGAGGCTCGCTGCGTCACTGTAAGTGTTTACGGTCTATCAGCTGTGACAGTCAGTAAACGGAAAACAAACCTCATATTCAGTTCCTGATAATCACACAATCCATCTCATTTTATGCTTGCATCCCCTCATCCATCGCCTCCTGTCCCTTTACCTGTAAAGGGGAAATCCTTGCATGTGCTTCACCTCCCAGGAGCCCCATTCTGCCTCCCTCATCAAACATTCATCTTCTCTCTTTGTCTCTCACAGATCATTACTGCCAGGCCTGTGATTGGCTGGAACACAGTGATGGATGTATATCGTACTTTTGTTTTTGAGGTTTTTATTGTATCTTTGCATTATTCATCATCACACCACCGCACTGTTAAAAGGCCTGAAACACCAGTTTTTTGGGGGGGAAATCATGAGAAGTGCTGTTCCTGGAGTGAAAATAGACATCAGTAAGCGATTTAAAGTTGTCAAGATTAGAGCTCACATTTAGTTTTTCTGTGTTTTTAATAATAATACAATATCCTAGAACAGTACGGATCTGTTTTAAATGCGCCAGTTTCTCTGAAATGAGTTCTTGCCTTGTCAAACTGAAGACTTCGTTGCATTCAGACTGAGTCGTGATATGTTTGGTGAACACCACCATGCAAAACTACACAGTGGTATTTCCAACTTCATTTCAGAGAATCTCTGTATTCCCTTCTCTCTTTTCTTCTAATATTATCTCATTTTGTTTCAGCTGTCCACAAACACAAAAAATAAATTTGGGAACTTGTGACACAAATATTCTGTTAAACAGTCGATCAGCTGCCACGACAGAAGAGGTTGGCCTCTAACCTCCAGGTCTGAAAGGTGAAGCCAATGTGGAAGTGCCTCAACTTGCAATGTTTCGGATAGCCATCAGGAGGCGACTCCTCTGGTTGCAAAATGAAGTATGATTGTATTGAAGTCAATCAGAAAAAATGACCCTTCTTCTCATTTGATTTACTACTTCAGTAAACATTGTTAACATGAGTTTATTGTCTCAATCGCTAGTTCCAAGTCTTCTTCAATGCAGCGTGGTGTTCATTTAGTAAATTATGATTCCATTTAGAGTCAAATAGATGATAAAGCAGGGCAGGCTTTAGGGCGGGGCTACTTTGTGTTTGACAGGTTGCTACCACTGTGTTGTCGGATCTGGGAGTTGTCCATGTTTGTCATCTTACAACTTCAACCCTTTCAGTGTGTTTCTGTGCATCTAAAGCACCAGTACTCTTTCTCTGTCATTTCACATAACAGCCACACAACTTATCTTATCCACGCCAGTGCAGATTTACTATCAGTTCATAGAATACAAACCAGTACATAAATACTTACATGTATCGTGGTGCAGAGGGACAATAAGTATTGAATTTAACAGATGCATCAGGTGTACAGTATAAAGACCAAGCTTTATGTGATGTGATCCTGGAAGACATCCAACTTCCAACCGATGTATCGTACCTGCACGTGTGTGTGTGAGAAAGTACATGACAATAAGGAAGAGGAAGCTACTAGGCTGTCCTTTTTGATGAAGGAAATATTTAATCACACGGAGCTAAAACAACCCACAAAACGAGTTGCTTGGCTTACTGTAACAGACTTGTCTTGCCTGTACTCGAAAGATCAGGCATTCAAGTTCAAGCTAAAATTGAACATATCTGAGAAAAAGCATTTCCTGCTTTGGTTTTTCTTTGCAGATAATGAGTGACTTTTGCATTGCTTGTTCCAGAACTCTAAATATGCTGCTACCTTGCCCTGGTCGTCCATCACCCAAAGTAATTAACACGGCTCCCCCGTCCACATGTTACACTGTCAACGAGTCCCCTTAGCATCAACTCAAAACAAACAGGTGAGGCAGACCGCAATCAGCACCGAGCTGCGGAGGGAGTAAAGGTCAGACAGCCTCACCTCCTCCTGTTACGTTTTTTTATTTCTGAATTCAGATGATGGCTGTGGAGCATGGTCTTCTTCAGTCAACATGACCTGAATAATTAACTGTAATCAACATCTGCTGGGCTCACACATTATGTCTCCTTCTCAGTCGTATAGGAGGACTTACACTGTTAATATGCTTAATTCTATGGCTTGAAAAAATAAATGATCAGAAACTCATATGGTAATTTCAAGACTTTCTTTCTGTGTTAATTAATTAATGAACTGTGTGTTGGGTGAACTGATTACACTGCATTCTGAGGGGGTTTCTATTGTGTTTTATCTGCTGAACATGCAGCACAGATGCCCCTGGGACTGGAGGAAACATCAACAGTGCATTGTGCTTCCCTTATAATGACTTTGTCCAGCATTATCAACACAGCCTCTAAATATTTGCGCCTTGGGGTTTTCAATTACATTCCTCGCATGTTTAAAAATGTATTTTGAACTCCTGATGTGTTGATAATCCAAGAATTACAGAGAATCACTCCATCTATAGCCACACGTGCAAAATCTCACTGTTCTCATGCTAATTTACAACAGCATGATGCTAATCTGCACTGACGTTGGTCCATCAATGATGATTATTATTTTTATTTCGGGATGAAAAAGACAATAATGATAAAGAGTATTATTAATTTTCTGAGTATCCTCAGACTATTAAGAAATGACACCGAAGATTGAAACCAAACGATGATGAACAGTGTTTATGGAGACCATCTACTTCTATACAACGCCTCGCAAACTAATTATCAAGTTTTTGACTTTCGACTTTGACCGATACTATTTTGCACTTTTTTATCATGCAAAGTGATTTGTCAAATGAGCGAGATCGGAGATATGGTGGTTGTCGTGTGCTGCAGAGCCTGTTTAGTAGTTTATCAGCAGCCTCGCACATGTGGAGTGTTGTTCAGCGAGTAGACATGGCTGTGTAAAATGTGATCATTATAAAAATCGTAAATAGTGTGAATAAAAACAAAAAGAATATTGCCAGAAAATGACAAATAACGCATATATTCCTCTCTCCCCTTTGTCTTTAGATTACACAAATATACTGGATGTAAACTACAAAGGTGAGGTCAACTTCTCAACAAATTCAAACCTGAATACTAAAAGATTTCCCTCTTTACAAACCATATCGTAGAAGTTCACAAAAAATGTACCTTCAGGCATCCAATGCACAAATCAGTCGATACAAAACACACACACACACACACACACACCAAATATCTTACCCACAGGGTTCCTCAGTTTCCAGCGCTGCCGTGTGGTGAATGGAGCGTGCAAACCCAAGGCATATCCTTTGCAGCAGTGTTGAGTTGTTTAAACCTAAAACCAACGTGGATGTGAACTACAGTGGTGCTGGAAGAATGAGTGAATGAAGAAACGAGGCGAGTGTGTCGCTGCCTGAAGTTTGAAGCGCGTGCAGCTGAGCCGCGTGCCAGGAGCTGTCCGCGGTTCTGAAAAAACCCACACTCAAACTACAACGACGAGCCCGCCCGGATACCTGGAGGTCGGATCCTGCTGACAGCGGTTCAAAATTCACATCTCCTAAATGCAACTGACGCCCACTTCATTCTTCTGATGGGGAAAAAAGGCGTTCACGTTTTTGAGCATCAACTGTGGGGAAATATAAAGATAAAGACCAATCTGGAAAAAAAAATGTGACGTTTATGAGCCTGATAGGATGACAGATTAACGGCTATGGCGCGCAAGAAACCCGGCAATCCGACACTAAGTTACAATTCTACCTGTTACTCAAGCAGGCTACGCAAAATCTTCAGTAACTGGCAATATTTTCAAAAAAGATCTTGTTCAGGAGAGCCTCAACTGTCTTTGGACACCTGGACAAAGGCGCGGTTGCTCCACGCATGAACAGTCCTGGAGATCGCAAATGAACAGTATGTCATTTAGAGCATGGTGGAAAATATTTCTTTCAGCCGCTTTGTTCTAGTTTGTAAGCTGTTGAATCGGATGCGGATCCGCTTTAAGGGTCGCTACCTTTATTTGTTCAATCGGTCAGGAGGGGGCTACAGTATATCACAATACCGATTCTTTAGAGACCGCTCATCTTCAGCGGCGGAAATTTTCTTTGGGAGCCGCAAACAAGTTGTGACACGGCATGGAGGAGTGTGAGGTCAGTCCCAGATGGCACAGCGATGCGCACAGGGGGACATGCACGTTGAGAGGGTGAGCTGTGACCCTTTCCTCTAGCGAAAGCAGCTTCAGACACGCAGCGGTTGAGCACCCCCTCCACCCCCACACACACACACACAATCTCTTTCCACGTGCAATGTAATGAGATTAATAATTAACATCATGGGAAGGCGATAGTCTACCCTATCAAAGCTGCACGACACCCCTGTGGGTTTCACAATTAATCAAATCAGTTGTTGACCCAGTGTGTCATCGCAAGTCTCTTCCAGGCTGATGCTAATTTTTGCCTTTGGACAAACGTTGTGGTGGCAGGATTAAAAACTGAAAGTGCAACAGGCATGTGGTGAGGGCATCTGTCCCCGCAGATGGATCACACCTGTCAGCAGTACAGCCACCAATCTCAGAGTCTAATCACAAGACAGACTGTCAGGTGGGTTTTTTTATAACTTGACTCCTCCCATGGTCTGAATAATCAGGGTAATATGTCCGGAGTAGTTTCTAATGATTTCTTCTATAGCTAACTTCTATATTGCCGACATGCAAGAAGAGAACAGTGTAAAGATGGAGGGTCAAATTAAAACACACAACATAAAGTGTCTCAATAAGGGGCTCCTACACTCCAAGGTGCAAGAAGAACTCTGCTGGAGGGACAATCACCGTTCTTCCAAACGATATTTTGATTCGTCACACTGTGTATCTTGTGCTATTGAGGATTGTGTTCTTTTCTGCACCATGGAAAAGTCTACAAATGTCAGCCCAATATCGAATTTTGGAGCAACATACAGACATTCGAGAGCTTATAATAATAACATACAGTATGAAGTAGTGGTCGGCATTAATTGTTCTACATAAGAACATATAATGTCCTTTTCAGCCCGCCCGCGTCCGCGATCCTCTCCCCTTCCGTTCGTACGGTTTGCTTACGCAAAATACGTCACAAAACATGGCCGTGTTCGATATCCCAGCATGCCCCAAATCCTCAACTTTGCAACGAAAACATCTATTTTCTTTCATTTCTCATGGATCTTGTCACAAACAGAGCCAAAACACCTGTATTCCAAAACATCTGTAGTATATGATATGTGTGTGATAAACCCTGCACCATTATGTTGGCCCGAGCAGAAGCAAGAAGGATTTTTTCTCTCTCTGGTTGATGTAATACAGTGAAATGACTGTTCCTACTCAATGAAAACATTTGTACTTAAAGGTCACGATGCACATTAAGGACCTATGTGTGGATATGTGTCCATCAAACAGTAATAGTGTGTTGGAGCCTATTCTTCCTCTGCTGCTGTGCTCACAGCTGATTAAATAAACTGCGACACAAATGCCAAACCCCTCATTCAAATGCTGTTTAGAATAACGCAGGTCCTGCTCAGGAGAACATTTTGTAATAGTCTTGTAAGAGTGTTCGTGCTTTCCACATTTGTTTTATTTTGTGAGCATTGATTCAATATTTGAATTGTGCCAGAGGAAATTGCTCCCTCAAGAAAATCCTAAAATAGCTTTACTGAATTTTCTGAACTGAAACATGAATGTCATTATTGGCTCTTTCTTGAAAGTTTTTTCTTTTATTCAGCTTCTGAATTCCATGTTCTTGCCTTTGAAAAAGAAGCAGCAGCAAGAGACAGTCATTACAATGTGAAACCATGAAAGCAGTTTGCGCTTAAGAGAGAGCTTGATTAGTTATTATTCGGCGCTAGCTTTTAGACAACAATGTGTCCCACTGCCACCCACACTTTGTAACTTCTCTCGGTTGGGATACAGACAAATAAAAACGGATAACAATTGTCCTCAGAGTAGAGCAGTAATGATGTGGCTTTGTTAAAAAAAATAGCGTGGAATAAGGTTTTTATGATTTCTGCGTGCAACAAAATCTAAGCACAACTTCTTCCTGTCAACTTTACTTTTCATTTGAAAATGTTAATACAGACAGAAAGACACAGCCATGGCAATGTGCTGTACATTACTTCCAATGTCTCACGGCACCAACAATTTCAACCTACAAACATATCACAACTAGTCTCTGGAAGAGAGTGAATTTTGGCCACAAACAGAACTGTAAGAGCGGTTCAACAAACCGACCATAGAGGAGAACATTACATTAAAAAACAAAAGCAATCATCTGAGCACAGTGAGACACCAAAGTTCTGTACACTACAGCATCCAGATAGAAAAGTGTACACCTTTGAATTACATTTGAAATTATACTCCTGGTGAATTGGAGGCTACGGTGAAGTTACTTCACTGGTGTTGATGCAATTATTTTCTCCCTCAGAGGTTTCCCCTGTGCGATATATATTGTCCTGTTTGGAAAAAAAAAAAAAAAGTACAACACTTAATAGGTCCATCAAAATGTCTACGTCATTAGCTCCTGCACATTCTCACCCCATCACTACTGCATATCAAGACACCAACACGTTACATAAAAGCCTCAAACATGACCTAGAAGGTGGGGTACAATATCAACTTTCACACACGGGCAGGATTATGCTATATTATGATCCAGGTTATCTGGCATCGCTGTCCTTCTATTTAAGTACATTTTAAACTGAAGTATCACAGGGATTCACACAGGATTACAGTTTGAAATGAAAAACAGAGTTGAACAAATCTTGCCTCTCATTTGCTGCACACCATGTGCAGAGAAAATTAGGTTTACTCAAGAAGACTTCACCAAATTGTCCTATCCTGACAAAGTCTGTTGTCCTATCCTGACAGAGTTTAAATATAGGATCGGTAATGATTCAAAAACAAATAATGACACCGTAACAAAAAGTGCAGGCTTCAAAAAAAGAATGAGAAGGCGCAGAAATAGGGCATGGTGGTCATGGCATGAACAGCTTTAGATCCACCAACAAGATTACATGACAGATAACCAGCGACAACTGAGAAACTCTCTAGCATGCCAGTGTTACATGGCCTCATCTCTTATCTCTTCAACATCCTCCACCGGCTCCTTCTTCTCGGCCACCAGTTCAACCTCTTCTCTAGCTGCGTCTTCACCCTCGGGGACCTCCGCCTCTTCTCCATCTCCCGTCTCCTCCCTCTTTTCTCCCGCCTCCTGCTCCTCCTGATCCATGTCAAGCTCCTCAAAGGACGAGCCGCTGCCCATGGACTCGTTTGAGCCTCTCTCGCTGTTGTCCCGATGCTTAATGTCTTCATTTGCATCCATTACGTCCCTCAGAGGCAGGGAAGAAGCCAGGGAGGCGGCTGTGGAAGCAGCCAGGGATGTCTCTCTGCTGTCCCAGGGCACACCGCCGCTCACTGAGCTCACATCACTGTGGGAGTCTGCACCTGCAGCAACGCGGAAAAAAAGACACATAAAATAGGCTGTGTGAGCGTGCAAAAAAAGAAACTACTCAAAGCTGGGCATAATAACGTTTGTGATATGAAACTTTTATGATTCTTTGGCCCCTTCAAATTCACCAGATCGATATCTTTAAGTTACTATATTATAATGATACAAACCCCGCTGCCTTCAGCTTGAACCTGGTTATTAAAGCTCTTTGGGAGTCTATGTGCCAGCTGAGCTCAGAGGAACCCCATTATTATTGTTAAAGAGAGAAAAGATCTTTCATATGACTCAGAGACAAGGCATAGCCATGTTAGCAACATTACTTGCATCTAACATTGCTGTATAGTGCTACGCTACAGCTAACTTTGCAGAGAGGGAAGATTTCTGTAGCACATAACACATATCTGAAATCATCACGAAGAACGTCCATAAGCTTAATCGATGGCGAATTCCTCACCCACATTCTATCAGCCTAGACCTGATTCTGATTGGCCTTTGATCTATGATTCTCTGTTATCAAATAGCTATTCATTATCTCTTTCTACTGTTATTTTTAGGTATTTGTGTGTCAGTGAACTCGAAGGTAATTGCTGTAATGTCGTGAGCTTAAACACAGAAACTGCAGGAAAAGCCAGCAATATGAAAATCTGACAGGAAGGTTGAAATAAATTGTCAGGTAGTCCAAAGATACAAAAAAATAAATAGCACAGCTGAAACACGGGACATACATGACAGGTATGAGGCCTGTGTTGCTTAAAATGCCTAAAATTACAAATGGAAAATAGGAATCAAGAATTAAAATTGTAAGAGCACAACACGTCTCCCAACTACACAACAAATATTACTGAGTGAGCTTTAAACCGTTGGTGCTCCAGAAGACACTTCAGTGACTGGAGAATGTGCCAAATGACAAAAAACCTGTGACAAACTCTGGGTTCAACTTTTCCAATTTATGATCGTTATTGTATTATTTGACAATTTTGCCTCTCCCGTACTTGTGTAATATGCCGACACTTTTCCCTTTTTGATATGGACTTAAGATATCTTATTTGGTTTGAAATGAACAGCCTCCATATGAAGTGTTTTCCACAAATGAAATCTAACTGGAGTTGACTTGACTGTCCCACAGGACACGAACACACTATTGTCCGCGCAGCCGTTTTTTCCTGCTGCTGTCACACTCCAAATAAATCTCATCCACACATCACAGTGTGTCATCTGGGACCCAAATACAATAAACAGGGAGTCTCCTAGCTCCTCGCTGAGGTCAGTCTTTCTTTTTCATTCATTCGAATCTCAACATCACTCAGCAATCTAATTATCACATCCAGCAGATCTGATCCTGTCGGCAGTGAAGCATATCATAAATGGGAAGTCCATTTCGGTTATTTATAATATCCATTTATAGGCCTGTTGATTAGCTAGCAAGGTCCAAACAAAACCACTGGGAATGGTCATAATGTCATGCGACTGAGAAGTATTGCTTTAAAATGCATACGGTATAGATGGTGTGTAGTTAGTGACTTATATTTCATTTGCATGTTGCAGTAATAAGGACTTTTCCAGAGAGACTCATTTTACAATACAAGGAATTTTACAGGAAATAATGGGTCTATTTAGGGTAATTGGGTGGACAGCCCCCCAAGGAAGAGCCTGAGCACTCTGGACAACTTTCACCCCCTCTACAACTGCAAGCAAGTCCTGAAATTGGTACCCTGGTTGAAGCCAGCTGTGCCTCTGAAAGTCTTTTAGATAACATTTGCCTAAATTAGCTGCTAAATTGGGCCCACTGGGATTATAAGCAGCGAATCAAGGTCTTGTTCTTCCAACTGTTTGGAACAGAGGAGAGGATTTGTAAGGAGGTAATTAGAGACAGATAGGGCTGAGGCATGCTGAGAGTTTGGAGAATCAGAGTCTGAGTGGAAGGCGAGAGAAGTGCGACAATAAAGTGCATAAAGAGGTGATACAGTATCGATGGATCTTCTTGTTTACGAATTAGGGCTGGGAGGAAGAAGCATTAAAGGATACTCATCATAAGGTAAACATGTATTCTCAATGTATTGTTGCACATGTATGTCATGTTAAACAGTGTGTTTCCATCCAAAACCTTGTGCAAATTTGGACAATATGATGTTATTAAAAGGGCACCAGTCAAACCTCAAACAAACATAAATGACGTGGCAAACATGATGTAACTAGATTGACACTCGGAGAGTGCGGACCTCCGCCAAGACCAATCCGCTCCAAAAATGTAATCGGTTCCTCTTTGGCCCGCATGCTACAGCCTTCCACCAAGTTTCATGAAAATATTTACATAATCCTGCCGACAATCGGACAAACAAACCAAACTGAAAACATAACCTCCTTGGCAGAGGTAAATATGGTCTTTTTGTTTGTTTCAAGTATAAATTTGAGGAAGGTTACGGTCTCATCAATCCACACATATCTGATTTTTCTGTCTGCCGCTATTTTTCGTCTCAGATGTTGAAGATTTAGAGGACTTTCTCATGCTTCATGTCATCATTTATTCTGTTTCTATTGCACTTTATTGCATTTTGCTTTCACTGAAATGCCAAATTTACCACCTCAGCTAAGTGTAGACTTTTTATATCTGGTGCAAGGAAAGATGGATGGAAACACACTTCATGTCTCTTAGTGAATGGTGTTAGGGCTCGTTGTATCACATTTAACATCAAAAACATCTGATACCTCCCACAATTACCACACACTTTAATAGCAGATTATTACATGGCGATGTGTTATTATACCAAGATTACAAACAAAAATAAATAAGTAAAAGGACACCAATTTCAAATTAGTTGAGCAAGCCTGCCATACTTTGTAAGGTTGCACCTTAGCTGGGTCCCATAAGTCCCCTGTGGCTTTCTGTGATGAAGATACCGTTTAACACTCAGGCTGGTTTGTGTCCTCAAAAGATGAACAACTCGCAGCACAAACAGTGGCTGCTGTGATCACCTGATCATCATAAAAGTGTTCTCATTTTGTTTGAGTGTTTACTTGCTCTCAGTGTGCTGTGAACATGTTAAACGGGACAAACGTTCGGCCACCAGCAGAGTTTATGGTCAGGACAGTCTGTAATGTGGATACGGGAGTTGAGAGATGAAAAGTCGAAGGCAATCGTCCGAGGTGCCTGAGCAGGATTTCCACCGCTGGCTTGCCAGACGAAGCTCAGATCCACTGATTGATCCGCCTCTCAGTGAGAAAGTTCCGCTGTATCTGGGAACAAAAACACACTCACAGTCTCCATTTCGGAGAGTGGCTACTCAGCCCTAAACCTCATGTACTACACCAACACATGATAGAGAAACACTCTGCACACAAATAGGAAGACATTCATACACCCACACACCTGCTTTCTTGTTGTCGTATAAACACATAATACCTGAGCTCAACAAGAACAGCAGCTTCTTCAGATTTAAAGACATTCAACAGAACTTTGAAAAGAAACAAACAAGATAAGTTTACATTCTAATTTCACAAGTGGCTCTCCAGCAAACTTTGCAATATAAATTGAGTCACTGTTGAAACTGAATTTATGTTTCTGCTACCACCAATCACACAAAAGCTCCTTCCCGGCGCTCCTGTGAACAATAAAGAGGCCCTGGGCGATGATGAGTGTTTCCAAAGGAACATAAACACACTCCTTTAAACAGAGCCTAAAGCATGCAAGGATGCTTTTTGTAGCCACTCATCTACATTGTGATCCCAAAGGCCTGTTTTTATCTAAAGCTCCGCTTTTGTAATATTACCACGACTTGATTCCATGTGATGAACATGAATTTGGGTTTCACCATTAGGTTATTGATGATTGATAGTAACCGTCTTTCAGGTGATTTTTTTTAATCAGGATATTAATTCTGTCTGACAACTCTGCATACTCACTGTAGTTCCGCCTTTAGCTATACCACACCCATCCCGTGTGGGACGTTTGATCATCATCCCTTTTTATTTGTTCACTGGATTGTTATGTATATTGCATTTACATTAAATTCCTTTGTTTAGTAAGGGATGTAAGGGATGCTAATGATCTGATTTGTGATATTTTCGTGATCAGAAGAAACCACTCGTAAACACCCCCATCATGGCATGTGTTAGACGAGCCACTGCTAACACTTGGATTTTTCTGCAAGAGCTGTTAACGCTCATGTCAAACCCTTTCTGGAACTCCAGCAGCTGCTAGGCTTCACTTCACTGTATTTTCCAGCAAAATGGATCCAATAAAAGTGATTCAACATTGTGCTGCAGCTTGATGAAATTCATCATCTCATCTGAACAACTGCCATGTTTGACTGAAGCTCCACTTTGATTAAAAGCTTGTGACGATCAACAAAAGTTCTGCAATTATTTAAATCGCCAAATTCAAAATCATAGTTTAAAACAATCACAAAATTTATGGCGAAAGTGCTTCACGTCTTGTATTCTGAAGGGAGAATTATGGGTAAATGGACTTGTCAGAGCGCTTTAACATTACATTCACCCCCATTTACACCCATTCATACACTGACGACAGCGGCTACCATGCAAGGTGCCACATCAGGACTCACCAGGACTATCGTTCATACCCATTCAGATGCGTATTTGGGGTTAAGTGTCTTGCCCAAGGACACATCGACATGGACTAGCGGAGCCAAGGATTGAACCGCAGATCCTGTGATAGAAGGACGACCCGCTCAACCTCTGAGCCACAACTGGGTGGGTTGACAATAAAAACAACAGTGTTGGAACGAGTGTGTGTGTGTGTGTGTGCGTGCACTGGGGAAGAAAGACACCCTCATTAAAAGATTACAAAAACATGCACGATCAAGTTAATTGTATCTGAATTATCATAATGAAATGTTATCAAGCACTTTCGTCCGTTCTTCTTAACTTTCTCATTCGTTAGAAAAGCAAGCCATAATCAAAACTTTGTCACATTCTGGCAATGCTGACAAACTATTTTATAGCTGCAAATAGCCTCGACTCTCAGTTCAACAGATTGTCTCCTGACAGCATACAGCTGAAAATTGTGCTGTTGCCGTCTGAAGAAAGCGTTTTTACGTGTCTCAGGCATTGGCCATTCGATGGCGACCCCGATCTAAATATGAAGAAGACCAGAGAACATGTACAGATCATGTAAGACCTTCTTCCGGATACGTCTTCTACATTTAAACTGCGTTTACAAGGGATGTAACATCATCTAAGCTCAGTATGACAGCACCTGATGTAAATAAGCCCACCTTCACCCACTCCACTCCATCGAACCAATACAACCTTCTTTCTCTACTGATCTGTACAATGACGATGTCAATACTGCCTTCAGCTCCCGCACGTTTGAAAGAGTAACAGCAGCAGAGAAGGCTTGTGCTTGCAGACACGTACTTGCAGTGACAGAGTCCCATATATGAATGAATGAATGAATTTTATTTAAGTAGCTCTTTTCACAGACAATAGTATCACAAAGTGCTTAACAGAGCAGACATTTAAAAGCATAAAAAAACACAATGTGACCCTAGGGACAATAAATTATATACACAGAGAAAAATAAAAAATAAAATGAAAAATAAAATAAAAATGTAAAACATATTTTAAGAGCAGGTCTAGGACATGGGTTTACTTTTACACAAACGCCAGCCTAAACAGGTGGGTTTTGAGCTGGCATCACATGTCATCTGTGTAAAAGTTGCCACATATTTTCTGTTTTCTTCCAAGCTGCAGTCTCAATAGAGCAGAAACCAACAAGCTTCATCAGGCTGCAATAAGATGAAATAACAGAAAACAACTGCCATGTGATGAGATGAACCTTTTTACAAGTTTTTGCTTTGAGTGAAACAGACATTTATTTTAGTATCTGGACTTGTGTTTATTGGGAACGTTTTTTGATGAATGCTGTCAATCATTAATACTCATGAGGGCTCAACAGTAACAACAGTGTTTGGTTGGAAATCGTTAGACTCACCACATGTAGACTGTGGGTATAAGTCTGTCATTGGCTACATTCTGCTCCCCTATTGGCATCTGCGCTATTTTGCAAGGGCACCGCCGCTGAATCCTGTGTTTAGCGCCGCGAAGACGAATGTGATTGGGTTAAAGAAATACAAAACAAGCCATATTATACCCCCTTATACCAGAAAGATAATGTGTGGAGCCAGACCGTTCTTTGGCGCTGTGAAGATAGACTAGGTTGTATGAACAAAGTACACATTACCTGTAATGTCAGTTCCCCTGTCCTCATCAGAGTCCTCTTCTTTAACATCCGTTTTAACCTCCTCCTTCATCTCTGGAACAAAGAAGTCTGTCTGGCGAGACAGTGGAACCATATATTTGATGACATCCGGGCTACAGATCTCAATAGTCGGGAATGCACACAGCTTCCTCTCCTGTGAAGGAAAAAAAAGACAAAGTGGACAATTAGATGTGTAACATGAGGCATTGTTACACAGTTTGTACAAGTTTGCACAACACAGCGTGACAAACCTTTACAGGTCCCTCTTACCATGAAGGTGTTAACCTTTCATAATTACATCGTGCTGGAATTGGAAAGAAAAAGAGACGAACATGAAAGTTGTTATAAACTGCGACGGGTGTTCAATCATATGAAAATAACTAATCAGATTAAAGTAGAAATTCGTGGAGTGTGCACATGAAAGGTCCGCCATTCTGCCCGGTCAACTGCTTCATACTCGCACACTCAATAACACGGACAACGTAGCTGACTGTGATCGAATATCTCAGACAAGCAGAAAATATATAGCTTTGAAATGTCTTCACTTTGCTGACCTAACACTATTTACTTGGCCCGTTAATATGGAAACGCCCACCCATGAGTTCATTAAAGTTGCATTACCATCCACATCTATGTGTCTACACTTGCACCCTCCTGTGGAGTGTGCAGAAAGTGGAGAGTTTATGAATATTATAACATATTTCCTCTAAAGAGGACATAAACCGTGCATCATTTTGCTTTATGCTTTTATATCGTCCT
Organism: Melanostigma gelatinosum; assembly: GCF_949748355.1. NCBI lineage: Eukaryota > Metazoa > Chordata > Actinopteri > Perciformes > Zoarcidae > Melanostigma > Melanostigma gelatinosum. The sequence continues at coordinate 13,897,610 of NC_136636.1, read as the reverse complement.
TAAGGTATTGCAGAGACGTGAGCTCTTCGAGGGTCCGTCAGAGTGCAGCAGGAGGAGGCCCGGTCTCAGCAATGATCGGCCGCAAAGTGACACATGAATGCAGGAATTCGTTGATGAAGCAGTTTCTCCAAGACTCCATTATTTTTACCAGATACTGAACTTGCTCTAATACTATTTGCAAAGTAAAAAGACTGAAGGTTTCATTTCTATAAAGTTGCTGCTGAATAAATGTGTTCTTTCTGTTGAATAGTACTTTTGTGTTCCACTTCTCTTTGTTTGGGATCTCCTGTGGTTTCTACATCATATATTTATGTTTACAGCTAGATCACACCCTACTATGCAATACAACTCCCTTTATTGGAATTGTTATGCTCTCGTGGTCGGCCCCTCTCTGCGTGAACGTTCTCAGAACTGCACAAATGTCTCGTCTCTAAATTGAAGTGAATGTACAGACCTGCGATAGTGCCATGGCTGTGTGACAAATATGTCTGTTCTGGGCTCTTCCGAGAGGGCAAATACATGTTAGATGGTCTCACACCAGTCAGTCAACTGACTCATTTTCCTCTGGGTCAGGGTGATTCTAGGCTGATTGATTGGTTTTAATTTAATCCTCTGCAAAATAAGACTGTGGGAGCTGGTATGAATCACCTGGCTGCCACACACGGGGGCTCCAGCCCCAGAGCTGCCGATGCAAATGAGTACCCATCTCCTTGAACCTGCTCCGACAATGAGCAGGGAAATCTAGACAAAGGCATTTCTCTCTCACACACACACGTCTCCAAGGGATACTGTCATAGACGAGAGAAAGAAAACAGCATGTGAGAAAGATATGTACCAATATATGTGTGTGCTTTACTGACAGAGACATTTCCCTTGTTAAAACAGCAACTTGTTCATAATTAGCATATTCTGTTAAACCGTCGTGCCAGCAGGGACTGCAGGTTTTCCACCAGAGACTATCTCAGGTGATTTGACTGATTAACACACCATTGCTCTCCCAGCAAAGGAACCACGAGTAACGTAAGTGTACTGTAATTGGTCGAACCCATTAGCCAATGCAGCACCGACAACCACCGTTTTTGAAAAACCCTTAGCCGTGTGCACAACAGGCAACACAAAGCACAGACAACAACTCGCAACTAAATCAATGGGAGACAATCAAAGGACAAATGTGAAGTCCAGGAGTTAACTGATTCATGAGTACCCACCCACTGCGCGAAAGAACGAGTGAGAGCCGCTGCTCAGCAAGCTAACCCGGTCGCATAAAGGTAAACCCAGTCACACACCCACTGAGCCAGAGAAGCCGATTCAAACTCAAATTGCAAAACATCCTTACGTGACGGCTATTTTGTTTGAGTTTATGATGGTGGCATGTAACAGAGTTGTTATTTATTCTCATGTCACAATAAGGGAGAGCTAAGAGAGTCTGGAGATGTGTCCGGCTTGCGTCACTTCAAGGTATTTTAATAAACACCAAGGTGTTTGTTAAAATACGTCCCTCCCTGCAGGTATTTTCCAATGTTTGATCTGTGATTAATAATTTCAGTTCCACTTTCTTTTGATATCCAGAGTTTCCCTTTGATGTATTTCAGAGAACGCTGCGACTCCACATGTGACTATTAGGTTCTTTCTTATCACATCATTAACATGATGAATTGCTTCAAAACAGATGGTAATTTATACATTTTTTTCCCAGCTCCATGTCTGTTTAGAAACAGTGTCACTGTTGCAAAAATGTATACAAACCCTGCATATAAACAAACTGCCATACAACCTCTTCAAATATTACAACTTTAATTCAAGCTTTTTTCTGTATAAAAGTTGCAGTGAATTTCTAGTGGTACCACAAATAAGATAAGCTGATGAAAGCAGGTCTCATTTCACTGTCAAGTAATCCATATTTTCTCTCACCAGGGAAATGAATAAAGAAATAGAAGATAGATTAACTGTTCCCATCATAATAACAACTCACTCCTGGTATGCGTGTTTTAATTATACGACCAGCAAGATGTTCCATTTCCTCCCGGTGCCCTTTTCTGGCCTGAGCCTCCGTGTCTACTGTCTGATTGGGTGCCATATATTTCCCTATAGCCTATCATGGCGTCAACAAGCATCCACTTAACTTGCCTCTGTGTCCGGGAGCTGCTAGATTTGAATAATATGTGCTTTCCTGCAGCAAACGAAGGCGGATGAGACTGAACAGTCTAAAAAAGAGGTCAGTCGTTCCCCCCTGCCGCCTCAGAAGAGACTCAGTCCCACACGTATTCTCTCCTCACTGATCCATCATCCAACAAAGAACCAGCAAGTGAACAACCAGTTGGTATCAGCACCATTAAACGACAGACCATTGTTCTTAAATTATCCTCACAGTGGTTCTACAAAATGGGTCACTTTCAGTGCTGGCTCTCCTCTATGTTATGCAACCTCGCTCTTAATAATTAATGACCTTGCTGCACTGTAGTGTTTTGTCTATTAAACATGTTACATTTGAATGGGTGGAGATTTAAGTAATCGATGGAGAATATGAGATCCTATTTTTGTACGAAATGTTCTTCTTTTGTATGAAAATCACATTGCCTTTCATTTGAAGATAACATTCTCAAACGTATGGTGTTGCACCTGCAAAAAAATGATCATTGAACATCATGATCATATATTTTTTTAATTAAGTGCAATCCAGTGCTAAAAAGTATACAGGTTTTAATTTCAACCAAAAACAGCTGATTCCATTGCTTTATGTCATAACAGCCTCTCAGTGTTGGAATGCATCCTAATTAGAGAAATCAGAGAGTCGTTTACTCTGTGAGCCTCTCTAAGCACCACTTGAAGTAATATTTATCTCATTAGTGTTCTATGGGTTACATGACAGGTTTGAGAAAATGATGGGAGGCGTTTTGCACCAGTCTGAGCAAATAACTTGATTTCTTTTTTCCAGGTATTCAATTTGTTCTGAAACCTGCTCTGAAGTGTGTCAGCCATAACTATCAAGTATTATTTAGCCTAGTTTCTGAAACTGATATAAGTGGAGGCAAAGCAGGCGGACGAAACAGGCAACAAGAAGGAAAAATTACAACTCATCAATAATGGAGCAGAGAATAAGATCTATGGATGCATTTTAGTTCAAAAACAAGGTGGCAGCATGGGGTTGGTGGTTAGAGGTCCTGCCTCACAGGAATACTGTAGTATACTTGCAATTATAATAATCAAAATGAGCTTCATCATCTTCACAAATCTTCTCATTTAGTTGACAGAACCCAGCTTCTCACAGATGCAACCAAATGAAACCACAAGACTGAACTTTAGAGAAAGATGGAAAAACTAAATTGAACAAACTCATTGTGTGGAAAATGTTTTACTCATACCTAGACGCAATACAATTTTCTGTCCACAAACGCAAACAATTGTAAGGAAGAACATCGTGTTGCTGAAGACGCTTTGTTTAATTGTGAAGTTCATGAAATGGTAATGTAACTAGGAATGTAATCTGGAATAATTAGGATAACTGTGTAAGAAAAGATGCTCGTGGTGTGTGTGTGTGTGTGTGTGTGTGTGTGTGTGTGTGTGTGTGTGTGTGTGTGTGTGTGTGTGTGAGAGATGGGTTGAGGGGGACAGAAACAGACAGATATGGGTGAGGGTCTCATGGGGTTTTACAGTGTCTTTGACCTCTCTGGCAGCTGCTCCAATATAAATACCAATAAGAGGAAAGTAAACCACAACAACACCCCTCGAGCTTGATTTACTGCATCACTTAACTAACCATCAAATATAAACATGGCTATGGAGTAACTGAACCATAAGTACAGCAGGAGAGCTCAATACTGACACTCTATGTTGTATTGCAGCCTTTCATTCATGAAATGTATTCAGTGCTCTCAGATCTGGTGAATAACACTGACGCAAACAATCTTCCACTTCCAGATGTGGCTTGAAAGATACGACATCAAGCAGCCGTTTTCAGAGATCGGTGCATTAGCTCGGCTCTTCTTTTAGTGTCACATCTCTCTACTCTGTTTCTTTACAGCTCAGTGGCTCTTTTGGCTCATGGCCAGGAAAAAAAGCGATAGGAGACGATGGAGAATCTCACTCTTACAACGTTGAGGAGGGAAAAGGCAGCAAATATCAAGAGGTCTGACTGAAACTGTGTGTTTGAAGATGTTTGTCTTCAGGATTAAACTTAAACAGTGTGCTGATGGGTGGATATGCTACTGACAATGTACCCTGAATCCTTTTTTCTTTTACTTTGTTACAACAAGTAAAAGGATTATGCTTTTTTTTGTTACAACTAGAAAGGCGCCCTCCTTCTATTACTTTCACTATTTTAGGTTCATCACTCTCTCCACCACATGTAAAACTCAGCTGGACACTGAAGGTCCTGTGGATTTGTCTAGGAGACGTCAGAAGGTATTCTTGGAAATTCAGAAAATCACTAACTTAAATTTAAGTAGGCCAAGCAGGCGTAACAAACACGTAGGCAACAAGAAGGCAATGACAACACTTTCTCACAACCCCTGAGATTCAGTGGGCATCAACTGTGGAGCAGAGAACAAGATCTAAGGATACATTTCAATAAAGATGGCAGGATGGAATGGCGTTGAGGGGTACTGCTGCATATCCAGAAAGTCACACATTTGATCCTTAAAATGAGCAAGGCAAAGAACCACTACTGCCTCTTTAAATGTACTGTTAGGGACCTGAGAAAGAGAGAGAATAGAAAAATACCTCCTGAACCAATGCATGTGATTTCACACCGCTTACCACAGAACGAAAACACAGACAAATGTAGCATTGGATTAATATAAATTACTTTATTACAGATTAAAACTGAAAATGAAAAGTGAAAAGTGAAAAATGAGAAAAGTTGAAATGCAGCATGTTTGTTGTGCTTCCATAATAGCTCATAGGCCACTTGGTCTGGAGTCCTGGTCTATAATGGTTAATGTTAGCTAACCCAGTGCTACGTAGCCAAAAGGTAACGAATGAGCTACGGTGCCAATGCTCACAGGTTTGATTGAAAGAAAATAGTTCATGCTGCTTCCGTGCTGCTCAAAGTTATTCCTATTGGAGGAAATCATCAATTGAAGAAGAAGATGATGAGGTAGCTTGAGGAAAAATATGCACACCCAAAAATGTAATTTGAACTCAGCATCACAGGTTGATAATACCCAAAAGACTATCAGACGATGGATTTCTCCTTAAAACGGCCCTGACTATCATTTGAAGAAACTACTGATCCTCCGACAGAAAAAGGTGTCGTCTTGCCAGCAGAAAGGATAAGTGACAGCACACCTTCCCCACAGGGGAGAGAGGTGAGATATGGCAGAGGAGCGGTGGTGAATAATGAAAGGAAGACGGAACGTCATTCAGTCCTGTATTCACAGTAACAGCTCCCAACTAGCATGGACCCTACGGAAAGGTTTAGAAAGACCCTAGCCCATACCTATGGGTGTAAGCCACACACAAACGTATGGACACACTCACACACACATCTATTTATAGGTGGATGATTTGTCATCCTGGTCCCCAGGCACACAAATAGGAAAATGAATACAACAGCCGAGCAACTCATGGTGACAATCCCTGAGTTGTCCCTCTCCCCTGTTCCATTTACTCCCACTGCACTAATACAGCCACCCTCCTCACACCCACCATAACCTCTTCCTCCCCTTCCTATCTGTGGAAAGAGACAAAAACTCTACTTCACACCTCGGTAGGTGTCCAATTCAGACTGTCCCTTATGGTCACACACTTCCCCAGCACATTGTATTGTCATTCTGCCTGCAGTGGGGCTATTTTCTGCATCCGTCTCAACAAGCCCAGGCCTCCTTCATCTTGCTTCCAAGACCCAGTGGAAGGGTGCAAAGGTGTCTGTGGGTGGAGGTAGCGGAGATCTGAGGGCTGAAAATGCCTTTGCTATAAAGGCTGTGGAGCTGGAGGAGGGCAAGGCAGGGAGATAGGTATATTGCAACCTCTCCATGCACCCGCGCAATCAATAAGCAGAAATACTTGATGAGCTTCAAGTATAGTGACTCTGTCAGTAGCTGCTGTGGTCTTCAGAGAACTTCCACAATTGATCTGGTGTGCTGGCGAGAGGCAATAAGAGCAGCTGGTCTCCCAGCTGTGGATTACAACCCGCTAACACACACGTTTCCATGCCGAGTTTGTCACAGTCAGTCATGGTTTATGTTTACGTTTGGCATTGTGCACCTGGAATGCTCAGAAGCTGGAAATTTCAATTGTCTGGAACACAGCTTTAGTGATATATGATGCTGCAACCTGAGAGTTTTGTTTTCATCTTTGTTGTTCGGACCCTTTGACTTACTGCACACATGTGTCTTAGTAATGGTCTTCTATTCAGCTTTTGAAAACTGACTTTTTTTAGACTTATTTTAATTGTTTTGTGTACATCCAGGCGGCAATCTTCAGTTCTGTGGAGTGAAGCCAATGTGGAAGTGTCTTAAACTTGCATTCTCTACTGACCAGCAGGGAGCGACTACTCTGGCTGTAGACTCCGATTGAATGGAAGTCTATGAGAAAATTACCCTACTTCTCACTTGATTTATTACCTCAGTAAACATTGTAAAAGTTGAGACTAAATCGCGAGTTTCAAGTCTTCTTCAAAACAGCATGAGGTTCATTGAGTAAATTATGGTCCAGTTTAGAATAAAAAAACGATAAAGCAGGGTATGTTCTAGGGCGGGGCTACCTTGTGATTGACAGGTCGCCACCGCTACCAGAGCCGTATACGCCGTCTCTACGTCACTCTTCCGCAGTTCAAATATGGTTACTTACGTTCAATGGTTGCTAAAAGTCAAGCTGGCAACATCTAAAACATCAAAGTCTGGGCTTCAAAACGGCAGTCCACAAACCAATGTGTGAAGTCACGACGTCTACGTCCACTTTTTATATACAGTCTGTGTGTACATCGAAACAACGCTAAGCAGTCTGAATCCAGGCTGTGCTTACCGGGTTTCTTTTAATCCCATACAGAGTTTACAGAGGTGTGGATTCTTATTTTACATGTTTAGGGAATTAGGTTACTACAGAACAAACAACAATAACCAGTTTCTTTGCTTGCATGCTGAGTGAGATGTAGAGTTCCTTCTGAGCTCTAAATGCAGCCTTCAAGTAGGAAACTTAATGTGCCTTCAAGGCCTAAAGTAAACACTCACTAAAAAGCAAACAGTGCCTTAGCAGCAGCTGTGAGATTTACCTCAAAAAAGTGATTCAACGGAAAGCGCGAGGCCATTAAGAAAACCACTGGAGAGGTTTGCAGTCAATTACTCCCGGCCATTAAAAGCTCAAAATTCAGTGAACCATTGCATGAAAAGGAAGCTATGGGAGATACATGAATATGAATAGAGATACATGAATATGAATAGTGATTCATTTAAAACAGGCAGACAGATTCCCTCCACTGATTGAGCTCTTAATCTGGGACTCTAATGTTAGCGATATTCACATCTATATTTTAATTAGATACCATTAGAAGGAGGGGGTGTGGACAGTGGCTGTGTGACGGAGAGAGACTGGACTATCTATTATTTTTTCCTGCAGGCATCTCATGTACAGAGCACTTTAAATACATTCCACATAATAAGTCCTCAACACATCGCTGCAGTGTCTTTGCACCTGGAGGTGGGACCAGTGGGACTGCGCAATTATAGTGACTCATTTCTGACCTCGCAGCGGCTTAATTCTGCAGAAGTGGCATTTTGTTCATTTTCAGCAGGTAGAATAAAGCTCACAAAAACACAAAACCTAATTGTGTCTAAGTCACCATGGCAACCATAGAGAGACATGTGCAGCCAATTTCCATACGTGCATCTTGTCCAGACATAATTAAAAGTTAAGAAAGGCAGCAGAAAAAGATGAGTATTGCGGCCAAAAGAGGTGTGATTAATGTAACAGTAATTAGTTCCGTCTGGTATTTTGTGAAAATGGCTAAATAATGAATTGACAGACAGACAAAGAACAATGAGTGAAAGAAAAGACCTGCACAGAAATAGAAAAGACATTATGGGGGATGAAAATCATTCCTTACAAATATTAAAAATCCGAATCAAACGAGAGCAACAGCATTTTTTTAACGGCCTTGTAGTCCTAGAAATAAGTCATCAAGCATTCTACCACCTCTCTATGAATAAACCATGGGTACCTATCCTTGGCATTCACACAGGAAGAGGGCAGCTCAAAGCACGCATCTGACCATGGTGCACTCACAAAATTAAATTCAACTGACAGGAAGAAAAAGAAAAAGGCCTCTTGAACCTTCATTTTCTCTTCAAATATTCCATGAATTTGCATTGAAGTAAACTTAAATTACAATATCTGCTGGCTTTAATATTTAATTGATCCCATGTTTTTTTTAACAGCATCATTACGTCAAATATAAAATTCTAGATGTCTGGTGCATCCTTTTAAGCCCACACACACATTTCCCCGTGACACAACCTGACATATTTGGTATGTTTGGTAACCTTGGCCCCTTGAGCATACATTTTAAATTAAATTCTGTGTGTTTGAACAAGACAGCATGCTTTTCTGAAAGCCCTGCCACACAGACTGGTAACTGGTAGAACTAATTGTCACAAGTCTCAGCTCTTCTTCCGAGACAGTAAAGTCCCTGTCTTCCTGTCGTTACATTTTTCCCCTTACTCTTTTCCTGGGCATGCGGGTGATTGAAAAGCCCCAGAGCAGAACACTAATGCCGTGTTCACACCGGTCGCGTTGATTTTTTGACGCACTGCAAAAAAGCGTCCAACGCACTGCACAATCGCGTCCAACGCGCCGCCGGTCGTGTTCACACCAGACGCCGCAAAATCTCGTAGCGCCGGAGAGGGGGCGTGGTTTATCGTCCTGGAAGCCTCCATCTGGCCGCCATTTATTTCCGCTGTCAACCGTGAAAGGAATAAGGACAATTGTTGCTTTGTACGTGTTGTGGAAGTCCCTCAAACATCGGAATGCCAAACGCCGTCATGTCTGGTTCATAATATTGTTCAGAGGAGCTCCCTGGATTGTATCGAGCTGTATTCACTGTCTAGCAAGCCACCGGTCGCTGTTTACTACAGCTGTAGGAACACAAAATAAACTGATTTGGCTGTGATTCAACGGCAATAAACCGGCAAAAAGGGACTCCGAAATAACTACGTAATGATGCCGATTTGTACTTGTCTTCTCCGACAAAAAGGGAGTCCGAAATAACTACGTAATGATGCCGATTTGTACTTGTCTTCTCCGACAAAAAGGGACTCCGAAATAACTACGTAATGATGCCGATTTGTAGGCTACTTGTCTTCTCAATGGAGCTCTGATGGATCGGTGCTAGGCTATGCTAACATCGTAGCAGCTCCACCAGCACTCAATAACGTCACGTAGACGTAAATACGGCAGCGTCTATTCATTGTTTGTACCGTATGGTTTACACACACACACATGCATACACATAGTTTGGTCCGGTCTCTGTTGATATGAGGTATTGTAGAGCTCTGGGTGAACACAGACGGCTACAGGATTTATTTCCTGATTCAACAACGGCAGGAAGCCAGTGATGACAGGGGGAGCAACTCAACGCTGATAGGCTATCGCGCCACAGCGTCACGCGATTATGTAGCTGAAGTTGAAAAATTTCAACTCGCGCGTTGGCGCACTGCAATAACGCGTCCAACGCGCCGCGCCATCGCAAAATCGCGGCGTGCCAGTCTCATCGCGTCTGTGCATAGACTTTGTATGTAATCTCGACGCGCGTCAAAAAGCATAAGACTTCAAAATCCTTCTTGTGTCTTGGAGTTCAACGTGGCATCTCCTTATAGGAAGCCTATAGAGCTGAATCCAGGACTGGGATGGAGAACTAAATCCAAAGCATTTCACAGGCCCTGCCAGGTCATGTTGATCATCAAATGGATCCACAAAGCCTTGAACATTTGCAGAGTTGAAACAGAAGAACTTTTTGCATGAAAACCATGTGCCTGTGCTAAATTTCGAAGCAAGCCATCCAATAGTTGAAGCATTTCACTGAAAACCCAAAAAGTTCAACCTCATGGTTGCACTAGAGGAAAAGTTAGCGGATGACCAATGGCATCTCGCATGAGCAGAGTGGTGGAAAGACAGAGCCATCATTGGAGCCAATCCATCAGCATGGCTAAACGACAATTACAATTGTGAGAAGCGCATGCATTAATGAGCCCACAAAGAAGCGAATACGACTTCCTCATAGACTATCTGAAAGCCAACAACCTTTGTCCAGAGGAGACGTGAAGCAGAACAAAAAAATACAGAATTACAGAATTTCTTTCCAATCAGATTACAGAAATCCCAGAAATGTTGGGTAAAACATAAACTCTGCTCATCGTGAATGGCTACATATTCAGGGCACATTGGGTTGAAAAACGAGGCTGAAATCTGAATGCTAAGCTAAAATATTCTGCTGATAATTTCTTGCTGTACACGCCTATCTCTACTCTGAATATGAGCCAATGTGACACCCATCACATAGTTCTCAAAGTAAAAGTATTGCCAATATCTAATTATGACACAGTACAGTGACTAATAGGAGTTTAATTATGTTTGGGTCATTCAATTAACCCCCATACTGCCAACAGAGCGGTCATCAAGAAGGCAAACAGACTTCACTTCTATGGCCACAATCAGTGTGAGTAAAACAGAGAGAAGCAAACAGGAAACCGGGACAGATCTTCCGACTAATGGCATGGTTTTTAAGAGGTACCAAAGATAACAATTTGTTCCAGCTCCACGCCTTCATCCCCAAAGACCAGGGGAAAAACACAGGGAGGGACAATCCGGTGTCAGCTTGAAGACAGAAGCTATTGGATCCAGGTTAAAGTCGCCTTAGCCCTGCTGCTGCCCACGGGGCAAGAGCCATGTTTAAAGCATATAGGCCACCCTCTGTCAGTATGGCACGACGGCAGCCTAATGGTTACAATTAACAGTCCCTTCTGCTGACAGAGCTCCTATGTGAATGCCCCCTCTGTGCACCTCTCAGCCTGATCCTGCTCTAATGACTGTGTTTTATGGGTGCAGTGAAAGAGAAACCAAGACCAAAAGATGGAGCAGGAAGGTGAAGAATACAGGAAGAACACATTTACAGAGCAAAAAAAAGAATAAAAGACAGAAGTTGAAGATTAATCTCACAGTTGAAAGAGCATTGAGACAATAACAGAGAATGTGACTCTTAGCCTCTTTAAACTAGCAACTATATGTAGGAACATGATATTCTGTATATATTGCCAGGTTGAGGATTATAAGAGTGATTTAAAAAAAAGAGACAACAAAAAAGGTTTAATAGGTTTCTTGTCATGATAACGCAATGGTTTAAACCAACTATTTTTGTTGTTTAAATGTTGAAGTCTAAACGATGGCTTCCCACTTGATGCTACTGCTTTAGTTGAGAATAACGCTTGCGGCGATATTGGCAATCAGAGGCAGACGGGCCATCTGGAGGAGTGGGAGTTTTCCTGGTGGGTCGGCTGGTGGACTGGTGATGAGTCTAGCAACATCAATACAAAAACCAGGAAAAAAATGTCTCATTTGGTGGATCCTTCATTGAGCTGACCGGCTGGTCTCATACACATGCGAGTCTGGCAGCATTTCATTTCACATCTTTAAAATTACTTTAAAATTACACTTGAAGATGTTTTAAAATGGCAAAAATAATCAAGTTCCACAAAGACAGTTAAAAGTAGGGTTGGTAATCTTCATCAAAAACATTTTTGTTATATTTTTTGAAATTTTCAATTCATGTATCAAACCCTGCAGGACTGTAATAAGCCCGTCCAATCATTTCATTCCGCCTGCATGGGCTACCTGCCCGTCAAACATTGCTCGTCACCGGAGTCTTCCACAAGCTGCTGGCTTGACAGCTGTGAGTACTTTGTTGTTTAAATTCATTACATTTGGGCACACCTCACTGAGTCTAAATTACTATTTAGATGGCCAAGAAAGTCTTCATGAAAAAAAAAACTTGTATAAAAGGAAAAAACCCTGTATTAGCATGTCTACTTCACTGCACTATTTCCGTCTGTCAGTCCAAAGTGTCACCTCAGCTACTGTCACTCCACTTTTGAAACTTACTCACTGAGGGCTGTCCCTGGATGTAAAACTCCAACTTTTTAAGCACTTTTTCATACCCTTAAGCTACACATTAAAGATATCACTTTGTACTTTGCTACTTACTTTTTTCCCCCCCATTGATTTGAGGAGAAAATCTTTCTACAACGTTGTATTGATACTCTCCTGTATGTTGTTGATGCTGCATTACTTCACAATGTAATAATAGTCAGCATTTCCTGACGTAGAGACAGTTTGCTAACTTACAAATGACCCAGGAGACCTAACCCCTGACGCAGTGACACCGATGAGATGGACGTGTGTCCATTAAGTGCTGTGCTGCTGCATTTGATTGCATTTGATTGGACCTTTAGTTTCAGGTCTTTCCATGTTTACATTCCTAACTTGTCAACAAATTACTATTTGCATCCTAGGGTCCCTCAGGAAACCAGACAGGTCTCTATGTCAGCAGCAAAGTTGCTTTCAGTCAAAATCAAACACCATCAGCCCCGAGAGGGTCTCCTCAGGTCAACACTAGAGGAACCGTCAGACCACAGGAATTACATGCATTATTTTGTCTTCAAGATTTTGAATGTTCCAAACAAGAGAAAATCAATAAATTGTTTCTACCAAGCAGAATGTACTGAGCTGTGAAACGCATGCAGGGTTTGGCAGTCCATAGGATGCAACGCCTTTCAACTATAATACTGAGAGATACATTCCACTGTAGCTCACCGGAAAGAAAGACGGAGCTTCAGATAAATCTGCAGCTTGAGAAGTACTTTTTTTTTTTTTTTACAATTTTCGACTGTGGCTGACAGGACTTAGATGATGGATATGTCAACACTGACTGCTTCTGTCAGTGAACTACATGGCACCAACTTCAGCCTGACAGTCGCCTTAAAAGAAACTGCTGCACAGAAATGTGAGGAAAGTGAAGAGCTCAGCAGCCCACGACACAATATGGTGTGAACGACAGCAGCTCGGAAGGACATGTTCACGAAATACAAAAGTAGGACATGTACAAGACGACGCGCTGCTGAAGTATGTTTGACAGCGGATGTCAAATGTTCTCGAGTATGTTAGCAGCAGAAAGAAATCTCAAAACTTGTATTGAGGGAGTCGTCATTAAAGCACGATAGTATACCGTTTCTAGGAGGAGGCAAGAGGGGAAACTTTAAGAAGAAAGAAAATATGTTTCGGGGAAACTCTCACAATTCAAATATCCCCATCCTTCAGAATCTCTTATTTCATTAGAGTGAGAGGTACAAAGAACTATCCTCAGTCTATCCTCTAAAACAGATCTGAAGATACAGGATTTTTCGACACCATTCTCACCCTGGTTGTCTCGCTGGGCTAAGACAGGTAAGTACTCCAACCTGTCAACTGTCTGCCTATTTCCCGTTATGTGGTTTAGTCAGCAGTGTTTTACCTCTGCTCTGGGCAGCTGACTTAACTGAGCTTGTTGCCAGGGCAACCGCCTCTGCCAAAGATCCCCCCCCTCCCCTCCCCTGTTTTCCATGGAGCCCAGATACTTTGATAATCTAAGGGATTGCAGAAGATGTAGGGGGAGCGTGGAGTGGCTGCCAAATGTCTTTTGAAGCTTCTCTCAAAAGAGCACAATGAGAAAAGAAGCAGAAATGCCACCAGTGCTGCCGTGTGTTAGTGAGCCGTCTATCATTTCTGCCACCCGCTCACGTGTAAGAGGTGTTTTCTTTCTATCAAAAACAGACAATTCCTGATTACTTTACCATGTTGTTGTTTATATGTAAGGAGACTGCAATGATTAATCTAAACACGCATGTATTTATAACGATCCCATTATTCAATCCATTTGAGCTGTTGAGTGAAACGAACAAAGTTCACTCAAACAAACACTCAAGAACCATGAAAATAATCACACTGTACTACATCGAAAGGTTTGTTTCATCTTTATATACAGCAAACTAATTCTATGTGGATGACCACATTATTGCCCCACTGGTTCTGATTTATAGTTTAAGAATAGTGGCCCAAAGTAAAATCGATCTTCTTGCAATACTGGATGTGTCAATCTCTATACCAATATTCTAGCAATTAATTTATGTCAAAAGAGGAATGGTTTATCTTGTGTTGCTAAGAAATAAGGAAACGTTTCCCTGCAGGTACGAGGCACAGCATGTATTCTGTTTATGAGTGATTTTGAGGACTTGTTTGTCTTCCAGAAGCAACGTTTCACTTAATACACCAAATTTCGCTGTCATTATATTGACAACTGTTTGTTGTTTTGCTCAGGCTCGGTAGAACAGCTCTCTGAATTTGTCTGGTTTTCGAATACTCAATACTTAAATTGTTTAGATCGCTACTTTGCACGTTGTCCTTAAAAAATGGAATACCGGTACATTTATATTATCTACTAAAACCCATTTACAAGAATATCATTATTTTGGCTCATGGTTTCATCTTCAGTCTCTCTCAAAAAAAAGGTTTGCCCCTGAGTCAACTTCAACATGTTAATGGGATTTGTGACAGAGATGAAAATGATGTTGAATATGCCAGTGAGATGATGAAACATTTTAGAGATGATTCAAGCCTGGCTGCCGGAGATGAAATAAGATCAAAAACACAGGAAACCACATACAAAAAATGAATTCCAGTAAAGTACCCCTACATACCAAAGGATCAAACCCAGTGTTATGAGATTAAATCAAACTCTTTCTTTGAATGGAAGGTAAGATTCCTTTTCTCGTGGAATTCTGATAAATTCTGATGGAAAATATTTTGATAAAACACCATCTTGGTACCATGGTTTTCTGGGGACACACAAATTATTTACATTAATGACATTATTTATGTAACATGTGAAACTTCATCATCAGCTATAAGCACAAGTGATCCTTTAAACCTCTACATGATTACACTACATCTACGATGTAAGTAAACAGAAAACATACGGTCCAGTTGCCCATGGATAGAGAAACATAGAACATTTGCATACATGGAAATGAATCAGGGACAGAAGAAAATGTAAATGTGTTCCTCGCTCTCCACATAAAACAATGAAATAATGTATCCTCATTTTCAGCTGAATATGAAAAAGTTCCCCAAGACATGAGAATATGGAGAACAATAAGCTGGATTCAGTGGATTCATATGAAAGTATCCCACACAGCCGAGGCTCTGCTGGCGACAGGGGAGAGATGAATGAAGGCACAGTAGATTGTTCTGCCCTCAACGGGGCCAGAGTGATGGCGTTATGTCACTACTAATGTTAATGTACAGCAAACGGGGAGCATACTTCATTGCAGATCATCGCCTGATTAAAACTGTCAGATGAAGTGACGAGAGATACGACACGCATGTACACACACATGCCTACTTTAGCTATAACAGGAGGAATATAACTGGAACAAATTCAACTTCCCACTCAGTGTGTAAAGGTTCCAAGAAAACTCTACTCATATTACATTCTCTCCCATTAGCAGACATGTGCAAAAACAACACACACACATACACACATAGAGGAGGATGTCTAGCTCGCTCTTCACTCCTCTGCTCATGCGGTGCTCTTCATTGCACTCGGATGCATCCCATCGCCTCCTGCCATCCTGCTCAGTAAAGCGCTCAGTGCCATGAAGATTGTTGTGGTGTTTCACACCCTGCTCCGCTCTGCCTCGTTCCTCTGAGTGACGGCTTCTTGAATGGCATTAATAAATTGAGTCGCCCCGTTAGCCGTGTTCACTTCAGTACACAGAGGAATGGGCACTCAGTCTGCATTAGTGAGGGACCTCGGGTCAGAAGGGCCGGATGGCTAAAGCATTTTATCAGCTGTAAAGTGCCTGTGCACTATATTCATTTCTCATTATACTGCTGCACTGAGAAATGTAAGCAAATCACCAGTCTGTATATATCTAGTAGTTAGCATGGTATAAGCTGGATTGTATTAATACTGCATGATGAAAAGTAAGAGCAGATCCAGACCTAATCATTTTCCTTTCAGAGAACACGTCCAGAACTCTGCCAGTTCACTCACTTTATCTCCCAGCAGTGTTCTACTTTTTTTTTTTCCATTACCATCCCACGTATTGTACATGACATGTAGCCTGTGTGTGTGTGTGGACAAGTTCATCTTACTTATAGGTGCTGGACCAAAAGTGAAAACATCGATTTTAATTATTTGTCTCACATGGGGCTTCACAGGGCTGTCTGGCTCAGCCTGACACTCTCACATCCTTCCTGTGCGACATTAACCTTTCCTCCTGGTCCTAATTCTTCCAGCCCCTGCAGGCAAACAAGAACATTGCCCAATAGTGGCCATGGGAGGGGAAGACAGACCAATAAGGACACATGCAGTGCTTGCAGTGGTAAGAAAATATCTATGAGGAATGTGAAGGGCAGAGGAGGTGGAGAGGGATGTGCCTTGGACTGCTGATCCATAACCTGTGGCATGTTGAATGTTATATTACCACATCTGCCCCTCATGATGAAAAGCCCTCCCACTCTCCTCCCCCAGCTAAATGATTTGATATTGGTGCCAAGGCCGAGTGCTACTTAAAAGGAACATATAAGTCTTCTTTTTTCCACACATCTTTACATATGAATTGGATGTTATCCCTGGGCTAATTCCTCTTGCACAGCTTTCTTGGTGTATTTTGAGGAATCATTTCTGTCATATTAGCTGTGAAACCAAAGAAATATCAGCTGTATGAGCAATCTTCAATAAAAAGGTTAGAAATTCAAGAAACCTTTCATATTCCATTAATTTTGTGCCACCAGACAAGATCATCTGAAACTGATTATGAGTGACATCATATTGAACATAGGGAACGGACAAAAATAACAGAAATATACTGTCGGGGTCGATCACATGGCACGTTTCTTTGCGCCCTGAAATCCATTGTTGTCAAAGTAGATGTGTGGAAGGCGCGACGGCGGCGCTCCGAGAGAAATAGATCAACTTTTGGAACGCTGCAGCGCACACTGCAGGTCACGTGACAAAGAACAACCAATCCCGGCTGGCAGATATCCTTTCTTTCTTCCATAAATATCAGTCCATGGTAAATATATGGAGGAGGAGTTAATCATTGAAGTTCAAGGCTACCCAGAGCTTTACTTTCTGTCCCACGGAAAGATGTTTCCGTCCAAGGACGTCACAACATCCGGTTGAAAATGTCAGCCAAACTAACGCAGACGAATCGAGCAGCAAAGCGACTGTGGGGGATTTGTAGTGCTGGAAATCCATCTGTTTTTGGTTTGACTTTGTTTAGTTTAACCAGTGAGCTTACTGCTAAATTACCGCAACGTCATCACAGCATGCAGGTTTTGTTGCTTAGTAACGGCAGGAGCCCAACCTCCCAGACACCTTGGATAAAAAGGATGAAAGCAGCACATCTGCCGTTTTCCACATGCGAACAGCCCCTTACACTTACACAGTAAGTTATCAGCGATGGTCTTTTATGGTTATTTCAAACGCAAACACTGTGCTAAATGTATTTCAGTGATCAGGAACTATGACTACTGTTTCTCTTCTCATCATTTTGTGACCTTTCATAATACATTTTCTATGTTAAACTAAATTTGCAGCTGCACAAGTTAGTCAAGTTATTCAGTTGCAGTATGTGTCAGCTTTATTCTGAAAATAATCTCTCGCTCTCGTGTGAGGCAAAAGGATGAAACGGGTAAAGTTAAGTGTAACAGGGGCCGAATTCATAAACATTCTGAAAATCTCAAGCAATAAGTCTTAGCTTTGTAGTGATTTAGATAGCATTTATGAACCATGCTGGAACTGTTTGATATCAACAGGGGAAAATGGCTCAGATTTCATCAGTTTCTGTGATTGCTGGCCACTCTATATAAGAGGAGGTGTAGATCAGTCATGCAATATAGCATCATTTATAATCCAGCCAGCCTATGTTTCTCTATTTGTAAAAATAAATGTGACGAGGTTTTGCCTGAATTGTCGGTTAAACAAACATTTGGAGGCATTTCATTCAACTTTACTGCAAACTATAGAAGGTGGAGTAACTCTAATGCACCACTTCCACTGAGAAGCTGAAGGTTTGCATTAACACAGCTGCTCGTATTTGGTGAAGTTACTGAAGCTTCAAACGGAAGTAAATCACACAAAGTGAAGGGTAGTATTTTTCACATCTTATGTTATGCCCTGAACAGAAGCTGGCAGCTTTCATTGCAAGGAAACCCCTGTGTAAATGCTTGTTTTTTTCAGCCACCTGTATCTGTCCTCTCAGTCAACCCAGACCGTAAAACGTCCAGCTATAGCTTCACCATGCTACTGCTATGCCAAGGAGGTTATGTTTTCGTTTCGGTATGTTGGATTGTTTGTCTGTCTACACGCCCGATGTTCATGAAACTTGTTGGAAGGGTGTATCGTGGGTCAAGGATAATGCATTACATTTTGGAGCGTGTCTGTGATACAGACATCATATTTCACTTGGCGGAACTCTGTGCTCTCCAAACGTCCTTTCAGTTATGGTAACGAAGATGAAGGCGGCATATGGTTGACACTCTAACAAACACGGTGGGTGTAAATATACTGTAGGTTCTGATTCCAAACCTTCTTTGAACAGAAAATCAAAAGGTAACAGAACTAGCATGCTGTTTGATAGAGCCACTAAACCCCTTAGGGCCACGGCCCGTTCCCCAGCTGGATGATACTGCTGACCGCAACATGCCCGGGCTTTGATAGTGGAGCTGTAGCGGTGAAAGGTGAAGGATGAAGCACAGCTTTCATTGTCCTCTCAGGAACAAAGGCCCTCTTTGCCAGTTGTGACACATTACAATGGTACTCCGCATCAAACATGGTCCACACGATCCATAAGATAACACAAATAACTCTCAATCCTGTTAACCTAGAGATAACCTAAAAGCATTTTTTTGTGATTACAAGCTTGGTCTTGATTGTCTATTTTTAACATATATTACACACCCTTTACCATCTTCTTAAGTCATGCTGGCAGAACTAAACAGACCCCAGGTATCTTTCTTTAAACAGACTTGTCTCATCACTTCACCAGTTTTCTACTGTAAGCCATTTACTGCCTGTCTGATACTGCTAAAGAGCCATGAACAATGAAGAGATGCATAAACCATGATGTCAGCTGCTGCTCCGTCTGAACAGGGGATCTACAGGCAGTGCAGGTATGAGAGCTGTCAGTGCTATGCCGCTGTGGGATTGGGTCTCTGGCATGCTAATGTGGCCTTTTGGTTCAGAAGTGAATGTGACAGGAGTTAACGGGAGTGGACAGGGGACACGCAGGACCCTTATTATCCCTGTGATAACCAGCGCTTCCTCTCCTCTCACCCATTTCATATGAGGTCAGTCGGAAGTCAACCATAGGACACGCATAAATCAACACGCACGTCTTACTCTGTGGTATAATTAGCCTCTGATGCAGAACTGATTAATGGAAAGAAAGAAGGGATGTTAGCGCCACGTGGACATAAAAGTTAAATAAATGTTTAAAAACGTACTCCTGGATTTTAAAAAAAAGTTTAAAAAGGTACCCTGTGGTGTTTTTGCAGAGAAATGTTTTGAGAAGTGGTTTCCTGTATTCTCATCTTCTTCCAGCATGTGCACAAACAGAGATGTAACATGACTGACTTTTTTAAAAATTGATTATTTTATTGAAATGATTGTAAATGTTTAAGTTAGAACTGAGGAGAAATTTGTTATTATTGCACTTAAAAAAATAAATGAATGAAATCTGTTGTATTTCCCTGGCTGGAGTCATAACGTCTGATGTTTTCTGAGAACATATGGACCACGGGGGGTGAATGGATAGTGCTTGGGCTTCTGTCACTCTGTAACTTGTATTCATCACATTGCCGTGTGGAATCGCCAGCAGTCTAACTCTCCTCCACCTCTGCATTCCTGCTCAGCCTATTGCCACATTAATCCCAATCTGCAAAGGCTGCCGTAACGCAGACTGCATTAGCTACTGAGTGATCAAATTAGGCAACGGCACGCTTACCCGCCTCCGCAATCAGTGGCACTTTCCGATGAAGACAACTACACGCTTACAATCAATTTGCTGCCCTTATCTAATCAAGCGGCTCACGCCCATCTCTGAGCTCTATTTATTTCTTGCACACTTAGAAAACATGAGCTCTGCACAGCTTAACAATGACACACACATCCACAGGCACACGCATGCCCACTTGTAGAGACACGAATGCAAGCATGCAAATGCATAAACCCTTTTTTTTTTCAAACATTCATATCCACACATGTCCTCATGGACATGCTTCAATACATTCACAAATAAACAAATTAGCCTCCTGCCTCCCCCACGTGCTGCCTTCTTGTTAGGAGTTGGTTAAGCTGTAGAGGAGGCAGAAGATGATGTTGACACAGTCTCTTAATCAACACCATTCATCACCCGAGCATGCATTTAGCAGCTTTACAAACAGGTGAGAAGAGCTTCACATCCCTTTATCTTCGAGAAATCAAACAGTGAATGATTTCATTTATGTTTCGAAATAAATATGAATTTATAGAACAACAGTGTAAGCGGAACATCATTGAATGAATGCTTAAGGCTAACCAATTTTCACATCGTTTTTATTTTCACACATAGAAAAGCTGTATTTCATAATGCAGTTAAAAAGACATAATTCACTGTAGTTAACACGCAAACAATGTCATCTAGCAGCACAGCTCAGACAAATGAAGACTGGCAAAGGCATAAATGAGCTGCTGAATATGCACGAAAGTCCTTTTTAGTAATAAAACAAACAATAAACACAAAGTGTGTCTGCAGTATAGCATTTCTTTTTTGCATCCAGATATTGATAGAATTGATTCTAACCAATGTAATATTCAAAACGAACACAAATAAATGCACATTTTTTTAATTTACAAATTGAAAACAACGAGCTCTATGCCCACTGTCAACATGATAAATCTGAATGACTTCAGTCTTTGATCACTAATCAGAGCAAATACTCAACCACATGGATCTACAGCAGTCACCCCGCTGGGATTAGTAAACTGAATCAATATTTGCACCCATGAAGCATTTCTCCAGGCTTCGCAGTACGAACCACTGATGTCTCATCTCTTTTAATGAGGGATGGCTCACCAGGCATCTGTTACACATAGATTGTTCTCGCTTCAGCTCAAGGCTGCTGCTTGCTATGTCACATACAGTAAGTGTGCAGTCTGCAGAAACATGAAACATGTATGTACATGAGTTTGTTCACATGTAGTAAAGGTGCAATAAGAGGTTGACATCATTCATCCTTATCATTTTTACCCTTGATCTCATACAAGGCAAAACACAACTTACAATCAATTTACACCAACTACTAATGATTCAAACAAGGTGGTGCTCTTACTTTGAAAAATATTAGTTCAAGTATGGAAATATATAAACTGTCAACACAAATTGAATGTTGAGCCAGCTGAGTCTTAGCTGCAGAACTAGTGGTGATTAAATAATAGGAAGCACGTTACGTTTGGCAACACTAGCACATATACTGGCTGCTCATGGGTCATTTTGCCTGCAAGTTCAGCTGCAAACAGGCTTTCAGTGCAGGCAAACATGGAAATATGGCGAATGTGATCATCATCAAGCTGTCTCTACAGAGTTGGAGAAAATGAAATGAGTTTCAGCAACTAGTATCTCGAATATAAAGTGAAACGTGACCCGGCTCGTTGGGTACTTTCTGTGTAGAGCAGGGGTCTTCAACTAAAATTCCAAAAGGTCCAGATCGAGAAAATCTCCTCGGGCAACGGTCCGAAACATTACAATAATATCTAGCTCGCGCTATTTACTGCCATATATATATCAATATATTCAAGAAGCCTAGTAGTAGTAACAACGTCTCTGTGTAGTCAACAACTGTCAAATCAAATAAAGTACACAAATTATATCTTAACAAATTATTATTCTCAGTTTTCTAATTCAACTGGATGGATTATAAATAATACACAGAAATACATAAATAACTGTTCTTCTCATTTAAAGTGAAATAAGGTCTGGATTAAAGGGTATAAATATGTGTTTGACTCCGTAAGTGTGTGTCGATGTGTGAATGAATGGCTTCATGCATAGATGCATGCATGTACAGCACTGCAAACTTCAACGTCAACAATAAACACATAGTTGAATCAACACCTCTGTGAAAGTTTTTTTACAAAAACTAAACAGTCACATCTGAGCTGTTGTAGTGGATTGTATTAGATTATATAGTACCTAACAAAGTGACCAAGGAGTTTAAAATAACAGTAAAATGACTGAGTTGCTTATTTTTCTGGTGGACATCTGTAATACATGTAAAACATCTGTAAAACATAATGTACACCATTCAGTGAAATGGCTTCTGTCAAAAGCAAAATGACACTGTTTACAGTGTGGATTATATGCAAAACACAGCAACATTTATCATGTTTTTGCCAATGTTTTTGGTTAAACACCACTGTCAGATTGATGTAGGCTACATGTAAAACACAAAAAGAAAACTAAGTTACAGCAATAAATACTGCATAACTTTATGCTTGTATGACAATCGCATGGTCTAGGACAGGGGTCTTCAACTAAAATTCCAAAAGGTCCAGATTGAGAAAATCTCCTCTGGCAAAGGTCCGAAACATTACAATAATATCTAACTCGCGCTATTTAGTGCCATATATACATATATATATACATATATATATATATATATATATATATATATATATATATATATATATATATATATATTGAAGAAGCCTAGTAGTAGTAACAATGTCTCTGTGTAGTCAACAACTGTCAAATCAAATAAAGAAAGTGCACATCAATGATACAGTTATATTTTAACAATTTTTATTCTCAGTTTTGAAATTTAACTGGATGGATTATAAATAACACATAGAAATACAAAAATAAATGTTCTTCTCATTTCAAGTACAATAAGGGCTGGACTAAAGAATAACTGACATAACAGAAAGCTTTTGAAAAATGTGCATCTTAAAATAAAGTAATTCATTTTAGAAACATGAATTTCACTGAATTGTCCTGCAGTTTTAAATTCAGTTTTAAATGCAGTTTTAAATGCAGTGAGCATGGACTTTATCTGTGGTTATTAACACTTGTTTCAGCTCTATTCTCTCTGGTAACATCATTGTTGGGACAGTGAATTCATGCGTTAGGATTCTGATCATTTTGGGCTCTTATGTTTATTTTCTGTCTTCATTTCAGATGTGAGTGGGTACGTTTGTTCAAAGGAGTTGTGCATTGTCTCGTAGTGCGCTTCATTTGCCGCTTTTATCAATAGTTACGCTTTCTGAACATATGCAACATGCTGGATTTAACTGCCTGCGGGAAGAATTAACATAGAAGAGTCTGTTCATTCATGCTTATGAATTATATTCTCTCTGAACACATTTCTCTTTTTGGAGAACGGCATGTGAGATAACCTCTCTGATTAACGCAATTTTCCTGCTCTTGTTTCTATCTCCTGGTCTCTCCCCGGTGTGTCATGGTGTGTGTAAACCTCGCTCAGTCAGGAAACTTGTCAGAATACTCACATTTGATTGGCTGAGCTTTACAACGCATTGGTCGGTGTCTCCTGCACCGCTGAACAAGTACCGTAACGGCTGTATAAGATGCGCCGCTTGAAAGTAAAAACTCGCTGCCTAATATGTATGATTACGAAATATCGATTTTAGGTCCTGGGTCCGGATGCAACTGCGTCTGGGTCCGGATCTGGGCCGCCAGTTAGAGACCCCTGGTGTAGAGTGTGCATGTTGTCTCTGTGTCTGCATGAGTTTTCCTCGGCTGCTCAAGTTTTCTCAAAAGTAAAAAGACATAACGGTTAGATAAACTGGAAACTCTAAATTGTCCGTAAGTGTGAATGTGAGTGTAAACGTGTGTTACAGCTACATTCATTCACTCGTGGCAGCCAAACCTAACTTGCAGTTTGAGCACCACAGCAATCCCTTGTGGATCATATTGTCTCATTTATTTCTATTTGCCTGCAGTCATGCTGACATTTACACAGCATTGTCACAGTGGAATCCCCATCTATGTTTCTCCTCTGCTCCATTAATTTGCTGCTATGAGCTGATGTTGATGTGTAACGCTACTGTTGATTGTAACTTGACGAGGATGGCAAAGACAAAAACGCCTGAAGTTAATCAGGGTTGAAAATTGTATTTCTCTTAAGGAATGTAGTAGGCTACAGGTCATTTCACCTGCTTCAATGTGATTTTATGATCTCCACCAGGGAAATCACTCGTATGTGTGCGTGTGTCCGTGCATGCGTCTGTGAGTGAGTGTGCACCCCTGTGTCTGTCCGGGGCTAATCTCATATTCTGCAGCAGGAAACTGCATAATGTTTTTGTTGACAAGTTATGACTGATTGCTCAAGGACGTCTGGTGGTTTTTGAGTTTGAGTAACTCAAACTTTCTCAAAACACCTTTTATTGCCTGTTTTATACTGCCATTGCCTGCCTGCTGACTCACCACTATTTACAGGCCCCTGCCCGGTAGGGGCCACTAGTGAGGACACGTGCCTCTCAGCCGGTACTCTGCGCCCGGAGACACAGTGGGGGTAAATCAGATTGCCCACTTCTATTGTTTTGGACTACCAGTGCACACACTTGCGAGTATGTCGCTGGCAATCAGCTGCTGCTATGCGGGCAGACCACTTTGTGAGTTTAATTTAGTTTTTTGCAAGATACCCGAGTGCACCAGTCTATTTCTTACTGAGACTTAACATTTGAATACCGGCCTTTATGTGGGAATGAACTGCTCACAGGAAGGGATGCATACATAAAGTATATAAGAGCATAGACGTGACACAAACACACACCTAGTGAGTATGAGAGAGGATGAGAGTCCGAAGTAAACAACTGCTTCATTAAAAGGACAAACTGCTCTCTGAAGCATACAGACTCCCCATCACTGGCTGCTCAAGAAGGCCCACTACAGCGTTCATTAAAGGCTTAAATTACCATTGCACTTTGGATTGCTAACCCCAGAATCATCATTGAAAAATCAATATGACTTAGATAGATGGATGTATTTTTCAGGTCAGGTATTGTTGCAACAGGGCTACAGTTTTGGAAAACAATCTGCCAGAAATGGGACCACCAATCCAAAACCACAAATTTGGTCATAAAGTTTAACAAACACCGTTATGAATCAAGACCAAAAAACCCACTAAAGACATGTCCCCTGATGTCACAATAGCTAAAAAGTGTTCACTTTTATGATACGTCTATATATAATGTTTATATATTTTACATTTAAGTGTACAACATCTGGTAAGAAACTGGCCACACTGCCAACAAATGATAAACTTTACTTCATAGAAAAGGTTTGGAGTGACATTTAACTATCTTTCGATTTGTTTTTGTTTTCTGATCTCTCTCTCTCTTCATATTCTTTTTGGCGCCTGAAGACTTCTATTGATCCCATTAAATGGAATGGCAAGGACAATAACATTTCCTTTCTCATGGAGGCAACAAGACAAAACAACATGGATTGTGAAGCTGCCTGGGACAGAGGAAGGGAGGACAGAAAAGGTATTTGACAATTACTTTCACATGAGACAACACAGCATCTATTGCCAGACCTTCAACTCATTTGACTCAGATGCCAGACTCAGATGCTGGAGTAGCAAGTGGGCAGTGATACTGGCACTGAGCAGGACAGAAGAGATGAAAGTGCGGGTTTGAAGAGATTCTGTGTTTTATCTTAACATACTAAGTAACCGCAATAAAGGATTCCGCTTCACACGATTTAATACTGGATTCAGTTGTGTACAACATGAGCCATTTCCACTATTTCACAGCCTCATGAAGGATAGTGTAGGTGCTGTCTGTCTTGCACCTCTGCTATTATTCCTGCTCTGTTTATTAGAGCTGGAGGTTCAGCTTCAGAGAGCATGGTGCTATAGTTTCTTTATATCTTTCACAGACAATAGAGTCAAAAATAATGTACGGTTATTATTATATAACCACGGTTCTCTGACTTAACAATGAGGTATCTCCCTATTATACTGCCCTCATTATTATGAGCTACCTGTTAACTGCAGAGCTTTGGTGATAGGAGGGCTTCTTTGACACTGCTGTTAATGGGCTGTCGCAGACATTACATCTGTGTTGGAGCATCAGTGGTTGGATTTCTAAAAATATTTTAGCAAAACCCTTAAATAAAGTACTTCTCAATAAGCATAAAGCAAGACCAGTTTCTCATGCGCTACTTGGTTTGTTCTTGTGAGATGGGATTGTACAAGTTTGCTATGTCTGTTTGCACTAGGCACAGCAAACATTCCTACATACATATACGTAGTATAATTATAGTAATAACCTCTACAGCAAATGTCAAACAGACAGAACACAAATGCAAAATAGAGGAGACCAGAACCACAGTACCATTGTTGGACAAGTTGCATTTACACAGCATCCAGCATACCGTTACCAGATTATTACCTCTTTTGCCACATAAGCACAGCATGCCCTGTCTCCCCGCATAATGCACTCCTTTCCCCTGCTGTTGGTACAGAAGTGCCCAAAGGCTAGTGCGTGTGTGTGTGTCTGTGTAGCCACTTTACATAAGCCCAGCATCTTAGTATGCATCCACTGGAGAACAAACAAATAAAGAGGTCTGCAGCATAACGGCAGCCATAAAATCAAGAGACAGAAGAGCAATACACATTTTAGGAAATGTCAACAGCTGATCTGTTTTGACACCTCTACTCCTCCTCTTCTCCTGTGTCTATACAACCAGAGGGGTTCTGGATTAGTTGCCGTATGTTCCACCCAGAGGGGTCTTTCTCAGTAATCTGGCATCTATTTAATATTTGCTCACCCACAGTGGCAAGGCGGTGTGGCCTTTTCACTGCGGGACAGCCAGAGAGGCAGGGTGACTAATAGAAGGGACTGGATTCATGTGGTCCACAGGACAAATACGCTTCCGACCTGGAGGTCAGGTCTAGGCGTGAGATCAAGGCTTTTTTAATCAGTTGTGGGCAAATATAGAGACCTTTGATTGAAGAGAGAGTCGCGGCTGTGGAGCAGACTTGGGGAGAATTAAAACATCTGGCGAGGCAGATTTCACCCTCTGCTCACCAACAACATCCACACGGGCTTGCTTTGTTATTCTGAGATGACACTGCTGGGGCATCTACAACTTTTTTCGTAACGCAGGCACGAATGCTAAAGCAGGGATGACACACAGCACGCAGATAGTATCTGATTACTATGTAAAAACACAGCTTCTTGCATTCCCCCAAACCCTTATGAGACACCAGGAACAATGTGCAAACGGCTGACATGGTCACAAAAAGAAGAAGAAGAAGAAGAAGAAGAAGAAGAAGAAGAAGAAGAAGAAGAAGAAGAAGAAGAAGAAGAAGAAGAAGAAGAAGAAGAAG
The DNA here is from genome assembly GCF_949748355.1 of Melanostigma gelatinosum. Taxonomy (NCBI): domain Eukaryota; kingdom Metazoa; phylum Chordata; class Actinopteri; order Perciformes; family Zoarcidae; genus Melanostigma; species Melanostigma gelatinosum. The sequence continues at coordinate 13,870,187 of NC_136636.1, read as the reverse complement.
AAGAAGAAGAAGAAGAAGAAGAAGAAGAAGAAGAAGAAAGAAAGAAAGAAAGAAAGAAAGAAAGAAAGAAAGAAAGAAAGAAAGAAAGAAAGAAAGAAAGAAAGAAAGAAAGAAAGAAAGAAAGAAAGAAAGAAAGAAAGAAAGAAAGAAAGAAAGAAAGAAAGAAAGAAAGAAAGAAAGAAAGAAAGAAAGAAAGAAAGAAAGAAAGAAAGAAAGAAAGAAAGAAAGAAAGAAAGAAAGAAAGAAAGAAAGAAAGAAAGAAAGAAAGAAAAAAAGAAAGAAAAAAAGAAATAAAGAAAAAAAGAAATAAAGAAAAAAAGAAAGAAAGAAAGAAAGAGAAAAAAAGAAAGAAAGAAAGAAAAAAAGAAAGAAAGAAAGAAAGAAAGAAAGAAAGAAAGAAAGAAAGAAAGAAAGAAAGAAAGAAAGAAAGAAAGAAAGAGAGAGAGAGGAGAGAGAGAGCGCGAGAGCGAGAGCGAGAGAGACCATGAGTATGAAGTCAGTGAGAGCGAGAGAGACCATGAGTATGAAGTCAGTGCTTACATTATAGCTGTGAAGGTAGCAGTGCAGTGTGTCCACAGTTTACTTGGCAAATAAAAGCTAAAACTCCTCAAGACCCACGACAGGGTCCGGTGTCTTGTTGCCACCTGCTGATTAAAGTGAAGGGGGTCATCCCTGAAGTAAGCAACAACTCCGGCTTAACTTATGCTTAAGCTTATGAGCTAAACCTTTTAGGTGAACAAGCTATTTTTCTTTCAGCTTCTATCTTTAATGTTTCTTCTAACTGTTAAACTGTTAAATATTACTCGGTCAGACTTCTTATTGTCTTATCATTGTCATAGTGCTGTACCTAGTGTCAGACCTCAGAGTGGTCACAACCACAAAGACACCTGAATGCAAAGTCAACTTGCTACCAAACTCGGATTTTATAGAAGAGAGTAGTGGTGTAATTGAGAGTAGAGTTTGTATCAGGCTGAAAACTTAAAGCCCAGAGAGACCAGAACCCATACTGGTCCACCCTGACCCAGGTCTAGTCACATTTTTAAAGTAGTAACGTTTTACCACCTCCGTGATGAACTAAAAAAGTAATTGAAGACTGATGAAATAATATGCTCCATCCGATAAGAAACATATGGCTCAGGGCCCATTGGGTCCTGGCAGTGGTTTAGAAATAAGACATAATAGGGTGGAAATTCAACATCTTGATTGTATAACCTGGTTCCAGTATTAAACAGCCTCTACTAAACATCATGTGCCTATTTTAACGCATCCTCCATTTGTGCACATGGTTCCTACCATCTAAAATAGTTTCCTGCACAGCTGTCACACCACCAGACAGACATGTTTTGTTTTCTCTTGTGCATCATAAAGGGACTATAACTGGCATTTCATTGTGCCGCCTTGTGTCGTAGAATGACATTAAATGAACCTTTAACAGATAGAGTGCCACAATTATAGCTGATGTGTGTGATCAAAATAAAACTGCTCCCCACTCTGTTCTTTGAGATGTCCACAAAGCAGAGTGTACTGCTTCATAGACCTCCTGTAAGGATGATGATGTAAAGATAAGCCTAATCGTCACAAACACACTTTTCCACAGTCTGCCACTTCAAACGGATCAGATTTCGACTGAGCCCAAAGTTACTTCTTAAAAGGCTGTGAACTTCTGTTTGAAGGCCAAGATGTCCTTGTCGGCTTAGCGGGACATAACAAGCTGAAGTCAAGTCAATAAACCTCACCGAGTTATCTGATGAACAAACTACTTTACACACACAAACACAATTTGTTGCCATCTAACCTCGTCTAGTTTCCTTGGTCACACACTTTGGCTGTCATTCTCCATGCATGAACAGGACAGGCCCACACATTCAAACAGAGCATTATTGGTTGGCAGGTCAGAACACGATTTGTAATCTCAGAAAGAAAAAGGACAGCGCTGAATATCAAGGGAACATAACGTGTTACGCATTCATTCATCACGGGAGGAGATAAAAAGCACATTTTAAAGTTACCACAATTTCAAGGACACCTTAAAACCTTCACATGAACTCATATGAACAAAATACCTGAATGTGGAACTTGTGGTTTCCTATCAAAGCACACCAATGCACTGTGCCTTCGTCACAATATTACCATGGCAACCATTATTCACATATCAATAGGTGAGGCTGAGCGGGTCAGAAAAATGTGAAAGGCAAAATTTAACAGCAAACCGAATGGGAACAGCGTGCACACACACACACAGTGGAGCAGGCGAGCGGAAACACACACACACACACACACACACACACACGCACACACACACACACACACACAGGTCACACGGATACCACAGTGAAAACACTACCTGTCAATAAGAACACCAGAAACGCTTTTGCCTGCTTGTCAACCTCACTTACTGCATCACTGGACTGTCACTAACAATAGAAGCCTCAGAGCAACACTACAAGACCAGCAGGATGATTAAAGCCTGCTCAAATGTTTGCAACGTGGTCTTGAAAGGTGGAAGTAAATCAAATACTTAAAGGAACAGTTTGTTGGTCTGTTGTCGAGGATTAGAGGATACCGCTCTCGTGTCTGTATGCTAAACATCAGGCCACAGCCAGCAAGCAAGTAGCTTAGCAGAAAGACTGGAGGTAACAGAAAACCATAGAAATAGATTTAAAGTAGAACGGACATTCCTATTCAAAACAACAGCAGGATGGTTAGAGTGGCGGCCTTCTTTATGTGTGCTGTTGCCATTGCAAAGACCTTTGGCTCACATGAACAGACTGGGCCAAATTTAGGAGCTTCGTTGTCAAAAAGACGAGTTCATGAAACTTAAAAAAAATCAAAATATGCATATTAGTGGTCCAGCTTTAAAAAGCCCGGTGGTGGAAGAAGCTTTCAGATCCTTTTATCAAGTAAAATAAGTAGTACCTCAATGTAAAACTACACATTAACTACAGAACTATTAGCAGCAAAATGTACTTCCGTATGTTGGGTGGTTTAATCTATAGAAATACAGCCGTTTTGTTGAGCACATGTTTTCTTAAGTAAAATCATTAGCTATCAATTATGTAGCGGAGAAAGAAGTACAAGATTAGTACCTTTGAATTGTACTAAATGGCAGTCAGCCTACTGATCCTCAATTATGGAATCCTTATGAGCCATAGTGTGCTAATGCATACGTAGGTTAAGCAGTAGGTGAGGTTGATATGCAACCAAGGACAAGGCTCTTGATGAAAAACAAATAATAACTGAATATTAGAGCTGCAGCAATTCTCAGAGAGTCTGGTGGAGCAAACAGGGAAGACATTTTGGGAAGAGCCCAGTGTGTAGACAAGGCTTCAGCACATCATAGCCCATTTCTTTGTAGGAAAGAAAACGTGATGAAACTGTCATGAGCGGCGTCGTTGGTGTCTAAATATAGCCTTGTGCATCTCCAGCCAAGTGTTTCCTCCACACACTGTCAACTCACTCAGTGAGGAGATAACAAGGATTATTAACTGTAAACACACAATATGAGGAATTGCCGGTCAGAGGCTGACTCCACCTCTGGACTGCTGCTTTTTGTTATGTTAAGGTTATTATTTTTTCAAAAAGCGTTAACCAATAAAATAAATGTAATGGAGGGAACAGTGCGGTGGGATGACAGCATTAATAATAAAGGAGACTTATCTCGCTCTCACCACAACCCTGCATTTAAACTCAGACGCTCGCTCGCTCACAAACTCACACTTCACTTACTGACTCTCATTGGGCTTTGATGCCATCGCTGGCACAACCCCTGCTATCCTGCACCATCCCACGCAGGAATCGCTGAACAGAGAGCAGTTAAGGGAGTCTGCGCCCTGAGCCCAGGAGGCATTAAAGATGTAGAATCCTGTCACGCCCCCCCCTCCCCCGCCTCCCCCGCCTCCATTGGACAAGTTGGAAGTTCTGCCTGACAAAAAGGAGCTGGGAGGGTCAGAGTAGAACCGTGTAAAACCTCAACATGCCTGATGATACTGCAGAAGACTGTGTCGGACCAATAGTGCTGCATCAGGACCTGTGGTCTCGAGTCTACAGGTAGAAAGCATACGAGTGCCTCGTGAGGGTTGACATGGTGTCACTGGGCAGCAGAAACTGCAAAAAAAAAGAGATGATTATAGTCTCATGCATGTATTATAAAAGTGTTTTGTGTTGTTTCCCAGGTGAGACAAATGCCTGCTTTTTCATGGCTTCCAGTTTGAAGGCACCATATGGTGAAGATGTCCTCTTTGATTCCACTGATATCCATAAAATGAGCTCAAGTATGAGCTTCACTGTCACATACAGAGATGCAACAAAGCTGCTGTCTACCTCAAAGTGAAGAGAAAAAATTGTAAAATGCTTCAAAACCAAACTATTCCTCAAAAATATTTGACTGCAAGCCTACTTTCAAAGACTCAGCTTGTGCAATTGCAGATCATGCCCTCATATGCGTTGACCTGTTTTCTTGTGTGGAAATATTACCGGTTAACTGTTTCTTGTTAAGCTCCCTCTCTGCTGCGGAGACAACCAGCATCCATCCAAAAATATTTAGGAAAAGAAAGCCTATCAGCATATCGTATTACCACGTACTTTGTACGATGAGACAGGTGGGAAAGGCAGGACCAAAATTAATAAAACACAATCTCTGAACAATGGCTGAAATAATCCTGAATAGAAAGTCAGAAACCCTTGTATAGCTATTCTATCTGTGAGCCCAGAGGCTTCCGTGGGTGGGGTGTCAAAATGCTATCGAACAAAGCCAAAAACAGAGTTGTTATCTGCATAACAATGCAATCCTCAGACTTGCACCTAAACTCAGCTCTGTCAGCTCGATGGCAGGAGAAGAGCTGTAATGCAAGGCATGATGTTCAGAAATGCTGGGATGCGAGACAGTGAGTGGGCCGATTCCTTCACCTGACTTTTGCGAGGAAAATAATTGGCTTCATATCCACGTAATGATTCAGGATTATTATTCGTACATGGTCCGTGTGTGTGTGTGTTTAGAGAGACGCAGTGAGACAGAACTGTGCTACAATGGGCGGAAGAAGTAAAGTTGTTTTACAGGAGTGTCCCTGATTCCCCATTCATTCTCCTGCTGGTTGACTGACGGGCGGCATACAGTTCATCAGCTGCACACACACGGTGCGAGACACAAAGACTGAGATAAAGACAGACAGGCAAAGAAGACGAAATATACGAAATATTCTAGAAACCAAGACTATTCTGATTTGGTGAAAGTAAAGGAGAATACAAACAATAGAGCGCCATAGTTAACAATTCATTTCAGAACCGTCTAAGTAGAGCGAAGGGTATCTCAGTTGTCGTTTCCTCTGTGGGTACACCTGAAATCAGCTCAGTTCCACTAGATAAGCCCTAATCAGGCCATTGCATGAAATATAGATGCTGTGGACAAGCAAAACACATTTTCTATATTTAAATTCAACACATAATAACATCAAAGAAGATTGAGAAGAGTGGCTGGAGAATAACCCATGAGCAGGATGCAGGTGATGAATCAAAGAGTTGCAGTGGTAAAGCATGACGGTGCCACTAACTAAAAAATTGAAAACATAGATGACTCACCTCCATTTTGCCAGCGAATGAAACCAAAGCTCAACCTCACCGCAGTCAGGAGGAGAGAGATGCCACTAATAAGATTGTCCTCTTGATCTTACAGATGTTAAACTATATATCACAGCCCAGGAATCTCCAATGCTTCAGTCCCATGAGGATTGATGACGCTGTTAAAACAAGTTCAAGAAAACCCACCGCCTGCTTAACAATGTTAAAAGATCCCTCTGGAGATTGGAGTTGAAGAAATCGGACGCAGTTCACCCTTTGGTTTTACCGGGTCTGTCCAGCTGCGTCCTATGTTGCCCAATTCGACTCACCAGGTGTGGGATCACTTGACACAGCTCCTCCCTGAGAGTCCAAGAGATACAGGAGCAGACTTGATGGAATAAGTCTATCTGATCATCAGTGTGTGAATAAGTGATGAGGTGGTGCCAACGGATGTATATGTGTATCAGATTATTACTGTAAATAATAAGGTAAATTAACGAGTCCTAACCTTTAAATACCTGGGGTTTTCCTAAAAGGGCAATCTGTCTTTTAAACATCACAGACTTGAGTGTTTAATGCTTTTTATGCAAAGGAAAAAATGGATTCTATCAGCAATTGATGATGTTGATATTTTACTTTTTTGTTTGTTTTTCATGTCTGTTAACTGTGGTATATTTGTGTGCGAGTAATTGCAGAATTGCTGCAGTGTATGGTTGATTGCGTGCAGCGTAATGTCTCAGGGAGACATCAATTATTGTTTCAATGTATGTTTTAAATCTCCTTTACTTTTGCCTTTATGCTTTTAATGGTTTCATGTGAAGCACTTTGAATTACCTTGTTGTTGAAATGTGCTGTACAAATAAACTTGCCTTGCCTTGCCTATATAAAAAGGGATTCTTGTGGGAAAATAAAGACTGAGTAAACACATTTTGATAAGTAAATGTCGGGGTCTCCAGGTGGCACCCTCTCTAAGACCCCACCCAGAGACTTGAAGAAGGCTTGAGGAAAGTCAAACCTTTCCTCACTGTGACATGCAGTCACATTATAAGCTTCACCTGCTGCCTATTGGCAAAAAGAAACAAACCCATTCGCCTAACATTGTGGGTGGATGGCCCATATGGCCACAAGACTACTTTAGACTGAGCTTATTGTTTATCATTGTGACACTGATAAATTGCTTGGACTTTCTTTCAAGAGACTAAATTGAGAAAAACACGAATGTGCTTAAATTCTGATACCTAGTTAAGTTTTTCCAATTCTGCATTTGTGAGCTGAAACGGTTTTGTCAGCACTGCTTACGATTCCTCCTTCTCCTGAAACAACATATGTCTTCTATAAACACAATATGAAGAATCATACAGAGCAACAATAGGTATACATCCAAATTGAACAATACACCAGAGGAAACAAACCCATTTCTAGGGGGTTTACAGATCTACATTTTAATTGCTGTGGGACCTGCAAGGCAAACAAAACGGTGGCACCACATAGTATAGAGTGAAATGGAGAAAGAAAAGAATGTGTTCGTCATTCAGATAAACGGATCACTAAATGGGTGGAAGCTATCGGTTTCTCATCTCGTTTCTGTTCACAGGGGCTACTGGGAGTTATTTTCTGACACAGCCACCAAAATATGAACCACAATGATTGTTCAATCTCATTCTTTAGGTCTTGAATCGGTGTTTCATCAAACAGGGCTTGACAGAATCCTTTAAGATTGCGTGAAAGCTACTTCTTCATCCTTTCTTTCTTCCTTCTTTCACCGTCAGGCTTTTTAACTAGTAGATGATACAATCCTAAGCATCCTGTGCTCATTCACACTCACGCTCCTTAACAACCTGTCATAGAACTCAAGTCAATTGATGGACTGCGACAAGCACTTCTGCGTCATGGCGGACAAGTGTAAGAGGGTAAAAACTGATGCTTTCGTAGCTTGACAGACTACAGACTGACAGAGCTGCGCGCCCACAAAAGATGCACACTTACACTGGCCATGATTATGTAACAACACGGGCGCCTAAAAGGGAATACTACTACATTTGAACACGATGAGGGATGCTTCTTCTATGCCTTCAGATCATTTAGTCTGTGTCAGTGAACACATGTTAAGAGTTTGTCCTGCCCTCTGATGTCGGGTGTTGCACTCTGCATAGTGCCGCAGAGACCAAACTGCAAAAAAGATGAGATGGCTGGTAAATTGTGATAAACTGATAATTCAGTGTTTTTTTATTTGTAGATCAGAACTGATGTCACAACTATTAAAACCTGCTAAATATTACACATTTGGTCCTTGCTTTTGTGACAACAACAAAGAGATTGTTCGTGTTTGCTGGGTGGGAAGCCGGAGAGAGATCATTTTCTTGTGAGTTCACGAGCAATTTCTAGTGGTTGGTCGAGCTGCCTGAGTGCAGGGGGGGGGGGGGGGGGGGGTGGGTATCTGGGTGAGACACCCTCAGGGCAGGTGAAAAGAGGCAGCTGGTGGCTGGATGTATATAAGGGGAAATATGGCAGATTACGATATGGAGAATTAACTCGGAAAATTCGGGAGGCAATAGACAGACAATTTTCGAGCTCGTCCCACATAACATATTGTACAGCTATTGTTTTTAGTAGAAAATCCAAACATTCTCATCACTACCACTTTCCTAATAAAGTCTCTGGTAGAAGGCCAGGATGAAATCCAATAACCAACTAACTGAGACCTTTCAGAAACGGTCTGCCTGCTACACAAGGGCTGTCGCATTGCTGCGATATGCTGACAGAGCTGGAAACAGTCAATGAACAATGCCAACCTTTCCATCCTTGCCTCCTTTACTTTCCTGTGCTCAACACAACAACTGACGGAGGACTCAATGCAACGCAGTGAACACTTGGCCTATTCCTATGGCATAATGGCACCACATGCTGATGATTCATTGGCTTTGTGGAGGCAATTCAAACACTGCAGTTTGCTGACAAAATAGAAAGTAACCCCAATGAATTTCAGCACTCGTGAAACCCTCTTGCCATTGGGCAGTTTTGTATGTGCACCCTGCCTCCGACTTTCATGGATATGAGAAAGAAAAGCTCTACTCACAAAAGGCAAATGCGAGAAAAATCCATCATAATTTCAAGACATAATGGTAGATTTACTGACCAGGAAGTGGGTCAGTTTTACCTTTTGTGAAGAGACAGAAGCTTGAACAAACAGATGGACAGATGTGCGTGCACTCACACCCAAGTACACACGGAGCATTATTCATGCAGTGGGATGCCCCAAACTGAATCCACGTGTGTAAATGTCATCAGTAAATGTCAAGAGCTTTTTGAGGCCTGTCCTGAGGACATGTAGCCCAGCATATGGGCCGTGGGACTCAGGCATACCTTCATTTTATATACCGGTATTCTACATTCTGATATTTAATTTGTCCTACTCTTTTATTCTATTGTGCATTTTTTAACACTTAATATTCTTGGTTACTCTGCTACTTTGCTAATTGGTGTGTCTTGCTGCTGTAAGATACTAATTTCCCCCTGGGGATAAATAAAGTACATATCTATCTATTTCCTACTACTTCATCTGTTCTTAATCTACTTTAAAGACCTCATCTGCTCATGTGATGAATTAAACAACACGTGAAAGTGGGTCTTTTGACAAGCAGGAAGCAGAAAAGAGGACATAATATATGTTCACAAGATGAATGTCACCCACTGAAATAACAGGAAGAGAAGAGAAGAAACCTCCTGTCTTACTTCTTCATATGATGGCACAGACTTGTCAGTGTGGAAGAAGGTGCGGAAACAAGTAACGATTACAGAGAGAAACAGTCTGCTAAACATGTGAGACATCCTGTAAACACTGGCGACATGTTAAACCTTTACACCTGCCTTTCTCACTGATCCTGTGTGATAACTAACTCACTAATTGCAGACTTGACTAATTCTGGAATATATACAGCTAAAGGAGGCTACGGGTGACTCCATCGATTACAGGTGTGTCCACATTGTGCTAACATATTCTCATATCGTCTGTACCTCGATGTAGGAAGCGAGCCTGGGGTAGACCCTGTAGGGTCCCACCACGTGAGACAGGGGGGTGGTGCAGTCGAAGCTGGTGGTCACAGCGTGGCTCACTTCAGGAAGAGAAAACACCTTGAAGCCAAACTTCTCATACATCTTCTGCAGTTCTTCATCCGGCTTCTCTTCCCCCTCACACAGGACACTGCCCACCACGTAGCGACATTTCTCTGCTGGCCTCTGAGGGGGACAGAGAGATGAGAGATGAAACATCTATCGATCCACTTTAAACCCTTCTGCGAGTCACCGGTAGAAACCCGTTCTTATTTATTGTACAACCGTCGAACACAAGGCAAGGTAGCGGCTTCTGTTGGAGGAACAATTAGACATTTTAATGTAGTTCCATTGTATCTGTATTGTAACACTTTTCTGTCAGATTCGAGACAGGTATATATTGATCTATAACATGTATCAAAATTCATCATCTTATGCACAAGGAAATGCAATTCGTCAAGTAGGCCACATTAAAGGCAAAACACTGAAAATAAGCCAAAGACTGCTGCACTATGTGGAACTTTTTAACGAACTTTATTTTCATAAAAGTTGTCCATTTAGTAGATAGTGGGTTAAAAAAGAGTGAGCGGCTTCGGATCTGACCCGCGGCTCTTTATTGCATGTCGTCCCCTCTCTCTCGCTCCCTTTACGACCATCACTATCCATTAATAGCAAAAAAGACAAAAAATAATTGAATAAAATTTGAATATAATATTTTTATTAGGGCCTGAGGCTAGCTCCAGCTGGGATTTGGGCTATTGTATAATTATGACATAGATTGACTTTTTCTTTTCCTGGACGTCGTGACTGCAGTACAGTGAGGTGATCGTTTTATCACATCTTAAATGTGTTTGCAAAAAAAGACCAAAAATGACCACACAGAAGCAAACTGAACCCTGCAATAGATGAATGAAGCATGCAGAGCCCACCAATTTGTCCTTTCCCACCTGTCATTGTCAAAATAGCAGGGCGGCCCAGAGAGAGGGGGGTGTTACCTGTGTGTCACTAGTGCTAACAATGCTGCACGTGTGTGGAAGTACAAATAGTAGTCGTTTGATTTTAACTTGTAGGGACGTTGCACCTTCAAATAGTTTGTGTGTCACTGAACACAGCGCTGCCAGCTCTGGTAAACATCCCACTCCAGTTATCAACAGCCAGGTCCCCACTGCAGCAGCTCAGCGTGTGTCTGTGCTGCAAAGCATGGTCTTTTTACAGTGTGCTCCAATCAAAAAACATTACTAATATCAATAGTAGTAGAAGTAAAGACATTACACTCTTTTTGTATTTAAGATTCTGCATTTTACTTCATCAATTGTTTTTTACATGAGAAGATTTTCAATGGATATCAATCCTCATGTTGTCCCAACCGCAAATAATTGTTCTCTTACTAAAATGAGGAAATATTGTTGAATCCCCGCCACCAAGAGAAAACTTCTGGCAGGCGGTGGCTCCGGGTGACAGACATCTAGCTATCGGTTAGTAGTTAGCTCGCAGGAGTCACAGCCGGCCGGCTCTTGCGTCACAGATAGCAGATAGCGAACTTAAACTACAGGCCGACGCCACACGTAAAGATTATAAAATAGCAATGCTATTTTTACTGGCTCTCAAAGTTGTAGGAGTTTACTTGAATCCTGCATATTCTTGTCCTGCTGCTAGTTAGTGGTTAGCTTCTTTTCTTTTTGATAACTGATGACTGTACATTTATATTGTATGGACCCAGGAGTAGAGATGAAACGCTGCCCCCTATTGGTTTGGAGCATGTGTCCAGATCATTTGCACCTTTAATGTGCCCACACGTCTGCATGCAGATGTAAAAGAGAAATGTAAAAATGAAAAATCACTGAGGAAATTGTCAGTCAGACAATGATCAGACACAGATTCTCCTACTCACAGATGTTTGCAGACAGTTTGTTGTCTGTCTGTAGAGCTTCAGATTGAGAGCGAGAGCTGTTGTTAAAGGACTGTACTGGCTTTCTTTGCATATTTTTGTCAATTTAATAAAAAAAAATGATAGGTACACTTAGCATGTCTGCCCTTTTTACTACATATTGCCACATTATTTTAGCTAGGACATGTTTCCTGGCTTCCAGGCAGGCATGGACGGGCAAAATATATTACAATAATTAATTTAGACACGAGAACTGCCAATAATAACGATGACGTACGAAAGTGCAGCGATTATCTGCAGAAAAAGATAATAGAATAGTTAATAGGCCTCAGAAAACCCTGCTGGTGCTAGTGGCCGCATGGAAGGCAGGATTAGCAACTTTTAAAGTCCAAGACAAAGACAGTACACTATATGTGATAAAACATACAGAAACCCTGGTATGGTCCCTTAAGACTTGCTGCTGGTTTCTGCTCTGTGGCAGTGGCTGTCTGTGAAGGGCTGGCACTGAGGGGACACAGATGGGAGTCAGCAACACTCATCTTCATGTCCCTGGCGTCCTTGCACAATTATCACATCTAACCGCCACAACCTTCTCTTCTTTTCCATCTCATTTCTCACATTCGGGGTTATTTTTAACTGCATTGTGTTGCGACTACTCGTCATGCTTTCCACTGTCCTACTTTGCTCGTACGGCAGCTTTTGTGCCGTACTTCAGCATTGTTGGCTGCCAGTGAGACTCCCTGGCTCAGATAAATCTATTCGAGGAGCCCAACGTAACCCTCGGTGCCTCTTAATGTCTGCATCATGTGGGTAATAATAATGACCGACAGTGCCTGGTGAGCATGAGCAGATAATCATTACTGTCACCTGCCAGAGCCCCTTGCAACCATGTTCAACAGTGAGTCAGAGAGCACAGATCACCTGCGTTTGACAGGGAATTATTCATTGAAGGCAACATGAGGTACACTAGATCTATTTACAATGGAGCAATGAGTCATTGCAAATACAGGCAGTCACAATGGATGTTAGCTTTGTGTGGGTAAGTCATTACAGCCATGTGACAATGAAGATATATACATGTTAAGGCCTTGTATGTATTGTGGAAATTACTTTTTAAACATGACAGTGGAGTCAATATTTTGAGAAAGATGACATCTATTTGACATTGACATGAAAGCAGAAATAAAAATCAATTCCATATAATAATCCACATTAAGAGGGACTAGCCTGTTCCCTCGACAGGAACTTTTCAAACAATGTTTTTTGGGAACACAGGACCTCTGGTGTGCAATGAGTTCATCTTTGTAGCTTCTTGTGCCTAAAAAAAAAGCACCGTTGTGCTTATTATTTTAATGTTTTAATGAATGTTCTTAATTGTTTTTAAATCTCCTTTTCTTTTGCCTTATGTGTTGATGCTTTTAATGGTTTTATGTGAAGCACTTTGAATTACCTTGTTGTTGAAATGTGCTATACAAATAAACTTGCCTTGCCTTGCCTTATGACAAAGCATTATTACTTTGTCATGCCCCGGGAACTATTGGGATGGAATTTGCAATAATGCGGTCAAAATATGAATTTGTCCAGTACTCTTTGACTAATTACTTGCAAAACTAATGACATTGCACCATCGTCAGCTGTACTTGTACTGTTTATATGCTGTGCTAGTTATTAAATGGAAGATGGTGGACTTTGTCCACATTACACCTGCCAGACATCATTATAAAACACTGTTGTTGTGAGCATGTCAGCATGCAGACATTAGCATTCAGCTCAGAATATTGCCCTGCTGTTCACATGAATCAGGCAGATGGTCTACGGCGATCTGGATATCATGTTAGTGGAAGAGAGCAGCACCAGTGTTGTGTTGAATCCCGTTTCCCTGTTGATACGTGTTTTTCCGTTACCTAAACCTGAACCAACCCTTATCCCCAACGCTAACCACACAGGGTGGCGCTTTCATTTCAAGATGTGTGGAACACTATTTGTAACAGGAACATACTTTGACATAACTCCAGCAACAATAACAGCAGTTTGAATTGCCGTCTAAAGTTAAACTATCTTAACATTCTGCAGCCTCCGGACGATGTTACGTGGCTCCCTCACACCGGAGAAAGTTGTTTAAGTTTGCAATAGAATATTAAGCATTTCATAGCAACATGCATTACTAGGATAATGATATCAAATTGTTGACACACAATCATATGCATGTTTTGTTTTCCGTGTGCAGTCCAGAAGGTGTTTTCCACCAGCAGTCTGCCTGATTCCATGTGAACGCAGCATTAAGTACAGCCTCACACGTCCTACTAATTCTTGTTGCGACATCTTTATCCATCACATGTCAAATGTATAAAAAACACACATGCATACAAATACATTGAACAAGCTCTTCATAGGAGGTAACACCTTCAGTATCTCGCCATCTCTCATGCTCTCCGCACTGATGGATAGTTCACCAATGATATCATTCAGGGCTCTAGCTATCATTCACATCCCACACGCTGGCAAGAACAAACAGCAGCCCTGACTGCATCTCATCTCCCCGCCAGACAACACACCCCAGAGACTACAGGCAATTAGGAGAGAGAGGAACACCAGCACGTACTTGACTTGTATCGTCTTCCCCCACCAAAGTTGTTTTGTGTGCGTCTGAAATTCTACCACCACAAAAAGGTAGAAATTCTCAGACGCTGTCTACGCTGGGCAGTTGCACTCTGAAAGTCAGGTACTGCCAAAGCTGTACTCTGTGAGACAGCGTGATTCCATTTCTCTCACAGGTAGCTGAGGAAAGCAGACTGTGGCTTTTGATTGACCTGGGTGAGAAGCAAACAGACAGATATTGGGAAGACTGTGGAGATTTTACAATTGAAACTGATATTATTATGTTTCTGCAAGCTGCAGAAAAACCAATCTAGTTAACAGTAAAGTCCACTAAATGCAAGATATACACAAATGCACAATTTTATCTGAATATGTCTCTGCTGATTTCATGTACAGCAAACATTCATTTATTATAATTCCCTATGCTAAGCGAGCTTGTTAAATTGGGAGAAAAATACTTATACAGCCAATTTATTTTAGCGCTCGTGGCCCCCATGGGACCCTAAGATGGCTTCCCTTCACAAATGGAGCCATTCCCATCTCTACCGGATTCCCCGAAGCCAGCTCTCCAAGGACCCGTTGGGAAAGAAAGTAATTTCAAAAGCAATTCTTTGCTTGAGGCTACAAGGGCCTTTTTTTGATTGATGACAGCACTCCAACAATAAAAAGGTATAGCTGAAAGAGGTAATTCCTTATTAGCAGACACGTAATGAGGATTCTTCATCTCTGCCCTGCATGTCTTCACCACTTGGTATGCATTGGTTGGAGTTGAAGTTCAGCCCCCCCCCTGTTTACAAATGGTCATTTCTGAAGAGTTGGCAGGTTGGGGAGGACAGGGACAAACAAGTCAAGCAGACAACACTCTGTGTTTACTGTAACGACAGGATCATAATTAGCATACCACACTCCGCCTGACCGAGGACCATCGCCACGCTCATTAAAACACAACTGCCAAGCAACTGACCGTCAAAATGCGAAGCTAAACCAGCAGAGTGGGAGCGATTTAAATTGAACGAGCATAACATCAGCTACCTCTTTAAAACAACCCACATAAACTATGTGAAGGCAACGCAGCAGCACTGCTGTGAGGGGGAAACTTCAAAAGAATACATACATTTCTCTCAGTGTATTTTTTTTACAAGCTGCTCTTTAGTGTCCTTTAGTGTCCCTCCCGGCACAAAGTCGACGGGAGGGAAATTGAAACTAATAGGGCTGCACAGCGCTGAGACCACAGGTAATGCTGTGATGGGCTGTTTGCTTGCTAAATTAATGGAGCAGCAATTGCAGTGAAGTATATGCTGACCCAAACAAATGCAGTGAAAGCGGAGAGATTCAGCAAGGGAACAGCGAGGGTCAGTTTTACTATTTGGGGACAAAGACAAAAAACAACAATCACACTGTCTGACGCAACATGTAGCCACTTGAATATGTCCCCGCTTGTTATGATTGTGAAAATAACATGGAGACTTATTCAAAACATCAATATGTCTTCCTTGAGGGCCCCTTCCTTTTAAAGGAGGACATATTATAGATATAGATATATAATCTGCAGTGATGAGGCCCCAATGGCCCTTCAAGGCTTGGTGCAGCACTGTGCCTTTAGGCTGCGCTGAGACGTAGCTGGTAATTACACGTGGCATCCTGGGAGTTCTGGCATGTGTAATTACTGGCATGGATAAGCAGCCTGCTGGAGGCAGGACTCGGTTTTCCTTCGCCACAGTCGTTGAGTTGGTTCACCACTCCTTGGCCAGCCGGACATAGTGTGGCACTCCTCCAGCCAGATGTCACAGAGCAGGGAGACAATCTTCTCTGAAAGGAGATATGAATGGTTCCCTCCCTCCTCTGCATAGGCTTACTTCCTTCTCTACACATGTTCGACTGACTTCCTCCACCTCCTTGCTCTCGTTAAGCAGCTCTGATGAATATTTGCCTGTGCAATTCAGCATCTCGCGCATCACAACACTGGTGGAAGAGCAAATGCGTGTCACGGGATTGATGGCACAGATGCTTTTAAAGCATTCTTCACCATCTTGTTTCACTGACTAATTGTAGCACGTCAGCTTGAGTTGAGTAGTGTTTTCCGTTCTACATAGTTTATGAAAACGGATGAAAACAGCATCCTAAAAATAGACTCAACAGTTGTGTGCCGGGATAAAGAAGCAGCTCCCCATTTAATAGAGTCTGTCTGGATTTCTGCCTTCTCGTATTGCAGTATCTCACTCGGTGTAGAGATGTCCATGAACATTAATGGGGTGCTTTACTATAGGGAGAGTCTGCACGTCCACAATTGTGCATAATATTGACTTGAAGACCTGTGGGACCAGGCTTCAGAGTATTTATTTCATCTCCACCTTTAAAAGCAGGCAACTCCTTGCCAGAAGCCCCCCCTTTCATGTCGTTGCTGTCGGCCGACAGACAAGCGGCAGTAAAATGCTAATAAATTTGACTGGGAGTGCAGCGATGCTCTGATCTGAAATTCCGATTGATGAATTGGAGCACTGCAAGGCTCTCAAGGTGAGTCAGACTCCTACAAATTCATACCCCTCTTCCAAGGCAGATCATCGCCTCGCCTCATCTGTCAACGCCACTCCCATACACATGACATTTCCTCCTATACTTGTCATCACGGGGAGCCACGAGTGGGTTTGCTTTAGAAGCTAAAAACAAAGTGGAAATTCAGCAGATCAGAGGATGAACCAAACCGCAGCTCTTGTTTAGCCTCGATACAGACACGTCATGTCATCAGTGTCAGAGGCAGCTGTGTAGCTCCACCGGGTATGGACAGACGATCATTTCTATTACAGAGAGCATAGTGGTTGACCAAATAGATTTGTCTTCTGAGTATAATAAAGATAAGATATACGACCCTCACTCTCTGGTGCTTTATTGTTCACGATACTCACGCTGGCCTCTGAGCATCCACTGCTGTCCACTCTTAGTCATGAGTTTTGCTCAGGAGCATTCTGCCTGTGGATTTGTTTTTACTCCTTGCCATTCTACAACATAACAAAGTGCTACAACCCAGGAATTCAATGAGTTAGTCGGTCCTTTATCCAGACTGGGATTTGTTCAATACTCGTGTCGAAGCCCCATTACAGCAAAGCCTGAGGCAACTCTGCGTTGAATGGTGAGGTGTGTTTAAAGTGTAACCCTCGGTGTTGTGCGTCACTGTCCGGTAGGGCTCGCATAGAGAGACCTCGCTCCAAAGCGCTCTGTCAGCACTAAAGAAAGCTCTGGTTCCAAACAGTTTCATTCTGGTAAAGGTTAAATATAGGGCTTGTTTGTATTTCCTTAAAAAAGGAACAGTGCGCAGTAGGGGTGGGGGAAAAAATCGATACAGCATAGTATCGCGGTATTTTGCGTGGCGATATTGTATCGATACAAGGACGCGAAGTATCGACCTTTTATTATATAAACTATTTTCTTTAAAAGAAGAAAAATGTCTTTTTTTTTTGTTGAAAAATCTAATAAATTACTTTTTCTGTCCACTAGATGGTGCTGAGTTATTTTCTGGTGAGGTCAGCAAAGGTCCTGGGTCAGCGTGATTGGTAGGAAGTTGGTCAAAACAAAGAGACATCTGGCCTCACAACGGGGTTAAATCTGCCAACAGTACCAGGCTCATGGGGAGAGTGCAGCGCACAACTGTCTCTCTGCCCTCGACGTCCACGCATCGCAAGTTATACTGAGTTATATAACTCTAATATCCTACTTATATAAGTTATAGTTCATATGCTGAGTCCACACTTTGCATTTAGTTAGGTTGGGCTATGTAGTAATACAAACAGTTCAGTTTGTCAGGTTCATGCAATATTTATGACATTGTTGGTCAGTCTGTCTGCTTGACAATCCTATTGTGCTGCAATAAAAATGATTGAAGTGAGATGAACAGACTGAAAACTTTATCTTATTAGATAACACATGTTGACACAGTTTTCCTTTGGGGACATAATTTGAAGTTGAAAAAAGTATTAAATTGCAAAATATGTTATCGCAATACTCAGAATATCGCAGTATCGTGATAATATCGCAGTATCGTGACCTAAGTATCGTGATAATATCGTATCGTGGGACCTCTGGTGATTCCCACCCCTAGTGTGCAGCAGTTCGAGGGAAACACACACTTGCACGACATGATTTAGTGCTAAATGGTGTTGCCTCCATCACACCCCTTTACCAGTGCAGGCCAGTGAAATCAAACAGTCCACTCCCTGGTGTCCAGAGAGATGCCTGACTTCAAGAATACGGTTGATTTATCCACGAGAACAGAAACCTGCTCTACCCACATCCAGTGATTCATGTGATCACTTGTTGTGGTTCATTCTGAATGCTGCTCCTGTACCTGCTGGTATAGTCATTAAACAGGGATTATATCAACACTTGAATGCAAGGTGAATGCAAATAAGCGCAATTTGTTGAAAACCAGTGATGCAGGAAAACCACGAGAGTAGTGTCACAGTGACCAATTAACACACAGACACTTAGATCTGAAATCCATTTCTGACTGAATTAATTATGAGAGGCTGAGTCACTACTGATGACTTGGTAATACATTAATCATAAAGATCAATGTGGTTTTTAGGATGTGCCCACCTCCCACACAACTCAGTCCAAATGTCAACACTGCCATCTAGTGCGCAGTAAGCAAGCAGGCGTATAATGTTCAGTGCAGGGTGGAGGCTGCGGTACCAGTGTACTCACTTACTTAACAACATTAAACTCTGTCTAAACCCGATGCAGAGGCCACCTTAAGTATTGAGTCAGGTCTAAATACAGCATGGTGCACGGTCCACTGTAAATCATGCAAAAGTAGCAACAAAAGTTGACTTTCTAATCCCCTTAAAACGTATCTATTCTTTAATTGGGCAGTAGAGTTTTGGACTGAGTCATGAAGCAAGTAATAACATTTACTAGAAATTATGTCTCAGCCAAAGTTCAGCCAAATGGCATCTGTCACATTTTAAGTTTACTTGTGCGGCTGGTGGTGAGAAATCAGACTCTTGGCCTTTGTAAACAAAGGTCAACAAATTCTCATGTCACAAGCCAGACAAAGGAAACCGACGGGGGTCTTATTCTCTGAATCAGTAGACAGAGCTTTTCTAACTGATCACTTCTAGAAGCCAAAGGCTGGTGGAACATTTGAAGTTGGGCTCCTAAATTTTGAATCAGTTAATGACAGTAATTTGATACTTTATTTATTCCTGTGATGTCTAATTTGTCTCTCCATAAAGGAAGTCAGAGGTCCATACATCTTCAGACCATCTGAAAATAAACACAGACCCCAGAGCCGAGTGATCAGATATGCATGTATGACATCTTTTTGCCCTGCAGAGACTTCTGAACATCCTATAATGGCCCCTTGTGATTCAGACTCTCCATAAATTCTGAGACCAACGGAAACGTTTTAAAATATCCACAATGAGCCTCCTGCCATAACTTTCCACTGGTATGACTCACCGTCAGGGTTTCCACTAAAACAGTGGTTCTCAACTGGTCTGGCTGCGGGACCCACCATCACCCCTTAATGACAAGCCGGGACCCACCACCCAAATTATATTTATATATATATATATATATAATTTGGGTATATCTATATTCATGATGTCTAGTAGTAGTAGTAACGTCTCTGTGTAGTAAACAACTGTCAAATCAAATAAAGAAAGCACACATCAATTATATTTTAACAAATATTATTCTCATTTTTCAAATTTAACTGGATGGATTAGAAATACATGAACACATGTTCTTCTCATTTCAAGTAAAATAACAGCTGGATTAAAAAATAAATTACGTAATGAAATTCAATTTAGAAAAAATATTTTCACTGAATTACGCTGCAGCTTTAAACTCAGTCCATTCAGGGTGAAGTGAAAAATCCACAATAATATATTTTTCTCATCTTCCAAAAAGAGAAATTAGTGTTTGAAGAATTCACCTCTATGAGTCTGTCCAGTCAGAGTCTAATGACTCTGGCCTCTCTGGACATTTCTCTCTTTTGGAGATCGTCCTATGATTTGACTTTCACCTCAACAGTCCTGCTCTGCTGTCTGTATCCCCGTGTGTCACGGTGTGTGTACATCTCACTCAAGTCAGGAAACTTGTCAGAATACTCATATTTGATTGGCTGAGCTTCATCACATGATGTGATTCACAACGCATTGGTCGGTGTTTTTCCTGCACCACTGAACAAGTGCCGTACATGCTGGAATAATTCCGCTGCATAAAAAAAAATGCCCTTCAAAATAAAATCACAACTTTTTTTTTGTCAGGCAAAGGCCCGCGACCCACTGAAAACGGGTCCGCGACCCACTTTTGGGTCGCGACCCACCAGTTGAGAATCACTGCACTAAAAGCCTTTAATTAAAAGAAGGACAGCGTTCTACAGAGGCAGGGGTAAGCAGAAAGACGAACACAAAGTGCTCCAGTGTGCCACATTCTTTAATCAATTGACGTGCTTTAATTAACTGAAAGGAACTGTGTTTTAGCATTTCAGGGGATTTATTGGCATATAATCATCCTAAAAATAAGAATCTTTGTGTTTTTGTTAACTTAGAATGAGAAGTTTGTATCTATATACGTAGGTCCTCTTCATGGAGCCGGTCTCAATGTTTCAACAGGAGCCCAGAATGGACAAACCAAACACTGGCTCGAGATAGGGCCATTTGAGTTTCCACTTGTTGGCCACCATAGTTCTCCTGCATTCTTGGCACACTGTTTATCAGATGGCTGAACTGACCCGGCCACAACAAACTCAGCACGCAAACGTCAGCAGGACATCAAAGCAAAACAAGCTAATCTAAGAGCTAATCAAAGAGCAAACCACATTGTAATCCTGTTGTTATTAAGTCACGGAGTAAACTATAGATAGGCTATATTCTGCCTTTGTGAAATGTTACCATGTGCGAGCACTCTTCTCGCATCAGTATGAACTCAATCAACATTCCCTTTCCACAAGCAGCTGTTGTGGACACACGTCTTGTTGACTAACAACACAACTCGTGATGAACAGCGGAATGTGAAATGAAAGCAGAGGACAACTGCAGATCTCATCAATGAACCATTTATACGAAATTTGGTTTGGTTTTTGGAGTAGGATCCGAATGACAAAGGGAGATTCATTGCTTCTTGCGTCTGGATTGTGACTGTAACTTAGACCAGTAAGGGCACACACAGACATGCATCAGCTCTCTTCAGACACATGTGAAGAGGCTGCGTCTGCCCTTCTTGTTTGGAGTCTAGTTACAGTCTTTGAGCCAGAAACAGACAAACGCTAAAGTGACCTGGAACCACAGATGAGAGGGAGGAAAATATCAACAGTGCAACGTGGCATTGAACAGCTGACTGGTTTCATCATCCAGGCTGAGTTCCTTCAAAAGGTCGCTTGTACATTTAACCCCGTGAGCCAAACAGGCTAGATTACAGTAAATGACGTCTAGTTATGCTGCACATCACATTTCCATATCAAATCTCCAAAATGACCGTAACACAGGACAATCCCATCAGAAACTCACTGGAATTGTAAAACCGTACACAACTTTTTAGAGCTAAACAATAAGTTGATTAGTTGACTATTTGATGGAATGAAAGTTAAAGAGCAACGATTTCCTAATTGTTGTAGATTTTAAAGCACAAATGCAAAACACCTGCTTGTTTAAACTTATTAAATGTGATGATTTGTCATATATATGGTTTTGGACTTTGAGCTGGACAAAAGAAGCAATTTGAAGATGCCAACTTGGCCTCTGGATGATTGGTTCCTATTTTACAGTCCTATTTATATCAAACTTTCTGATCTCCAATACTTTAGGAAATGACTGTTGATGCAAACACTACATACTAAATCAGAACTCATCAGAGAGCCACTGAAACAGTGGAGATGCAAGTTTTGAATACATAACATCAACCCCTCTCTATGGCCTTTAGGACTCTGGCGAGGTCAAACAAAGCACATCACACCATCTGTAACATCTTATCAGGAAACACAGTACATTGTGTTTTGTGGTTATGTCACGAGGTCTAGTGTACTGTGTAGTTAGACTGCCAGAGACTGGAGTCCTGGGTCCTCTCACCTGTTTGGGGTCATCGTAGAAGACACCAACGGTGTTGAGCTTTGGCCCAATGCTGCAGCTCTCTGTGTAGGCTGCACCGCAGTCCTTGTACGATCCTTCTCTGAACTTATAAGCAATGGTAACATTTCTGACAGGAGGTGGCCCAGTCTTTATGATCACGTCACTCAGTAGTCCCGAGTACATCAGTAAGCCCCCCACTGTCACAAGCAAACACACCAGCACCACGAGTACCAGGAGCACCAGAATTATATCAGACATGGTTTCTCTCTTCTCAAAGCGGTAACGTAAAGATGCAAAAAAAAAGAAACAAAAATGATATCTGTCAAGCCTGAAACACGTCCTCCTCCGGGTTACACACCGCGAGACTGTGGTCCGAGCAGCTTCACACGACCAAAACAAACGTGGCTATTCGAAAGACGGTGTTGAATTTAGGATTCACAGTCGCAATGACCTGAAATGAAACACAAAACACTCGGTCAAGTTGACAGAGAAGACGGTTTGTTTACGGTATTTCCCCAAACACAGGACACGCTTCCTGGATAGACCATTCTCGGCCATAGCAGGGGGAGACGCGAAAGCGATTTTTAAATGATTCATTTGCATGTATTAATCACACCGCCAAAATATGAAGTATATACATTATAACTATCAATCAATACATTGTATTCCTAAATATCAACGAAAGCCATCGTTAATGCGTACAGCACACGCATTTATGGCATTATATTCCCTGTTTTCTTTACCGTGGTTCAGCCCAAGAGCTGTGCAGAAGGATGATAGCGCTGTGACAAAAAGTGGTGATTTTCTTTGTTTTCATTCATATATATTATGATTCTCGAGCTCTATAAATGATGTAAGAGATGTATCTGAAGCATGTCGGTGCTTGTAGACAGTTGTCAGTGCTGCGTTTAGGGATTCAAACACTGAAGGTTTCGTTCAACCAAAGTCCTGTTCATGTCAAGTTCTTCAAACTATGGAAATTCATTTAGGACAAAATATGAAGCGAATTACAAAACGAGTTTGAGCAGAATCCAGTGGAGCTGAGCGATTTGTAAACCCAGCTCATGTTCTGTAATCAAGTTAGGACAGAATCAGGATTACGCTTTCATTTATTTTGTCATTTAATAACATAACTCTGTTGCTAGTTAGGCTCCTCCCCAACACCGGAGGTGTGATAGATGTTTAGCTTTCTTTGCTCTCTGGGATTTGTTTAAATCCGCATGCTGTTCTGACAGTTTAATTAATATGACTGACCAAATTTAAAGCTGCATTAATACATTTTTAAACACTAGGGGCAGAAAACTGCCAAAACAAGCTGGAAAAACAACTGCAAGCATATCATGTCCCACCACATATTTTCAAATTCGCAATGGATATAAACTGATTCAAAGGGGGTTTTGTGCTTTGAATATAAATAGCTTGCCAGAGTGCAACGAAAGCATCAAAATAGACTAATAGAGCTCGTTTATCAGAATAAGAAATGCCAATAGGTCTAGGCTACGCCCCGAATGTCTGTTATGTGTTTATTAACTGGGCCAGGCCTCCTGTAATTTTACAAGAGTGCCAACGGGGCAAAGCAAACTGAGTATCCCTGCAGTAGAGGGCCTCACTGGTGGACTTCAGACCAGGACCTGAGTTGGACCGAGTCCAAGTTATTATCCATGTAAATGTATTAGAGCTCAGCTGCGACCCAATTCCATCATGTGATGTGTCTTAATCATCGTGTGAGAGGAATGTGATATATAATGCAAGACAGAGACTTTCTATACAATATTGTACAGCCAAGTTTTAAGTTGTGAATTTGACTCAGTTGTTTTAGAAATGTTGACTTTAGTGTCCAAATATCTTGGGTTAGTACGTTCTTACTGTTAAACTGTGCATTTGTCCTTCCACATCCATGTAGTTCACTTCTTTAATTTCCTCATCTTCCTAGCAGGAGGAAGAGCACCCCAGCCTGTTGACAACCAGATTTCTTGGCTGCATTTGGGATTGTGAGTTATAAAAGCAGAATAACTTTCAAATGTATGCAAGTCTGACTATGTCAACAAAGCAAAGGAGGATCTCTGGATACAACACACACAGAGGGAGAGTGACTTCATTATCTGCTGAGCTAGACAGAACTCCACTCTAGCTTTACATTGCAAATAGTCTTTGCTGCTCTTAATCGCGAACACATTGCACCATTAACATGTTTACAAATGAGTCTGCAGGAGGTGTTAAAGACGTCGCTTGCCTTCATTTCAAACTGAAGCTTATCGGTGCTGTCCCTCTTTATGTCAGTGTTTAGTCAGTTCTCATATTTATACTGAATGACAAATCAGACTGAAACAATCTCTATTTTATTTTGAAAAAAAGCATATAACACATTTCTTGAAAGAACCATACTTAATGTGGAAACTGTTAACATGTTTTATCTTCAACAGAAAATAAAACCAGTGGAAGTACATCAACGCATTGCCCATTGAGGAGCAGTATTTCATACATTTAGAAAGTGTTGATGTAAAAAGACACTTCCAAACCAAGAGTGTATTGTTTGGTTAATCAGAGTCATCTGTAATATCATCTTGATCCACATCTTCCTCTCTGTTGACTGTCTTGCTTCCCTCAGAGTCAGTCCCCGGGGCCTAAAGAAAAGCACATGAGAAACCTTTGGCAAACATGCTGAATTAAAGCCGTGAACCAGCATGGAGGAGAAACTACGTAACACGGGGTCTCAGAACTGACATCAGACGTGTTCCCTGTTAACTGTGTCGGCCACTAATCATTAGCGTGCTACAGAGCTCCAACAGTTATCTTATCAGCCCTTTCCAGTTTCCACTGCCTGTTGAACTGTTTGGTTTGAACTTCACAAAGTAACGACCTACTCAGCAGCAGTGGAAGCACGTTGTTTGGCTCACAGTATTATTACTGTGTGCTGCTTATACCTTCAAATAAAACCTTTCAGCTACTTTGTGCTTATTTACACATTAATCTGTTTTGTATTCACTTCCATCCATTGTTCAGTTTAATGAAGAAGGTTTTATTACGTTTTTCTCTCTTTCTCCCTTTGTTTACAACGTACACTCCCTGATTTTTGGGTTTGCCGCTGAATCTCTCAAATTTCCCAGGTTGTTGTTGTTGTTTTGAAAGGCACCACAGTTAATACTAGTTATAGTATAATGAGTGTAAACACATTGTCAACTGTAATTGCATTGTTAATACCTGTTGGTCTCTATAGTTTTTCACCATTTTGATCAAGTTACTGCTGTTTGGACTAAACTCTCGGCCATGTTGTCTAAAATGTTACAGAATCGAAACTTTCCAACTTTCCATCCCATCCTATTCCCGTATCAGATGTGAACACAATGCCTGAACATGGCAGGTACCTCATCCTCTGCCTGGTCCTGAGGCAGCGGGGAACGTTGCTCCTCCTCATCTTCATCACTTTCTTGTGACTGCTGAGAAAGAATCTCTTCACCCTGCAGCATATATTGTTTGTTTACTGTAAGCGGACAAACATGTACAGAGACACTTACAATAAGTTCAATAATGTTGTACCTTCAGGTTGCGATTCTTCAGGTTGCCAATCCGAAATGCCTCCTGACAGTTGTTGAGCGACAGCATGGCCTTCACTCTGTAAACAAACAGCTCGAGGCTCTTCTTTAAGGCTGGTACGTGATTGGTCAGGCTTGTATCCTGTTGAATCTGAGCACCAACACATTATGACAGGGTTACTTAGTTCTAATTTAACAGGAATATTCATTACATCTTGAAAGATTTGGCACCAGTACATGTAGAGAGATGTCTCCAACTAAATAAATTAGAAATGAATGAGCTAGAAACTGTGTGAACTGTTTCTACCTTAGAATGTCCACACATGTGATGGAGCTGCCGGGTGCTGAGCTGGAAGGTTTTTAGCAGGTCCTGGACATCCTCCTTAAAAAGGCAAAGCATCACAGTCACCCCAATGTCAGCACTTCATTATCTCCGCCAGAAGTAATTACATCAGGACAACTATTTAAGAGTGCCGGCGACATTTCAAAGGCCATACACTCGCACAGCATTTCACAATTCAACGTTCAGCTTGATATGACATTTACAAGCTGTATTAGGTGACATCATCTCATGCGTACCATGTGCCTCTTGAAACTGTTGTCCAGTAGTGGCATCCCCAACTTCAGGAAAGACTCCAGGAAAAGGCGGCCATACTGGCAATAACAACATTATAATCAGTTAATACAGAGTCACAGCAGAAAGATCTCTTTCTCAGCACTCACAGCCAACTCACCTTCAGGCACACATTGAGCACCGGCCTAGAATCAAACACCTGTGGAAAGAGATTAGAGCACAAATACGTGAGCAGATGAGCCTAAGACTAACAAATGCATAAACTAGATGGGATAAAAGGGATGCGATTGCTCATTTAAGTTAACCGAAAACTACTCAAAATATGATGGAATACTGGACTGAATGCTGGAAATCGATGAGGTTAAATGTGATAAATCAGTTCAAAAGACATGCACAGCCATTAGATCATGCTGCTAACAGACCTTCACTAGGTCGACCAGGACATGAAGATTTTTGACAGCCAGGGTCCATGTCAGCAGCTTCTCACTCTGAGCCTGAAGGAGAACATGGGTCGCATGTTTTAGTAGTTAAAACACACAGACACTTACATACAGTTAGTTATGCACAAACATCTTTGTGTTCTCCTGTACTGAATACAGGAGAACACAGTGTACATGTGTAGCTGATGGCTTACCTCAGTGTTGTCACTGACTTTGCCAGCAGGAATCTTCCTGATGGCCTTTTCCAGCTCTGCCATCAACACTTTGTAGAACACCAGGAATGTGTGCCTTAAAAAATGGAAGAATTTACAGCATAAATAACAACAATATGGATAAATAAACTCTTTAATGTGATTATTATTGATTTATTGTTATCACAGTTAGAGTGCTGGATGGCAGGAGCACATGAATCAATCCAACCGCAATCTGCTACTTTTGTATGATCACGAACTCACAAGCGGCCTTGCATTTTGCCCTGAGACCACTAAGCACGATGAAGTGATGGTGGTTCACCTGTTGAGAGTGGGCCATGATGCAGAGCTCTCATCTTTTGAAGCATTGATGAGCTCGGGGATTCCCACTCCAGTTATTTCCTCCACTGCCTTCAGGACATCGTCGACATGCTCCAGGTAGATTCTGCAGAGAGGAGAAAAGACAAATAAATGCTTCTTCAAAAGGTTCTTCAGAGACAATGCAAATGATACAAATCAATTTAAAGTATTTTGATAAATTACCTTTACTTATTCATAACTTAATTCGTGTGAATGATTTACAGAAGCTAAAAAATAAGTTTTTGTTACTTTCCATCAATTTTGTAAGCAACTTTTTTTTGTTTTGTGCACAATTGATTTCTGAAAAGCAGACACACCTCAGGAGAGTATGAAGCGCCTCATTGAATTTGTTCCCTCGCTCCCTCGCTCCGCTGGCTGTCACCCATTCTTGGCTGAGGAATCTTTTTGCTAGGGAAGCTTGGAAGACAAAGCAGGCATTCATCATCACAGTCCAATTGATCGCAGATGAGTTGATTTAAGTGAGGCAACGTGTCAGACTGACCAGTCTGCTCTCTGTAGGCAGCAGGGTTGCCTCCTTTCCCTGACACAGTGGACAGAAGCTGGGAGAGACACAGGGCTGTGCTGAGACTTGGCATTGTGCTGCGGAAGTTCACCAGGTACTCAACGCCGTGTCTAAACAGAGCAAAAACACAACTAAAACCACTAGACTTTATTAGAAAAGTGTGATATTAAGAGTTGCTCATACCTGTGTGAATGTTGTGTTTTATGTCTCTTAAACTTTATCACTCACTTCACAAGCTGCCCCAAGGTCAAATCAGCACTTTCCTCTTTTAGTCGTTCAGCCAAAACTCCCAGCGCCTTCTTCAGTAAGCCCCGCTGTCCTGGCTGGCTGAATCCAGACCTGACAAACACACAGACGTAGATCCATCAGAACAGAAGCTAGACACACCGACTCTTCCAAAGGCCTACTGCTCTGTGATTCTATAGAGATTCTATAGAGTTAAACAATTCAATGTCTCCTCCTCACCAGCTGAAGTTGGTGTTCAGGACCTGCAGGAGCAGCTGGTAGCCTGATGACATCAGATGGTGCTCCTGAACATCTGTGGCGGGCCCGTCCACAACACCGTTGTTCTCAGACAGCACTCTCTAGGCGGGAAAAAAAATCACAAATGTAAACAAACAACAATTTATTTAGACAACTGGAAGAAAGAGGTATGGTCTCCACTCATATCTACAGATTTCTTTGCACCTGAAAATAGTTGTGGCAGTTCTCCAGGTGTGAGCAGAGGGCGGGCAGCAGCTGGACACAGTAGGAAGCAATATCCTTGGAGCTCCTCTGTTGTAGATGGGAGAAGCCCACGCTCTTATCGGTCCTTCCCTGCACAGGAAAATATCTCATAAGGTTTGGTCTCATATAAGCCGGCATAGTAGTTTTATACAGTTGGAACTAAATATCATTGACACGCAAAGCCTCTCGGCAGAAAGGACAGAAGATGTACTTTCTTTAGGCCTTCATTTTATTTGCTTGTATTAAAGAAAAAGCTAAGAAATCAACAATGAATATTGCAAACAGATGTGATTTCATAATTTCTCTGATCAGCGCTTATCACGTTAAGCTGTTTTTCTGCACCTTGAAGAAAGGAGGTCTCTTGGCGGGGGCAACTGTAAGACTGAACTCCAGCTTGCGATGCATATCCTCCAGCAGGAACACCAGCTCAGCAGGACCCAGCAGAACCTCCTCCCGCACCTCAAGCACAGAACAATATCAGAGATGTAGAACAAAAACCTGTGTATTGATGCATGTGCTGCTTAAAACTGTGCAATAGATTAAAACTGCATGGACAATGATTTCACTACAAAACAATCTGTGTCATATATACACACACACACACACACACACACACACACACACACACACACACACACACACACACACACACACATGTAAGCTGATGTACTCTGAATAACCTCAACCCTAATCTGAAAGGGGAATTGAAGTATTTCAACCTGGACCCTATATCCCATGTTTCTATGTCTAAGTGACTAATGGATACAACTATTATTTCAATAGGTCCAGGAGTTTGTCTGGTGCAGAGGAGGAGGAGGGAAACACACTGCGATGATATGCCTCGGTTATCCGCATGGACCGTTGCACGTGAGCCGATGCAGAATCGTGACGAGGAAACGTTTGGATCTTTTACAACTCGTGCTGGTTTCTCCTGACGGCAAACAGACATTCTCAAAGCTCCTCTTAGTTCTACATTTCTTCCGACTGTCTTGTGTATTGAGAAAATGTTGGATGTGCACGGACAGGCGAAGACCTGCCACACAGAAACCCAGCGAAGGGCCGTGTCTGATGGTGTGATATCACAACCCTCACGAAAGGACAGAGACGCAGCTGTACAAGACCGACGGGAATCACACTTTAAACCACCTCCAAATGTGGTTTGGATCCGATTTGCAAAAAAATCTAAAAAATCTAGAAAATAGATTTGAGCTGGAAGTCTGAACGAAGTCTGGACACAACAACAAGGGAAAATACAGAAGTTACCCTTTAGAGTTTGAAAGCCTTTATACATCAAATAATAAGAATGAAAATAATGTTTTGAAGAAAGCCCTACAAGCCTTCTTGTTCCCTTTCTTACCTTGGTGTGGAGCTCAGAGTCCAGCAGTGAGCGGGACAGCAGGCCACACTGCAGCACATCAAGCACCTCCATGTCCAGCTCCCTGAAGAACTGTCGGTAGGACACCAGACTGACACCTTGCCGCATCTCCTTTTCCTTCTCCTTTTCTGGCTGCTCCTTGAGCACAAGCAGAATCCCCTTTTTTAGCGCAGCTCCATCATAAAAAAGAGATTAATACGCGGGGCTTAAAGTTTACCTGCTGAGTTTTGTCTGCTTCGGTCATCTCCTCGAGTTGAGAGCTGCTCTCTGAGGAATTCTTACCGGGAGCCTTCCTTTTCTTTCCTGTGCCGTCTAACATAACATATGTGAGTTAGACAATTATGTGAGTATTTATTCCTTATTCTGAGTAATTGGTTTGATTAATGTGGAAAAATATCTCCCGGTACCTTTCTTTGCCTTATTCACAGGAGCAGCAGAACTAAGTGTGACCCCATCTGGGCTTTCCCCATCAAAGTTGGCAACAGGTGGAACATAGCCAGGTGTTTCTGAAACATTGTTAAAAGAATTGATGCCACGTGGCACAGTGGGCAGATCCTCAGCATTGATGGATCTAAAACTCACCTGCCAAAGCCCTCTCCAGCAGTGACTGAAGGTAGGTGATGTTCTGCAGACGGGTCATCACTTTCATCTTCATCTCGGTTTCTTTTTGTTCACAGAAGGCATTTATGACCTGTCACAGAACAGGCTTTAGTCACATGTCTGACCTCCTTTTTAAAGAAAAGTGTTGTAAAAATCAAATCCCATGCAGTAACCTCTCTGAACCAGTTGATGGCGTGAAACAGCAAAGAACAGAAGAGTTCCCGACCAGCTTTTGACAGGCTCTCCAATTTCTCTACGACGTCCATGTCCGTTAGGATCAGAGGGCAGCCTGGGGTCCAGCAAATGTAAACACACACACACACACACACACACACACACACACACACACACACACATCATTTTACAGCCATAGAGATGCGATCAAACTGGTTTTCAGGAGAAATGTGTAACTTCCACATCCTCACCCAGCAGGCCGTCGATCTCGTCCAGGTCTCCCTGGTGCAGTTTGTGCTCACAGAGTCTCAGGAGGCGGAAAAATGGAGACAGACAGAGAGGAGACACTCGCCTGTCCCCACAAAACACGGGAAGGAAACAAAATGCAACATCTCGTTGATTGCACGTTTGTAATATATTATGAAACAAGTGAAATACATAATTGATTCCAGATTGACTGACTTGTGGGCCTTTGTGGTTTGACTCTGCTGCTCTCCTTTGGTCTGGAGATCTTTGGCCAGCAGCGGCAGTAAGTTGATGACAATGCTTCCCTGAACCTCCAGGTCGTACATCACACGGGGCGTGAAGGGGAAGGAACTGAGAGACACACGGACATGTCAGGAGTTACAGGAATCAATGTTTATTAAAACGAGTCATTTCCTATGCTGCCAGCTGCCCATCACTAACCCGGATATTTCTGGTCCGAGATCCACCACAAAGTCCGCCTGGAAGTCATCGATGACACTCTTTCCGATTGTTTGCTGTTGGTTGGAGAACAACACGACCAGAGTGCTTAACGATGCCTTAGTTGTGTCTTCTGTCGGATGCATGTCAGATACTGTACATGTAACAATGGGAAGTGTTTGTCTGAGACACACCTGCACCTGTGGGTCCAGGCTCGAGCTCAGCACCAGATTGGCCAGTTCATCATAGTAGAGAGCTGCAGCCTCAGGTGAGCTTTCACTGCTGGACTTCACCAGCTCTAACAGCGCCGTCACCTGCAACAAGCGAGACACGAAGATATCTAAAGACCAGTCAACTGCAGGTACTTACGGTTCACTGTGCGCTCTGCTGACAGGTGTAACAGGAATGAAGAGGAAACGCATCTCAGGTCTCAGCTCTCAACTGATAATAATGTGCCTTTTATAGTTTGCGACAGGAGAAGTTATTGCTGTAACCCGTAGCTGGTGTGCAGTGTCTGAATCAAGACACTGACTCTGTACATAACCGAGAGGCTTGAATGTAGGCCCCCCAACCGCCAAATGAAGGGTTATCTATTTACTATAGATACCGTCCTGGGGTAGTGCTGACCCCTGACCCTACCCAAACCCTCCTTGGTAGAAATTGTATATTATATAAAGGTTATTATGAAAGTTATTCACAAGTCCCGGTTGATAACACACCACTGCTTTCTGGCAAAAGTAGAAACACAAATGTTAACCAACGCCATCTTATCGGCTTATAAAGCCGAATGAAATGCAAAATAAGAAGTAACAGGCTTTTGGATGATACTTATTGTTTTATATGATATAAACACTAAATCTAGGGCTGAAGAACATAAAAAGTTACTGTTATCTGTATGCACTTGAAGTTATGGACTGCAGCTATAACTCAATAACTCCCCATATCTGTAAGCCACAAAAAAGTAGTCTGTCCCACAGTAGCCATTGGCCGGCTAGTTCTCCTCCCCTCCCTCTATCTATTTTGCAAGGACACTGTTGCTGCATCCTGACCTGAGACAACTGTGATGGATTTAAAGCAAAACAAACAAACAGAGCATTTTTTTTCCCCCCGTGCTAAATTATGATGGGTTCAAGCAGACCGTTCTCCTGCACTGGCACAGCGCTAAAACTCAGTGTGGAAATAGGTCTGGCCATAAGAGTCCAGAATAAAAGTGATGTTGAAATGAAAAATAAACAAAAGAAAAACCAAACTAATGAGAAATCACAAACTGTAATGTCCGTGTGTTATCTGAGTGTCTTAATGCAGAACATGTACCTGTCTGAGCGTCTCCTTAGGTAATGACCCGTTCGACTCCTTCCCTTTAAGCCTGGGGGGGGGGGGGGGGGGGGCAGCAGAGAGCGTGACTGAGATAAAGTGACAGAATGAAGAAGTAAAATGTGTTGCGTGTCTATTGCCTGTGAGTACCACCTTACCTGATGGCCCCCATGCTTCCTACAATCCTGATGGCACCGATGATGCCAATGCGCTTGTACTTGGGCACAGTGCTGGAGAGCTGTTTGCGGACCACTATGTGCATGTCATCCTGAGTGTAACAGAGTCAGAGAGCTAAGTCAGCGAGGGGGGGGGGGGGAGATGTAGTCAAGGAAAAAAGACTGAATTATATTGTGAATGTTTACCTGGATGTGAGATCCCTGCTGCTGCTGCCCAAAGGCCAGGCTGCTCAGGAGGTGGAAGAGTCTGCGGATCTGCTGGGGTGTGAGGCTGTCCATGTAATCTAAGATTCCCTGAGTCAAATGTAGTTCTCAGTTAAAACCAAACGCAACAATATTAAACCTTTGTAAGAAAGCCATCACGGACCATCTGCTGTTGGTACATCCATCATTTCAGCTCAAATTTCATTCATACATTTATTTGAATAGTTTTGTTTCTCATAATAATGAGGAAAAATAGTTAAACATTTGTATATGTACATATATGAGGACCTGAAAGCTCAGATCCATCATTTTATGCATTTTCAAAGTGTGCTTTGGTGAGCAAATACAACAGCAGGTATAAGGACCGCCTCCTTACCTTGACAAAAACTGCATAAAGGGCCATTTCTGAGGGTTTTTCTGTAACAAGGCACAAGAGCAGCTCCAGAGCCATGTCCACCTCCCCACCCACACCACTGCACACATGGGTCACCAAAGAGCCCACCACCTCCTAACAACACATACAGGACGGAATTAAAATGACTCGGCTGCAAACACAGCAGATAAACAGGTTTAAGCACTTTTTTTTTAAAAATGAATCCCAAACCCACCTGTTGGCAGTAAGAGTCAAAAGCTGTGAACGAGTGTCGGTACATGTGTCCACCAAAGGGCACCACACAGGGGTCAGGGGAGCGCAACAAGCTCTGAGCCAGAGCCAGGATGGAGGGGAAATACCCTCGCATGACCTAGAGCATCATCATCAATTAATACAACCAATCATTCAAATAATAATACATGTAAAAACAAAATGCACCGTGCTGCTGTCTTTGTATTTGAACGTGTACGTTCTTGTACGTCTGCAGACTGACCCACCTGAGCGTAGTCCCTGAAGGTCCTCTGGAGCAGAGCCTCCTGGATCAGTCCAGTCCTCACTTTCCCCTTCAGCACCCTCTCGGCCCCCCGCCGGCTCTGGTTGGCATTGGTGGAGTGGAGGATGAACAGCACCAGCAGATCTACTACCTGACATGGCCGAGCACATGTTCAGGGATAGACGGATCCACACCCCCACAGACACACAAAGATGTGACACATTCAGACAGGTCCTTGATTGTTAAAATGTCCATTGTGTCCAAACTTTGTGACTGGTTTTGAAGACGACAGTTGGTGTACAATATGATAAATGTTTCTATCATTGTCCAGACTTCATAAACAACTGCAGAACTGTCGTCAAAATGAATAAATTCCGATAAATTGTATAGACATCAGCCCAGAATGGTATGTAAGCGCTCTGTTTACACATTTATACTGTTTACTGAACTAAGAAGATGACACTCACCTTATGGTCCTCCTCTCCGTCCACGGACTCTATTGCCTGATTAAAAAAAACGACAGTAATCGTTCAGTGAGCAACACTGAAATTGACAAGACATTCATTCAAAAGCATCAGCATGTATTTGGCAATTAAAGCAATGGGGAACAAAACACGGATTCATTTCCCACCTTGAGCCAAGCCTCAGATATCATTTTCTGGAATCGCACCGCCGACTTGATGCCGTCCAGTGTCAACGTCACGCTGTCTTGGCTGCTGCCAGCTGATGGTGTGGAAGCGGACCTGCTCCAAGAACAGACTTACTCCATTAAACTCCAGGAATGCAGCTATATCAAGAACCTTCTGGCCTACTTCAAAACATCTTCCTGACTGAATATACTGATGAATAGCTGTGAGGGATTTGGAATCTGTGTTGTCTTACGCGGCTGGTCCTTTGCTCTTTATGCGGCTCTGAGAGGCCTGCAGCACAGCGGGGAGGACACACTGCTCCAGCTCCAGCTTTTTACGAAGATCACACACCACCTACACGCAGGACACACACACACGCCACATTCTTGATTTCAAAATATACATACTGTAAAGAGCACAACTACTATCTCGCGTTCCCTAAATGCATAATGGTGTGGACTCTGAGTCTGACCTCATAGGCATCAGAGGCTGAGACAGAATGCAGGATGAACTTGACCACCACAGGTAGGTCCTCCAGCTGCACAGCAGCCAAGGTGACCATGACGGCTCCACGGACCTGAGAGAGCAGACAGTGACAGGTAACAACACAGAGACATTCAAATACATGTAATATAATCTGTGTGTGTGTGTGTGTGTGTGTGTGTGTGTACTACCTCAGTAAGTAATGAGGAACTGAGGTTCAGACTAGAGAGGGCATCCAGGATGGGGACAGTCAGCTGAGTGTTCTCCTGGAGTAAAGAGCTACAGGGAACCGGGATGAAAACAGCAACTCATACAGCACAAGTACCACAGATGTGTAGCAGAGATGTACTGCACATACTTGAGCTCTCTGGCTATATCATTGTGCTGGGAGTCCTCCAGTATCTCTGGCAGACTGCTGATGATGTCACGCTGAACCTCCACCGGTGCTACCGACACCAGCTCCATGAGCTTCGCCGCCAATTCCTGCAAAATAACCGGCCACAAAGAGGGCTGTAATAAAGACCTCACCGTCTAGACATTAGTGAAGATGATTACAGGTGTAATGGAACAGATCAGCAAAAATAAAAACACTGTTATTGACTTTAATTCTCACGTGCATCCCTATCATCAGAGAAATGGCTACCTTGCTGTCCACAACTCGGTCGAGCCATTTAAACT
Organism: Melanostigma gelatinosum; assembly: GCF_949748355.1. Lineage (NCBI taxonomy): Eukaryota > Metazoa > Chordata > Actinopteri > Perciformes > Zoarcidae > Melanostigma > Melanostigma gelatinosum. Next base: position 13,834,502 of record NC_136636.1, on the reverse strand, counting down.
GGTTGATGATTGTGTGAGGAATACTGAGCCCTCCATCTCCAGCACTGTGAGGGACAGAACAAGCTCACGTTTAGAAAGATAACACAGCGGCAAAGAAAAAGTGTAAAACGGTTAAAAATGCTGTGAAAAAACTAAATACTGACCCATCAAACATAAATTCAAGGAGCTTCTCGAGCAAGGTGTTGATGATGAAGGTCTGCGTGAAAAGGAAAAGTAGATTATGGATTCGTGGAATATGCACAGAAAAATACATTTTGAATTAGTTTTTCTGCGTGACATCCTTTGTGAAGGGTGGTGTGCTGTGGTCTTTGGGAGAATCTATGAAAAAATCTCACCTGCAGCATCTCAATCCCCAGCAGCATGCGTAGCAGACTTTCCTGAAAAGAGCTGCCATTACTGCAACACAGATTAAAAACATGTCAGTATGTCACACCATACAGTCAGACTCCTGACATAAGGTTGGTCTAGGCCGGAGCGCTCCTCTGTATAAGTTCTGCTCACGTAGCCTCTATTAGCATCGAGTGTGTTGATATGAGAGTCACCTGGCGTCTCCATCAGACAATCGTGGGACACATGGAAGAAGGCAGTTCCTAAAGCGCTCAGGGTCCTCAATGTGAGACGCCAATCCAGCGGTGAACTCCTGCACAATCTGAGCAAATAAATGTCCGTGAAACACAACCGCCTCATGTTAAAACGCTTGATCTTGTGTAGGGACGGTGTACAGCGTATACTTACCCCCGGGTACCTGGGACTCTTCTGTAGTTGGTTCCGTATTCTTTTTTGGAAAACGACATGGTCGACAGCTAGGGGGGGAAAAAGATAAGGACCAGAAAAATCAGAAACTAACTTCATTCACTGGCTTGGTGTGTTTTGAAACTTGGATTGAGTGTGTTTATACCGATCTCATTAGATGTTCCGCCTTGTTTCAAGGTGACACCTGCCTCCCGAAGAAAGACCCCAAACACACTTTCATTTGTTTCCTCTGGAGCAGGTTCCTTTGCTTTGCGACCAGTGGTGCGACCCTTCTTTGCCTCTATAGAGAGAAGAGAACAGACCTTAAATAAAACAGAATCCAGCAGAGAATACTGGGCTCCCCATGAAGACAATACTTGAGACGAGGTGCCATCAGTTAATGAAGGGAGTAAGATATGGTGTTTCCCTGTTATGTTAGATTATGTCATACTCCTGTGATGTGACGTCACTCTCAATGTAACGTAAATAATGACAGGCATCTGGGAATTTGGATATCTTAAACCCTGTACTAACACGTAGGTTAGTTATTAACTGTTGTGATGTTACGTTACATAACACTTACTAGTGGTCGTGGTTGCTCCATCTCCTTTATCCACAGAGCGTCGCCTTTTACGCATCATCTGATGAAATATGAAGGACAACAAGGTTTTTAATGGCTAACGTTAGAGCGAGCTAGCGTCAACAGTAGCAAACAAGCTAAGGTATCGTTATAACAAGTGTACTTCACTGGGGACATGTTACAGCAAACGAATGTACTGTGGCTAAGGTATTAGTTAACAACGCTACAATACAAACATGCCATATTTAAGTATGTGGCGTTATATCGAGGTTATGTTAAATGCTAAAAAGTGAGACATACTTGGGAGACAGACGAACGCACAGACGGCGATGTCACGACTAAAGCTAAAGACACAGAAATTACTAAACAAACTCTCGCGCCAAAGGTGTCTTGCGCGTCACAAACCAGTTAGGGATCATCTATTTAGATGATCTTCATAGAGTTTAGGGAACCGAGGGGGACAGCTCAGAAGAAATTAACTCGTCTGAGAATAATCAAATAAAGCGACTGTACATTGTATAGTAGCTCCTTTATAAGTTAGTCGGTTGACTGAAGTTATTGTGCTTTTAAAAGTGGTCCGTATTTCTACATGACAACGACTACAACATATTTTATACTGTCCCTAATTTTCTAGCATTGGGTCGCATGTTTTACTCAATCATTTTGTCCGTTGGTGGGCGGAGTGAGAACTCTGTCGACATATTTTCGAGCGATCACTATTTCCGGGATACGCCGTGTAATGAAACATACACACCCCCAAAGCGATGCACCTGCGCAACTATATCAAAGAGTGTGTTGTACATTAAGCGGTTTACCTGATACCTGCTTCCTTCTTCGCCTCGCTTGGTTTACTACAGCGATATAGTCCATTCAAGTCATGATTCACGAGCCGTTTTGTTTAAAAAAAGAGCAGGATAATTTCCTCCAGGAAAAACAAAAAGGATGAAATCGTGAAAATTACAAAATGCAGTATTCATGTTTTGGCAACCTTTTGACTGAATTAAAGATAAAACGTCAAATTGAGAGTTACTAAATTCATGTTATGGTATGTGTAGAAGCATTTATAATCAGGGTTTAGCAAATCAAAATGTTTACTTACTCTTGCATGATTTTATTTTGACATACAATCATTGATGACTTTCATATTAATGTGATGGTATATTGGAACCTTCGAATCCCGTCCCGTAGGCTGCAGGATGTGAACCATCTTGAGCGATAAATACAAGATCTTTGGCTATATCTCACGGCTTGCTCAAGAAAGTAGAGCGACTCGGATATAAAGGGATCATTGTTACTCTCAAGAGGAATACATATCGACAATGGCAAAAATGGCTGCGAAATTTTACGACCTCTCGGCCAAACTGTTAACGGGAGAAACGTTTAATTTCTCCTTCCTGCAGGGCAAAGTTGTCCTCATCGAGAACGTTGCGTCTCTCTGAGGTACGACCACCAGGGATTACACCCAGATGAACGAGCTCCACGACCGGTACGCCGGCAAGGGGCTCGTGATCCTGGGAGTGCCCTGTAACCAGTTTGGCCATCAGGTGAGGAAACAATGTTATATTCACCAGGTGTACTCTCTTCACTTTCAGGCATACTGGGGTTATTGTTAGCTTTTGTTTTTATTCGTTTTACATATTTTCCCGGAAACAATTATACAACAGCATACAGATATGTTGTTAATTATAATGAATTTGTAGGCTATTTTACTCAGGTGGAAGGAGTTTTGTTCCTGGTTTAAACTTGCTTTATATATCCAAGTTTACTGGCGGGTTTAAGGTTTTAGCTTGTCTTATATTTTGTCAATAAGTATCTGCTACAGCCACTAATTCAAGTTCATTCATATATTATCGAAACCAATAGATTAACATTTTGAAAGTGAACCTATAACTCAAGGACACGTTTTGCTGGTGAGGAATTGAGCTCCTTTGAGATGCAGTTTCAGCATTGAATGTTTAGGAAAGAGGCAATTGTGTTAGTGACCAAGCACAAGTTAAGTTCTTCCTTATTTAACTTATGCAACTTGTTCTGCTTCACAATTGTAATGCAGAGAATAAGCAATATGTCATTTATTAACTAAGTTTGTATGACAACAGTAGTGACTCCTTAATAGACTGTTACAGAAACGATTGATGAGCAGGAAGTTAAACCGTCTAGCGGGAAGGGCTCTTTCTGTTCAAGATAAAGAGATAAAGAAGACCGTGGAAACACAGCCTTAAACCAAAAGTAGGTTCGACTGGTTTACTGATCAGAACAGATATGGAAATAATAAAATCTATTAGCCATTCAATTGTTTCCAATTTCAAACCTGCAGTAAGTGGTATTGAAATTATGTTGGACTGCTGAAGTACAGAGAACCATTATTGTTCCATGACAATATCTGCGAACCACTTCCCTCATAAAACATTATGACGTAATACATGCCTGTATAGACATAATGCCATGTTGGACTTTATCAATGGGACTTCTTAGAGTGACCTGGACCTTTCTATTTTCCAAAATGTCACAATCACACTTATTGTTCTGATTAACCCTTTCAGGAGAACTGCAAGAACGAGGAAATCCTCATGTCTCTGAAGTATGTCCGTCCTGGAAATGGCTTTGAGCCAAAGTTTCAGCTCCTGGAGAAAGCAGATGTGAACGGGAAAGACGCCCACGCCCTGTTTGTGTTCCTGAGGGCAAAGCTGCCATTCCCCAGCGATGAGCCATCCGCCCTGATGAACGACCCCAAGCTGATCCTCTGGAGCCCGGTCAGCAGGACCGATGTGGCCTGGAACTTTGAGAAGTTCCTCATCGGGCCCGATGGAGTGCCATTCAAGCGCTACAGCAGGAAGATCCTCACCAGCGACATCGAGGGGGACATCAAGAAGCTCCTCAGCCAGGCAACCTAAACCGCCCGTCCGCCTCAGTGTTGTTCACCCACTTGTAGCAGCTCTTCTGCGCCACGTGTGTAACATGAGCTAATCACCTTTGGTGCTCATCGCTCCCCCCCCAAAGCTTCTGTAGATGGTGTGCAACACTTGTCCAGACCAGCTGTGCTCTCCTACATACGATGGCTGTGTTCTGCTCTTTTACAATATGAAGACATCCTCTGAAACCAAGTTAGTTGTGAGGAGGGTATCTGATGCAGAGTAAAAGCCTGAATGTTGTCAGCTGCTTTGTGTGTATGCAAAGCACAGCTGTGTTTTGATTTGTAATGAGGACCAATAAATTAATTTCTTTTCATCCATTTCCTGACTGTCTCTGTGAAATCATGGTACCAATATTTGATATTGTTCTTTTGAATATATATTTATGTCGACCTGCGCGATAAAGGCCGAATTTAGTCAGCATTTTTTTTTAGAACATGATCAAGTAAATGGGCAACATTGCCCATCGAGCACATCTGTAGGGAACCCTGGGTTTGTACCAACGGTGTGACTACTGTGCTGTTAGACGGCCAAAAGAAGAGTGCAGATCAGTTCATTTTGCAATCAAGTCAGCATTAACTCAAGGTTGCATCACGTGCCAATAAAACATCATTTTGCAATAGTTATTTCATAACAACCTCCAATGTTACGCCAGCTTTGTTGGTCACAGCTTTAATGTAAGCTTATTACAGTATATCTTTTGTGTAATTAGTGCAAACAAACCACTTTGTTGAGGCCTCCAGTCTTTATTGTACTTTGAATTCAAATATTCCTCAATTAAAAACAAATACTGTAGATATTGGCAATAAGATAAATATGACGACAATTTCTTTACACCTATATTCAATAGTCTTATTTACAGGTCTTCGGTTCATTTTTGAATTTGAATTGTTTGAAAGAGGATAAACAAGATCCGCTGCGTTCGGCAGCTGGATTTTGTTTTCAACTAAGTATATGCAAATATGATGTAAAGCTTTTCAAGGCATAGGCTTAAATTATTATATTTAGGTAGTAATCTCTGAAAGACTTGATGAGCGGGACCAACCAGCAAAAAGGGCACTTGGAGGTCCTTATCAACATGCTGTAATGCGACAAAGTACAGAACTTATGCCACAGAACAAGACTTACAGGAATAGATCCATGAAGTACTAACTGCCATCTGGTTTCACCCAAAGACCCTCGAGGCCGAGTAGAAGTAAATGCGTTTCATACCCACTCAGAGTTATACACCCGTTATAAGAGCTTCCTGGGGTACTTGTGTCTGTAAAGAGACAACAAAGGGATTCTTCTCTTACGCCACCAACAGAGACAGTGTGGCTTTATTTTACTTGACAGCTGAGTGGTGTACTGTGATCACTGGAAGCAAATGGCTGCACTCAGTCAAGGTACTGCTGCCCTGACCCCATCTGATGACACGTGTAGAGTGTTCCCAATGACAGGGAGCAAGTTCAAGCTTCATCAAGAAGAGCACCGCTTTTATACTACTTTATTTTGCTTCACTCAGTGTGCTTTTAGGATATCAAATAACAAAAGCCATTTCAATACAGCGCTGCATTAATGTACAAGACTAATGAGGACAAGCCATAGCAGGTGAGCCAGGGGTCTGATCAGACAGCAATCAAAATATGCTTATAAGACACATTCAAATGATCTGGAAGTGTATGACAGACCATAGCCCTTAATGCTACGGCCAAATCATACAATCCTGTGATCTCTTGATGCACCACAAGCAGGTAGGTCATGTACTCATGAAGAATTCAAAGTGACCCCTTCTTTAGGCAGGTTGCAGGAATCAAAAGGCCGCTTTTGCATCGTCATTACAAAAAAAAAAACGATAATAAAAATCGTGAGCAGGGTGAGACTCCTCTCATAAGTTTAGGGTCTGAGAGGCAGCGGAGCCCATTCCGTGCATCATAGAACAAAACAAAAAGAAAGATGGATGAACAAGAGCAAGAAAAACTGGTTCTGCCACAAATCATCACGAGACATCCCCTCTGTGGTTTAGATTGCAACACAGATCTGGCAGCCCGGCTGCACAACTGCCTATCAGTGACTCACTCTACGCAGGTGGAATAAGGTCACAGGACTCTTTCAACAAGCATGGCATGTATTGTTCTGTGTACACATCACACTGTCACGGGTCTGCATTTCCCTCAGCACAGCAAGATCATCAGAGATACATCTCGGCACAATGCCAGTATCCTGCTAATGGCTTAACAGTTGATATATTTTAATCATAAGAACCTTGGTACGCTTTGGTTGAAACAACATGTGCATTTGGCTTCTTTTTTTAATATTTCTGACAGAAACATTTGTTTATCTACGCATTTGAGGGCACTGCTAACATTCTGTTCATCCAGTGAGAGGATCTCTATCCGTACTCCTCTTTAGTTCCAGACTAGTAAACTATGATCAGAAATCAGTCGGCCATCTGCTGCAAGGAAGAAGTCTCTCAGGTCACTCTTCTGACGAGGCCGTTGGCTCGAGGTGACAACATTCGAGACAGAAATCAAATAAAATACGGGGAAGGTGGGGTTAATAATGTTAAGTCTGTGGAGTCCTCTGTCACTAAAGTAGCTTTGTGTGTGCGTCCGAGTGTCTCTATTTGCCATATATATGTTTCAGTGCGTGTCCCTTCGCATAAGGGCTCCTCAGTTTGTGTCCATGTGGTCATCGGCTGCTTCCGGGGCTCCTCCCAGTGAGGCCGAAGGCTGAGGTTTGGAGGGGGCTTCCTCGTCTCTGCGCTGATAGAACAGCACATAGGCTGCTTTAGTCTGCGTGGGGCAACAAGGACAGGGTTACACTACAGCAACAGGGACACTCGACACCAAGGACAGAAAGCCGAGAGGGCTGAGAGCTTATCTGAGTCACACATCAGTCAATGACAGAAAGACATCACCAAAGACTGCATCTCTGGAGGCATTCACGTACAGGACACCTGTACACACAACATTTATGAACATTAAAGAGTCACAACTCACCACAATCTGGTCCTCTGAGGCAGAGGAGACGCTGCTGTCATCAAAATAATACCACTTTCCATCCACTTTGTTCTTGCCGTAAGCTGTGTCTGTAAGAAAATAAGTGTTAAACAAACAGCTGTTCAGTTCATTTGTTTATCTAGGAAGAGATAAACAAACTCACACCTGTTTACTGTGAAGGGACAAAGCAAACAATGAGTCCACAGAGAAAGAAGATGCACGAGACACTTTGCCGTGTTAAAATGTAACTGATTAGAGTCCATGGAGACACATTGGTTGCTCAGCAGACCAGCTGTGGACTCATGTTGTGTGCATGTTTTAAGACAAACAAAAAGAACAAGAGAGGGAATTTATTACCAGCTGAAAACATAATAGTTGTATGTTAAAATAAGCTCTTCATGATATGTTGATGTGGAGTGATATTGGCCTGTGATTTCCAAAGTGTCACAAGCGATTAAAATGACAGTGGACTTACAGTGACCGCCTCCCATTCCTCCATAGTGGTTTGACACGGCAATGAGGTCATATACGTAGGGGCCGGCCTTCGGGTCGCACACAAACTCGGACATGTCCAGATCCCTGACAAAGAACAGATCTTCAGTCACAGGGAAATAAAATGGCATTTCCACCGCACTGAAAGTCTTAAAGTCACATTCAATGTATAACACAGCATTGGGCCGCTTGTTATTAACCTTAGTGAGCACGAGTCAGCTGCTTTTAAAAGCAAGTCACGAGTCGATATGTGTTGCACACATAAAACACAGACAGATAGCTGCAACTTCTCCATTTGTACCGGGTTAATGACTCTCTGCTGTGAAAGGCTACCAGTGAAAGTTTTATGAGTAACACAACTAAAACAGATAAGGACGGTTAGGACACGGGCATATTGATGCCAGTTCTCTGAGGCAACAGTCTATTTCTTCAAAGTACAATAAATACAGTATTTCCTTATTCAGACCTCAGGTCACTTTGTCTCAGGCTACAGCTCCCCCTAGTGGAACAGTGCCACCGATCCTGCACTGTCTCACAACACTATTCTTAAAATATGAGTAACATAATGTGCATCCACAACCTTTGTCACAACCTGATCCGTATTTAGTAGCACTTGGTCACCAAAATCTATAACATGGCTTTTCTTAAGAAATGCTTAACTAATGTTAATGATTAACAAAGAAAGGAACTTTCAGTAATCAGGTATTGTCATAATGCTCAGCGCTGATACAATGTGAATCAATCTAAACACTTAAAAAGAGGAGACTGTCCATCTTCAGAGGGGACCTCTTCTCAGGACATCTGGAACTACGATAAAGACCCATCAGTGCCTTTTCTCATGGTCAGACTAAAGCATTGCCCTTAAATGTGTCCACAATAATGTTAATGAGCAATACTGCCTCCTGCATACCTGATGGGAAAGTCCACCACTGTGTCCAGCTTGTCCCTCCAACACCGGTTGTAGGAGAACCGCTTTAGATGAACGACCAGAACGCGTGGCAGCGACCACAAGTCAAACTTTTTCGTGGCCTGTTGGTGTTTCTTACATGTTGGACAATACCTGCATAAAAAAAACCAGATTATATTTATATGACAAAGATGGAGACACGAGTGGTGGTTTGACACTGAACTAGGCTGCAGTTGTGAGCCCTTACCATGGGTCGTGTTCTCCAAGTGTCTCCATTGTTGTAAAGAGCTCGGTGCATTCCGTCAGGGCCACGGTGGCTTTCTTCTTCTGCGCCTGCAGCATACTCTCGTGCTTCTCATAGGCCTACACACAATATTCACACAGATATAAATAGGCTGTTTGCATGTCTGGTCACAGGATTTAATCTGCCGACTATCAACCTACTGACCTCTGCTTCCTGCTCATCGTAGCACAGCTTCTTTGATGCTGCGTCCCAGTCGATGGCCACCGTGGAATGTGCTGCAGAGAGGAAGAGGCTCTGTCAACACAAAGGGGCTTCGAAAAATAAAACGAACAATTGTAAGTTCAAAAAGATTAGCACTGACGATTAAGTTTGAGGACATTTCCATCACAGGGCAGCGGGCTGATGTTAGCTGTGCCATAAGAGTTGACGATGCTGAAAGTGAAGAGCTTGGCTGGTGAAGAGCGCTGCTTGGCTGAGTCTCCTTTAGACCCATTTTCCAAGTCAGAGGTCTCTTCGTCATCCTCTTCAGACTGGCCATTCTCTGGCTCTGGACTCACCTGGTGGTCCATGGTCTCCTCCTCACCTGAACAGAAAACAATGAAATCTCATTACTTTGCAGTTCTTTGCATGGCTGATCAATGTTTCCTTTGAATTTAGTGAATCTTGGATAATTACCATCATACAACCCATTAGTTTCATTGCAGGTCCCTGAGTGGTTGCTGCCGTTACTGGAGCTGGTACTGCACGAGGCCCCGTCTGACAGGGGGCTGCCACAGCCCCCCAGGCCGGCATTGAGACTAGACGATGTGGAACATTCAGGAGCCTGGCTGCAGCTGGCAACGGTCGCTGAGGCCGATGCCGGGGCCGAAAACGATGCTGAGGCCGAAGACGATGCTGAGGCTGGGGCCGAAGACGATGCTGGGGCCGATGCCGAGGTCGATGTCGAGGTCGAGGTCGATGCCGAGGTCGATGCCGATGCCCTGCTTTCACTGTTAGGGCCCTGGGATTGTTTTACATAGCGCCTGCAGCATGGAACAGAGGAGATACGTGAACCACCAAATACACACAGAACTCGCTTTTTTTTTTATTGCCATGTTGTTTCCCTCCTTTCTATCCACACAGTAGGTCCTTACCCAATTCTCTCTAGGATCTTGTCGTAGAGAACGTCTGCTATGAGGTTGTGTCTGGGCACGGTGATGAGTAAAGGCTGGCCAAACAGCATGGTGCTTGAGGAACTTCCTGCATGCTTGGAGTGGCACTCCCTGAAATAGACAGGCAGGTTCATCCTCTCGCTGTCCTCTTCCTGTACCTCATACCTGCAAAGAGCAACAACACAAACACACACATTACACACACGTATTTTAAATTACTGATGACCACAGTATGGAGTACATACTATGCACATCGTATGCTAGGCCCAGTCTTTAGTAGAGGCTCTTAAAGCACCGGACAACTAGAATTAAAGCCTTGCAGTTAAATGCCTCCACCAACCAGTCATGTTGCAGTTTACTTCTAGGATGGAAGTACGACTCAACTTCATCATGTTTTCCTATTAGACTTGTGTGAAATTGTCATAATAAACACACGAATTCTTGTGTTATGACAAAAAATATGTTTTGTGGCTTTTGACCCACAAATTATAATCAGTTATTTCTTACATGAAAGTTACATTTGTGCCAAATTTAAAGAAATTTCCCAAAATATCCCTTTCACGAGAATAGACAGTGACATACATACGTACCGACAACATATAAAACAAATCAAAAAATAAGAAAGCTAAGCTCGCAAGCACTCGTGGAGCTTTTTACCCCCGAAAAAGGCAGATGACCGCAAGGTCCCATTCATTTCATAATGGGAATTTGGGTTGTGATATTTAAACAATCCATGTTTCAATAGGGAAGTAAAAGCCTCTCGTCTGCTGAGAGAGCTCCAGTGAAGCGCACAGTGAGAGGCCGGATGGCTCGCTAGCGACCCCTGCAGGCGCTTCAAATACAACTACAGCATGAAACAGTGGCCGCAGTGACTCACTGAAGACAACAATACTTACACAAAGATGTCATCTTTTTCCATGATTTGGTTGAGACCATCATCCCGTCTATAGATTTTATGGAACCTATGGTTGTAAACGTCAGCCACCACCATCTAGACAGAGAAGTAAATGGCAAAGTTAGCACATATTTCCATTTCAACCCAGAGCAAAGAAAATGTAACAGTTCTCACGTTTTCCTGAGGGAATCCACAGAGTTTGGACAAGGCGCTGCACAGGTCTGTCACTGCTCCCAGTTTGGGGACCACCACTCGATACTGTAAGACAAAGAAGAACATAAAGTGATATTATGATCACGTACAAAGCAAACTCGGTTCTTAAAAACTGGAGTGCTAGTATTAGTAATGGGGTATTATTTATCATTTTTGTAGGTGTTCCAAGTCTAGAGCTAGAACTCTAGTTCCACCTCACCTGTGTGGGTCTGGACTGAGGGTCTGACCGCACCAGGAACACCTCCATAGTCCGGTCCTTCTTCATGGGCAGAGGCAGTGTGAGGTAGCAGAATGGGTCAAAGGTTACAGACACCATGGAGCACTCTGGGCACACCAGAGTGGATTTGAAGAGGCCGTGGAAAATATCAACTATAATAGAGTCGTTGCGCAAGCGGTGGTTCGTCCAGGCTTCCTTTGCGACGATCTGTAATTCCACAAACAACCGGGAAAGACTTTCATTTGATGACCTTTTAAAGCCTCTGAAAGAAAAGGTGTAACTAGATATTGTTCCGTAATTCATTGAAGCATAGTAGATCAAAGCACACAATATGCTGCTTCATAATAAAAACCTATGCTATGTCTTGCAGCTCAGTCAATCTCTATGAAATTTAAAGCCAATTTCAGGAATCAAAACACAACAAAGCCAGGAATGCTGCGAGTATAAATATTTAAGCAGCGTCATATTGCGGCACCAGAATGAGTCTTTGCAGGTTTTAGTTTCCCTTTTCTTTTTCCATTTCTATGTCTGCTCCATACCTCGTCTGGACGGCCCTCTGCATCCTTCAGGGCCAGATAAGGCTTCTTCTTGACGCGGTTTAGATCTTCATGGAGCCCGTCGAGCAGGAAAGCCAACAGCTCCTGGGAGTCCTGCTGCTGGTAGCCCGAAAACTGGGGGGCAAAACATCCGACCTGGGTCTGGGGGAAAAAGAAAGGTGAATTTTGTTTGTACCTTTAAGATTATGAATGGATAACTGATATGTAAAACATTCTCTTCAGAGGAAGTTGTTTTAACAGGACTCACTTTGAAGGTGCGTGGGGCCACGTAGCTGCTGCGGCTCAGCCACATCTGCTTCACTAGATCTGCGTAGGCCTCTGCGATCTCCCCCCTCATTCCCAGCGGATTCTCCCGGTTAATCTCTGCCTCGTACTGGTCATTGAGGAAGTATTCTGTGAGTGGAGATGCATTGCTCAGGCACTGGAAGAAGAGGAATCATAGATGGATAGTGTGAACATGAAACCCAAAAGACTGTCAACTGACTTTTTCTGAACGGAAGTTGGATCTGTGGCGTTACTGGATGTTTTTTTACCTGGAGGGCAGAGTTCATGAAGCATGTGTTGCCCAAATTACTGAGACCACACAGGCCGGGCTGTGACTGTGACTCTCTGTAGTTGTAGGAGGAGCTGTATGAATTGTAGCCCCCCAATCTGTTGGAAGAGAAGACGCAGTGTTGTGATGAAGCCATGTGTGTTTAAACAGGACATTCAGATATGGTACCTGGATAAAAGAGAACATGTTACTACCACCTGTCATGCGTACCTCTATGAATTGACAACAAGGAATATTGCCACGCTGTCACCACCACACTCTCGTCCTCATTTAGAATACTACCCAAAAACTCACGATCATGCAACATTTTAAATAACTGAATTATGTTGTGTCTAATTAAAAGAAGTCTCTATGACATGTGCAAATTCAGTCTAATTTTCCATCTTTTATTTTGAGTGTATTTTGAATATCAAATTGTGTCTCTAGCATGCACAGTTAGTCACAAGTAATCAACTCTTCAGTAATCCCACTGAGCTGTAGGTAGCAGAGAACTCCAGAAAGAGCAAATGCAAGCAGCTTAAGGCCAGAATGTGTTTTACAGTAAGCAAAGCACGATAAGGGACCCATGCTGCAACAACACAGTTACAGTGCACCCTTTATTACATGTTCTTCACTATGCAATATGATTAACTTCATGCTGATACAGCACTGTAGTGTTCGTACATATTCGATACCAGCTCGCCTTTACATGGGTGTTGACTTGCATTGCTTTTCTGGGTGTTGCATTTAAAAGCAAACAAAAAACACCCAAAACAAATTTACAAATGAAAGACTGACAAACTTGAAACAACGAAAAGAAAAGAACGAATGACATTATGGGAAGAGGGAAAGAACATACTTTGAATTCCGTGGTGTGCAACAGAAGATGAATTATCTGTTAAAGACCTCGTGGTCTGATGGAGGTCTGGAGGAGCTGAACTGAATCAATAAATGTCGTAAATGCGAGAGTAGTGTGCGGGACTGTCCTTTTAATCTCCTCTACAAAACACCTGCATGAGAAACATTTGATGTGCAAGTTCCATCACAACATACAATGAGTCTTTTGCAGATGTAACAACTGAATACCACAGGAGCTGAGGAAGCAAGTGGTACAAAAGAACAGTAAGTTGGTGCCACATAACGCACACAGTAAATGTGCACTAGAGGTACACACTCTGTGCATGGAGGAAAAGGTGACGGGGGGATAAATCAGAAAAGGACACTTGCCTGTTACCAGAGGATGTGCTGTTGTTAAGTGTGTAGCCAGGGCTACAGCTGCTGTCTCCATTGGTTACTGTTGAGGAGATACTGGCTGTTGAGTTGGAGGAGAGTTTTGGGGAGGTAGTGAAATTCCTGGATGGGGTCGTACTGGATCTGGTGAGCAAGAGCAAGACCGTGTTTAACGTTTGTTAAAAAAAATACTGACCTACATTTAATGTTTGGATATATATTTGATGTATATATTAAATGCTCTAAAACTACTAGGATATCATTTATATTCCTACAGGCTTTTACAGAATGACAAAACAAACAAGATATTTGGTTACTTGGGATGGGAGGCCTGTCTGGGCCACGTGCCATCCTCATTCTTCCGCTCAATCACAAGCACCTGTGGGAAAACAAGCTGGTTGAGAGCCAAGCCGGCAAAACTGACCTTCATGTCAGAGCTATCATGTCTCGGGCTTGAATTAACACTAGCGTGTGTCGAGTGCTGCCACCTTCAGCAGCTGGAGGTGGGACCATCAACTGCACTTACTTCGATGTTTAAGTCTGTTTTTTAGCTTTAATTTGCAGTTTTACGAAAATAGCTGCTGTGATGAATTGAAACTTTGTCTCTCACCTTTCACATTGCATACTTGTGACTATAGTGTACATGAGTATGGGCACAGTAGCATGAACACTTACAAGTTAATGTAACTTAATGAAATAGTATTGAACAGTGAAACCTCCTTTTCAAAGATCATTTTGTTGATGGGAATGTCACAGAGGTATTAGCTTACCTCTACAGTAACTGATATTCCACATAGTTTTGTATTGTATGCATAGTTAATATATTGTATTGCAAGAGACTCTTACAGTGCATGTTGTTCTGTACCATGCCAGTAAATGAATTATGTATGCACGGTGAGTACCAGTACACTGCTGGGCCGTGGTGTTCTTCAAAGGAAATGAGGAGTCTATTGGTAATCTGAAGGGTATTTGAATACCACAGCTGTACCTACCTGCCCCTGGAAGAGACCAGCATCCTGTACAGTGCTGTCTGGCTTGTTCAGCTGCTCGTAGGTGTTGCTCATGTATTTGTTCCAGAGCCGTGTCTCCTTCTCTGATGAGATATTGAACAGTGTTCTCATCTCCTTCTCTATAGTGTCTGAAAAGAAGGGATTTGCGAGGCTTGATTATTATCTTTCCTGCTTATTTATTACACAAAACACATTTAATGACTGACAAAGTATGATATTTCCAGTTGTGTAGGTAGCACATTTATCTCGTCATTTTCAATGCAAAGAGGAATCCATAGAAACTCCTGTCAGCCCTCACCTATAGTATCAGCTTTACTGAAATGACGCGTAACAACATTGTCCATGTTGTCATTCTCACACAAGTTCAGCTCCAGCAAATAGACCTCCACCTTACAGTGCTTGACAAACATGCCATGCTCAACAACCTGGGGAAGAACGAAGACATTTAAGAACCCAAACCACAAGCGAATGGTCAAGTAAAAAAGAAAATCCTCAACAGCGTTACCTTCCTGACGATGGGTCTCTGGCACTCAAGACAGCCGTACCAGCTGACAAGCTTTTTCCATGCCTCAGTGGGTACAAGGACATAGTCCAGCTCATCGATAAGGTGCTCTTTCAGGGACTGAGTCTCCTGGTCTTTAAGGAAACAATAACAAAAAGGATGACTAGAGGCTGTACCGCGCGTTTAATCTCTATGTGGGATGTGTGCTGTTCTCAAGAGCAAGCAAAGCCCAATAGATGTTTGTTTACAGATGAAGGTTTTACCTGAGAAAAGCCCGGAGTTATCAATTGGTCCTGGATAGAGGCTACGTTCTCCCACATTGTACATGTCCCAGCTGTCAAATCCAACATACTTCTTCCACTGTTTGAACCACCGGCTGTCTATTAGATACCTAAAACAAATAAGTTTGGAACAGTTAATAACAAACACATCACACTTTGAAAGACACTCGATCCTTTCTTCTGAACCTGTAAGACTTATACTTCATAAAGCATTTTTGGTCACCTAATATGTTTATGATATGGCGCAAGGACAGGACCGAGAGGTGATACATGGGATTTGGACAGACATTGTACCAAGTCCTATGTTAACCCAGAAAATTATGCAATACCAAACTGCCTTGGCATATGCAGCTATTGCAACAGAAAGTTAGTTTAACTTAATCTCCTCCAGTTAGTAGACTTCTTAGCAAGCATTCACATAATACGATGTTAGGGTCATAGAAGTCAGTGAAAATCAATGCTTCACATAAGTGTGTCAATCATAGTGAGGTGTAAGATCTTTGCCCTTTGACCTGAGGTTAACTTCCCCAAGCTATAAAACAGTGTAAATACGCTTGTGGAAAATCTTACATTTCAGCGTGAACGCCATGGGATAGAAGTCCATTTTTATTTAGTGATACTGCAGTATCGTGAAACACTTTATAGGCATTAACTGACTTTCAACAACTATATGACATGTTGTTAGCTCAGTAGCTAGTAGCTGATAGTCAATAAACGGTGGCCCATTTCTACAGAAGGCTATTTAAATTCTTGCTTATCTCACATTTCTCTGTTGAAAAATGTAATAGTGAAACCTCTTTAAAAACAACTCGCTGCATTGTACCCGGGCGGTCTTTCGGATCTGAAACATTGTAGCAAACACCGGAAGCTGGCCGGTTAAGAAACCTGTGAGACAACTTCAACGTCAGTACAAGCAGGCAACGACTCGCAAAATAATCCTGTCAACGGGCCCATTTCCTGATACCTAACGTTAGTTATCCAACAACGAGCCGGTCTGACTGGCAAATAAACTCACCATCTGAATCCAGGGCCTATTCTACCAGCCGACAAGCTACCACATCAGACAACGTCACTTAAGTTGTCACAAACCCGACATTAACATTTACAAATGACCCACTTAGTCATGCTAGTTTCGTTGTATACAACCAACGTTCATATCTGTTACTACAGGCACCATGGAAATATTTAAGTCGAGCTGGCTAGCAGCTAGCGGGCTAACTTGTTAAACGTTAGCTGGACAAAGTATCGGTAGCACAGCAGCTTTCGATTTCAGACTAGCAACCGTTGGTTCCGTTAGCATGCTAGCTTTAGCATGTTAGCATTTCCTGTTTCTCACTAGCTAACGTTAGCTAGCAAACGCTAGCTGAAAATACACAGGTACCGTTGGCCGTGGACGATTCTTACCATTCGTCGCCCTTTCTCAGAGTAGTCTTCAAAAGTGACCCGATAGTCTGTTTCTGATTTTCGGTTGAAGGGGTTGGCATTTGTGCGGCTACCGGCTCCGAGTCGGAGTCTGCCGCGCCACCCGGCTCGGGTCCGCCTCCCTCGGCCATCATGTAGCGAGTGTGCCGGTCTCGTGAACGCGCGAACGGAAGAGGCGCATACTCGGCTTGTGCGAGCTTCAGAGCTCTGCTCGGGGAAACGTTCTTCCTCTACGGTCAGTGACGTTGCACAATCGAGTAGAGCTGCTGTAGCACCCCAATGTGAGTGCTCTGGCATCGCCAGTAAATCACAGAGGAGTCATATAGCAATGTGTCTGAGGCCAGCAGTGTACCAATAGGGCTACTAAAAGAAAAACATCCTTGTATTATTATGTCCTCATAACATCAACAAACCCCCGTAGATAGCCTGACGGATGACGTTTGCTTGCGTCGGAGTGCATTGCAATAAAGAAAACTATATTTTGTCAAAACAGGCTTTATGCTGTACAAAACACAGAGGGGTTACAATACAAAATAAACCATCTACATACTTCAAAAACACTATTTCAATCACACAAACATTCTCCCTGCCAACACCTAATCAATTCTGGGTCTATTTCCAGCTTTCGGCAGCTGATTCATCTAACAAAGGAGTCATTAAAGATGGTTAAAGTATAATAAAATAAACGTCTATTGTTCAAACATGAGGACACATATGGAAATTGAACCAGCTAGTCTAGCTGTGAATGACACAATAAAAAAAGAAGCACTAGGTAGTTCACATTCTATTACCTAATGGCATGATGGCATACAGTTACAAGCTAATAATAATGCATTCCAATAAGCAAAAAGCCACTTAATATCTCCCAAACATCTCCTTGTCTCAAAAGAGATAGAACAGCAGCAGAACCAGTGTATTATTAAGTAATTTCAGATATTATATGGAAAGGTAATAATAAAAGACAAGGACAACAAATAAGTGAATGTAAACTTTGCACAACATGAAGGGATTTGTCCCATCTCTGGGGCTCGAACCAAAAACAAATCCCTGTCTTGATCAAAATTTAAACTGAAGGCTCCAAGTAGAAGTGACCAGGCCATCAGAAGATGCCGCTTGGCAGCTCCTTGCTAAACATGCCATCAAAGTCCAGCTCTCTGCTCATCAGATCCTCCTCTACGCTCTCCAGTGCCCACTGATGGTCCGTCAGTTCCAGTGCCTCCCACTCCGCCTGAAATCAAGGACAGACGTCACATGAACAACCGAGCAAAGCCCAACCACATTAATGAATTATGCTAAAACCACTGCGGTATACACCTTGAAAGCTTTATTTGTATCTGCAGGCATGGCCATGGCTGCACCACTCATCTGCTCCTGCATGATCCTCGACTGATCTGCACCTGTGGGGATTGAAAAACATATATTGAAGTAGTCATCTTCTGGGAATGACAAATAATTATCTGAATGCAAAGGCCTTCCTCATAAGAACTTATTTGTAAATATCACTGACCAGGATGTATCTGTACCCAAGCCTTAAACATGTAACTCTCAGATTGTGTGTATTGAAATGAAATATTGTTTTCATGCTCATAGTCCTGTGAATCAAATAACGACTTGTAGTATGACACGGTTGCTATTACTGTTGAAACCTCTGATAATCAGCATAAGTAGAATTTACATTTTCACGTTATCATCGAACAATCTGACCCGATAAAACATTCAAAATTATCTTAAATTAACAACAATTACCATTATCTTGGCCTAGGATTAATGAGTACATGCTTCGTAGTCCAAACACGTTCAAGAAATACCACGACGCCGAGCTCACCCTAGAGAATAAATGCACACAGAAAGACACAAATGTCAAGAGAGGCACACACTAGCTTAATCATTTTGAGATGAATACGCAACAACTAATGCAGTACATCTCTACAGATCTGGTTTCATTAGTTTACCAGGAGGCATCCAGTGAAAGCAGCTCTACTCCTTGCTGAAGCATGGGCTTGAAGCGCAGAGTGAGAGGGAAGGGAACCTTAGCTGTGTGGAAGAGAGTGAAGAAAGAACTTAATGTAGGATTCACATATAAACTACATCTTATCTGGTAGCAAGACACATTCAGAGTTATTTTTTGTGTGGGTCACATTCTGCCAGATCTGTGAGAGAGTGACATAATTACTTGTTACAAATCCGGAAAAGGTCCAGTTGATCCAGCCTCCAATGAGGATCATGGGAAGAACATTGGTGACATTTCCTTTCATCATGTCGGTCAGCATGCTGGGATCTGTGAAAAGAGACAAACCGCACTCAATGAACTTCTTGCTAAGTACTGTTTAAATATATATATGCATGTTTTGCACAAACAAATTAGGCACAAAACACAGAAAGCCAAATTGTTGAGTGACAGACATTTTTTATTTAACAATTTACAATGTGCATTTTAACGCTAAAGGTTGCGTCATCATATCATGTTCAGTGGTAAATACTTAAAATGATTACCTGTCATTGGAGAGGGTGGAACAACCTTTCTTTTGGTCTTCTTGAAAAATCCATCTTCTTGATTATTGAAGAAGAACTTCCTCATCAAAAAAGACTAAAACAAGGAGAGATATTTAGTAACATTGTCCGACACGCCGTGACAAACAAATGCAAAGACCAGTGGTTTTGTATTGAGTGCATTTCATATATGGTGGACAATAACTCGTACATGTGTCGGAGATGGATGATGACATTTGCTACCTGTTTGGGGATGTATTTTCCATTTTCTCTGAGGATTCTGCTCCGAATAAGAACCTGGCTGGATTTGGAGAAGAAGGTAAACTGATTAATTCACATGAATTTCAAGTGTTTGTTTGATACGATCAACCTCACAATTAAAGATGACCTACCTGTCAGAAACCTGTTCTAACGTCAACTTCTTGTCACTTTGAAGAAGAATGGATACATAATGCCGTATCACCCCGACTAGAAACGTGATGAAGACAATGGGCAACACCACCCAAAGCCGGATATTAGAGTCCAGCAGAAGCTCCGGC
Organism: Melanostigma gelatinosum; assembly: GCF_949748355.1. NCBI lineage: Eukaryota > Metazoa > Chordata > Actinopteri > Perciformes > Zoarcidae > Melanostigma > Melanostigma gelatinosum. The sequence continues at coordinate 13,814,618 of NC_136636.1, read as the reverse complement.
TCAGCCATCCAGCCTCGTAGCTTAACTGAAGAATGAAACAACGCGAGCGTAAGAGAAATGCGTTCAATACACAGCAAGCAAGTTAAACACAGCTTTAAGCAGTCTCAACTATTGAGGTAAGCTTCTAACTAATGTAAGGCGTTGCTATTGTGATAGTTTACTAAATTACTCAAATGTAACATAGCTATAGCTAAACCACAGAGCTGTCATTCCATTTAGTTAGCTTGCTAGCCAGCGTCATTACCGTAACTAATAGGTCACGTACGTTATCAAGCTAACGAGCTAACGTTAAACCACCTAATCTACGCTCCACGGCAAAGAGTACAAAAACAACCTGTTGTCTACCAAAACCAGCAGCAACAATGAATGTAATCCACCACCGATTAGCTGACGCTAGTGGTTCGCTAATGGTAACGTTAGCACCAGCTGGCTACCTTGCTCCTGGTGCCCGGGGTCACAGTTTGTGGGAGCTGGAGAGTCGTCTGAAGCGCAGTGTTGACCACTTGCAATGTGTTTTTACAACAGCTGCGAGGGACGCAAAGCATACGCTTTGTGAGGTAGTTCAAAAATAATTAAAACAACATTTAACAGTTCGAATCCACTGCTGCGGCCATCGTGTTGAGGTATGAGAGCTTACTGTCTGTGGATGAGAGCAGATTTCTGCTTCTGCAGATCATCCGCACCTCACCGGGACTGCAGCGACACCCAGCGGTGATGGGGGGAACTGCCAGCCCGTGCCACCCAAGCGTTCCTCTGTCAGAGATGTAACCGCACCAGTGGTGGAAGACATACTCTGTAACTTAAGTAAGAATAGCAATATCACAGCATACAAATGATCTACAGGTAAAACTCCTACATAAAAAAAAGTATAAAAGTATTGGCATCAAAATGCACATTAAGTACTGAAAGTAAAAGCACTCATCATGCAGAATAGCCCATTTTAGAACCATATATATTATATTATTGTATTATAATCATTGTACATCACTTTAAAGTTGCAGCTGATAAAGCTTGATCAATCAATCTACTTTTGATACTGCTGGCTAATAAGTAAACGTCCCTTAAGGATACATGAAGTCTTATTTCGTATTCATCTTAACCTGCAAAGTAACTAACTAAAGGTATGGAATTTATGTAGTTAATTACAAAGTACAATATTTCTCTTTGAAATTTAGTGTAGTAGAAGTCGAAGTATTAAGTAGCAGAAAAATGTACAAGTACCTTACATGATTAAATTAAATGTCCTTAGTTACTTTCCATCACTGAACTGCACACAATAAATAGTAGGTGACATGTTGTAGGTTACAGCAACCAAATAAAGGAGGAATAGCAATTTCATACGGTTTCTTTATTTGCTTCCACATTTTAAATACAGTAAAAGCGTAACAATTTAATTTGAGTTCAACACAAGGCCATTGTAATTGTATATAATTTAACATATCTCTATTATAGTCCTATTGATGCACATGTAGGAATGAAAGTCGTGAAAATATGGGCTAATTGTATGTATTAAAAGTGCAGAGACTGAAAGGAATTGTATAACACTGAAACAAGCACAACAAATAGACACATGTCGTATATTTAGAAATGAATGATGGCAAGGGACATATTGGGAAACAGGAAGCAGCCTACTATTGTGACCAGGTTTAGGACAAGTAATATGGATTTATAGATATTTTATTTTCTTTCTTAATGGATCAGACACAGAACCAGATTTATTGACCATGTGTTTTTAGACAAGGCAAACTGTTTGGCCTCCTAACTGCATCGAGAGCGCTGTGTCAGCGGTATAAAGATATACAATGAGGCCTGTGTAGATTTAACCAACACTTGAAGTGATATATTATTACTTACATATGATTCAATCAATGTCAATTGCTCTGCTCTTCTATTTTTTAAGTACAGTAGATGTTTTGATCATTTCCACAGGGAGGGAGCGTTATCATTCAATGTTTGTTGTGTGCGCTGTGGTCTCCTGACCAGGAGGGGGCGGTATAGCGCGATGCATCTGTTTGCCATCAGACTTTAATAGAGAAGAAGACTACTGACTAAGAAACTGAAGATAGAAAAAAACCTTCTAGCTTGGAACCACTCCGGTAACCAACAGATAAAGCAGTCTGTGTTATCAAAACGGTATGTAACATGAAGTTGAATTTTTTTCTGCTGACGTAAGCTAAATAACGTAAGTCAACGTAAGGTCTCGGAAGCTATAAAACGTCAAAGCTAACGTCCACCGCACATAACTAACGTTAGTTAAACTGGCCTGCTTGCTAATGTGTTAGCAAAGGCCCGGGTCAGCTTTCATATCAGCTTTTTAGCTAACGTTTCATACACTTGTGATTGTTCTACAGAGTTCCGTGATCAAACGTGTCTCCATTAAACCATGGGAGCTGATAAAAGGTGAGCTGGACATCCTTCAACACGGAAGTGGCACATATATTCAGTGTATTCGCGCTGAAGCTCCCTCTTCCTCTGTTGCAGGCTTAGTCGGAGTGAACGTAGTGGAAGATATGGCTCTGATGGGAGGAGAGAGGACTCAGAATGGCACGATAGACTGGGTAGAGACGTGGAGAGGGATCATGACCGACAATGGGGTGATGACAGACCTCGAGAACGTTTCGATGAGCGCAGAGACAGTCCAGAGGTCAGTGGATAGCAATAAGTTTGTCAGCTCATGTTACTTTCACACATGTAACAGGAAAATACAAAACATCTCGGTTCATAATAACAGTATTATTTATTTTCTCTTGCCTGCAGCAGCAGAGGAGCCGAAAGCGGCGCAATAGTGACAGATCTGATGATGAGTACGACGGGGATTATCCAGACCAGGACTACAAAACGGAGGAGGAGGAGGAGGAGGAGGAGAGCAAGACCATCATGCTGAGGGGCCTCTCTCTCCATGTCACAGAGGATGATGTAAGCCCACCAGCCCCACTGATGCTTTTTAAGAGTAAAGCCACACCCAGCAAGATGGGTGTAGCTGTTTCGTGACGAACAGCAAATCCCTTACAAAGAGTGTGAGGGTATTAGCGGCGGAGGGGTGAATCTGCTGATTACGGGAGGTTTTGGCTTCATTCAGTCCGGCTTTACCGCAAATTCTGAGGATTTCTTCGGGCAGTTTGTTTCGTTTCGGACGATGAGTTTTTTTTGAGGACTGCAATTAATGTCAGTAAGGAAGAGGCAGCGCACCTTTTCTCAAAACAGGGAAGTGACATGGGGTTGGTTTATTGGAACTGATGGAGAAATGTTGTAAATGTGAGGCAGAACAATGAGGAGTTGTATTCGGATTAATTTGACCCTCTGCTCCAATCCTCCAGATACGCTCATCACTCGAGCAGCTCCAGGGGCCCCAGCCTGTGGACATTCGCCTGATGAAGAAAAGGACAGGTGAGTGCTGAGTGTCTCACGTTCACCTTCACACTCTGTCTTACAACCCACATTCCCTATTTATTTATTTATTTATTGCAACTCTTGAAAAAAAAATACTACTCCAAATGCAACTGTCAGGGGATCCTTTGTCTGGTTTTCATAGTATCGCCAGGTAAGGAGGTAACTGTATGTGCTATTCCTCGACCGTTTTTTATGTACAGACATGAAATGTTATGGTAAACAAAATCCCCATCCCCTTTGACCTTGTAAGCACCCTTCCCACCTCCATTTTTTTGATTTGAGTTGGAGTGTACAAGCCCATTGTGAGTCTGAATGTTGCACCAAAAGCATTCTAACTAACACGCCTCCCGTCTATATTTGAATGCTGTCTCTAGGTATAAGCCGAGGTTTCGCCTTCGTGGAGTTTTATCACTTGCAAGATTCTACACGATGGATGGAGACCAATCAGGTTGCCTTTAACAATCACCAAGTTTCCAGTTATTCTTGGAGATTAGAGCCTCAGTTAACCGACACATGACTGATCATTGAGAGCTGTGCATATTTGCAATAGACAGATGTTGGTGTTTAGTTGCAGGACTGTATCATAACAGTGGGCACGCAAAATCTGTGATTATCAAACGTAAATGTGTTTGACAATTGTCTGATTTTATTTGTATACAGCAGCTTTTTCGACATTAGTCTCAACTGCTTAGTTTACTCAATGCTAGGAGTTCAGTGTTGAGTCACTGTATACAGGAATGAAGTCTTTAGTCGGCTCTGTTACAAATATGAGAACATATTCAGGGCCTTAAGCTAAACATGTGTTTGCCCCTCATGAAAGAAGACTGAACAGTGGTTCCATAGCACATTCTGCTCCAGCTCAGTCACTCGGATATTTTCTCATCTCCATTTAAAATCCGAAGGCTGGAGTGAGACATGGACGAGCTGGCAGCACTCCGATCCCAAACACTTAGAACCCGTTTGTTTTCAGACCTCGTACACAAAACTGCAGTGTTCTCTCTAAACTTCACTTTCTACCTCTGTTCCCCTTTTTTACTCCCTGAGACACTCTCCCTAAGCAGCTACGGGTGTAAGCCTAGCCACTCTTTCCCGTTCCAGCTGCTCTCACTCCTCTCGGTGGAGTCTGAAATAACTGGTGGCCTTTGACTCCGCAGAACAAGTTGGCGATCCAGGGCAAGAGCATTGCGGTGCACTACAGCAACAGGAGACAGAAGTTTGAAAACTGGCTTTGCAATGCAGTGAGTACAACTTTATTTGCCTTTGTACCGTTAGCGGTTTTTGATTATATTGTTTTAACTGATGCACCTTATCCTGTTCCTTCACACCACTTTAATGATATACTCATACATGTATGTGTAAATATGCTATATATTTACTTAGCTTTTGTATTATCAGAAGATACATTCTATCCATTCTTTAATTCCGTTTCACCTTCCAAGTCTTTCGTGTATTTCATCCTCTATTTTGCCCACGTATTTCTCTCCGGGAGGATCATTCAAAAGATCAGGAAACACTAAATACCTCGGTCATACACCGAGTAAAAAATAGGATAAATACAAAACTATGTCAAAAAAAAGAAATTTGGTGCTAAACTGTGATCTCAGAATGATATATTCTATATATTTTTTCTTTAAACAACATTGTCATTGGTTTATCACAGTGTGGCCTGTACAATTTCCGGAAGAGGCTGAAGTGTTTCAGGTGTGGAGCAGCCAAAGTTGGTGAGTTGATACTTCAACAAACTCTAAGTATAAGTTTTTTCTTCCTGCATGTGTCCCGCACTACTTTCTGTCAGTGGCCCGCCCTGACTAGTGTTAACCTGTGTGTGTCCCTCTGCCTCGTCTTTGCTGAGTACAGATGTAGAGCCACTAAGTGGTTTAACTGCTGAGTCTCAACAGCCAGGAGATTACAATGGAGACAGTAAGTGACTTTTCCACCACATATTCAAATAGTACGTTCCCCAAGTGATCGTATTCCACATTCATTCTTGGACACGTTGTTTTGTTTACAGCAATCATTTTGAGAAACATTGCTCCTCTTTCAACTGTTGATGGAATTTTGAACATCTTGGCCCCATATGCCAACCTGTCGGCGGGCAACATCCGCCTCATCAAAGACAAGCAAACGGGACAGAACAGAGGCTTTGCCTTTGTTCAGCTCTCCTCTCCCCTGGTACGTTATTTCTGTAGTCATGATGTACGTATAAGTCGGTATGTTTCTTCTGGGCGTGTGCACACGTTTGACAGTTTTCATCTTCATTTCCTGTATAGGAGGCTTCTCAGCTGCTCACCATTCTCCAGAGCCTCCAGCCACCTCTAAAACTGGACGGAAAAACAATCGGTGTGGATTATGCCAAGAGTGCCAGGAAGTGAGTCATCACACACACACATACGGTTTGATTCAGTTCTCTGTTATTAGAAAATAGCACATAAAAGCTCTTTCGTATCTGAATTTAGATTCACGTTCATAATCGCATTTAACTAGAGGGTGCTTATTTGGTTGAGGCAAATTGAACGGCTAATTTTTCGTGCTGCAGATTCCAGGTTGAACTAACTGCTCCGTGTCCTTTCCAGAGACTCAACTCAGCCCGATGGGATCAGAGCAAGCGCTCTCTCTGTGGCCAGCACAGCCATTGCTGCCGCTCAGTGGTCATCCAGCCAGGTATCGGGGTTCTACTCGTGCCGTTTTGTACTTCGAAGTCATTTTGTTGCACTTACAATTCCCTAAACTTAGTGGTGTGACATTAAAGGCAAAGAACAGCTGGTTTTAATACACATCCTTGCAAATATGGCATCTTTAAAAGTTACTACGATGGTAAAGTGTTAAAAGCTCTTGCGAACCATAGGCATAGTACAAATGGCTCGTGGATTTTTTTATATACGTTTTAACTGAATTTACAAATTTTTTGTGCAAAATATTGGCTCAGTTGCAAATGCAACTTTGTTTCGTTGGGGTTCTTGTGTGTTGCTGCTGACTTTTCTCTGTATTTCCTTGTAGTTGCAGCAAGGTTCTGGCACTGCCCTTCCAGACGGCTATCCACTGCAAACACAGGTCAGTTCGCAGTCGGCTTTATCGTGGCAGTGACTTTAAGAAGGAAGACCAGTGATTGACGACACGTTTTGTCCTCCTCATGTAGGGACAGAATTATCAATTATGGCAGCAGCCTGAAGCCTTTGCTCCTGTCATCGGAGATGGATTACGCGGAGGTAAAAAACAGGCTCAAATCACTCGGAGCTAATTAGTTGTTTCGACTGGGATTGCTAATCTATCATTACCGACTGTCTTTAGCTGCTCCAGGAATGAAGCCATTGATCCCTGCAGCCGCCGGTGTGGTCATATCCCAGACGGCTCAGGTTTACCAACCTGTCATTATCAGCCAGCCTGCCATACAGGTAGGCCGTGCATTAACACGGCATCTATGTACTACATTTAACATGTACAACTCTTGGTGTCGTCTGGTGGCTGCAAAAGTACATCATGATTTTATTCCCGCCTCACTTTCAGCCGCACCACCTGCGGGCTGTTGACGCAGCGCAGCACATTGCACCACCGGTAGCACCGGCAGCGTCCACTGCTGCAGCTGTCGTCTGTGCGGCCCCAGCTGTTAACATGACGGGTGAGATTAGTTAGCTTCACTGTGGCTCCTCTGCTTGTTGATGAATAGATCAACAAGTGACTTGTTTCATATGTCCTCTTGTTGTTTCCGTAGCTGCCCCTGACACCTCAGCATACCAGTATGAGGAGTCTTCAGGGTACTATTGTGATCCACAGACGGGCCTGTACTATGATCCCAGCAGCCAAGTATGTTCCCCGTACTCCTCCATGTGCAGCATATATTGCCAAACACTGTAATTTATTTGATCTTTACGTCCTATTTCTTCTGCTTGCCATCAACAGTACTACTATAACTCTGAGACTCAGCAGTACCTCTACTGGGACCGTGAGAAAGGGAGCTACATGCCTGCACCAGACACGGGCTTAGCCAACAGTTCCTCAGCCACGAACAGCAAAGAGCCCAAAGAGAGAAAAGAGAAGCCCAAAAGCAAGTCTGCACAGCAGGTAAATGCGTCTTTTTAAACAGTTGTTCTCCGTATGGATTATATCTCGTCATTTAAATGATATCCGTACTGACTGATAATACAATTGCAGATTGCAAAGGACATGGAGCGGTGGGCAAAAACCTTAAATAAGCAAAAAGAAAGTTTTAAGAGCGGGTTCCAAGGCTTTGGACCATCCAAGGAGGAGGAAAGGAGAGAGTCTGCAGCTGCCGATGCAGGTTTCTTCCTCTTTGAGAAGAAGGTATTTAGTCGTGACTACAAGCCCCGAGTATGTTTTGCATCGTATTAGTGTCATAGCGTACTTGGAATGGTACTAATATAGACTGAGAGGCTCACTGGGAACTCACATTCATTCAAATTCATACTTTTATAATTTATTTTGTGTGAATGAGAAGTAATCTCCTATTAGTTTCTTTTTGTTGTTAAGTTTGCTCACCCCACTCTGAGAATCACCGATGCAGCTTATTTCCGTTATTTGTTGATGAAATTTGTCGCTTCCTTTTCAGCAGGTGGGAGGTTTTGAGATGCCGTCTTTCATGATTGAACAGTTCAAGATCACAGAGCAGGAGACTTCAGCCAAGGTTTGTTTGTGCCTTTGCCTTTATTTCCACAGTGATTAATAAAGATGAATCTCGTATCATTTAATCCTTTTTGTCATATTACAGAGCGGCCTGGTTGCCGCTTACAACGGAGACAGTGACCCCGAGGAGGGCGGCTCCTGTAGAGCAGCAGACGAGGAGGGGAAAGTAACGGACAGGACGAAGATGATTTGTCTGCTGTGTCAACGGCAGTTCCCCGCCAAGGATGCTCTGCTGCGTCACCAGCAGCTCTCTGACCTCCACAAGGTGAGCCTGGAGAAACAGTGGGTGTTTGATCTGCAAGTAGCTGAGAATATTCAACATAGAACATTATTATATATATATATAATTTTTTATTTTATTTATTTTTTAATTTGTTTTATTATTTTTTTTTTTATTAGGGGGTGTAACGGTATTCGTATTGAACCGTTCGGTACGAGGCTCACGGTTCGGTACGAATGACGAACTGAAAACGTTTGAATAAAAAAAAAACCTTTTTAAAACCTTTATTTAACCAGGTAGTCCCATTTGAGATTAAAAATCTCTTTTGCAAGATGTAAGTAACAATACTACATCACATTAAGGCGCAGTTTTTTGTTTTTTATGCTTATGTGTTGCTAAGAAGACACCCCAGAAGATGGGTCACTCAGGTATAGTTCCATCATTGTTCAAAGTCAAAGAATAACTTTATGATGTTAGTTGTAATGAATAAATATATTTTAAAATCAAGTACATTTCTCTGGCATTTATAGTTTTCTACTGTACCGAAACGTACCGAACCGTGGCTCCACTGTATCGTACCGAACTGTGAATCTTTTCACATTAATTAAAGTTTCTTTCATTTGTTTAAGCAAAACTTGGAAATTCAAAGAAGATCAAAACTCACAGAAGCTGAGCTGGAGGAGATGGAGAGGAAAGAAACTGAGGTATCTGGCTCAAGAATTTACACTAATCTTTCTCTATCAGTGATTATTTTGTTTTGCAAAGTGAGGACACAATAAAGTGTCGTGGTGATTTTTTTCTTAACAGCTGAAGTACAGAGACAGAGCTGCAGAGAGAAGGGAGAAGTATGGGGTTCCTGCACCTCCTGCACCAAAGAGGAAATTCTATAAACCACCAACTCCAACCGTGTAAGACTCTCATTACACTGCAAACATCTGTGATTGTTTTTCTTTTTTTTACATAAATTTCATTCTTAACACCGTCGGTCGTTCACCCTTCAACAGAAACTATGAGCAGCCCACCAAAGACGGCCTCACGAGTGATAACATCGGAAACAAAATGTTGCAAGCGATGGGCTGGCATGAAGGCAAAGGTCTGGGGCGCCACCAGCAGGGCATCACCGCTCCCATCTCGGTGAGGACGACAACAATTCAATTATTTTGCCTTTTTCTTATCTCCCTACCAGCTCCTGGCAGATGGAATATGCATGTCAATGTGTTTTTTTCACTCGCATAGCAATTAGCAGTGTTACCTGAAGAGTAGCTGCACACAATCTGTCTCCGCTAATCACCGTCCTTTCCCCGCAGGCTTCATTAAGGACCAGGGGCACAGGCTTGGGTACTAAAGGAAGCGCCTATGAACTCTCGGCATCCGACACCTACAAGGATGCTGTTTGAAAGGCCATTTTGCACACTTAACTGAAATAGAGTGAAAAGTAACCTCACTGAACCAGGAAATATTAATATATTGTGGCCAAATGATACTGTGAATAGAAAGTCATTTCCATCGTCTCCATGTATATAATGGTGTTTTATATAACTAAATATTTTGTCATTCAAAGTATGTAAATGATGTGTATATATAACATAATATGTATGTACATATAATTATTCAGACCTGCTGAGGTTTTGTTTCTTTGAAAATCAAAAGAATCAACGTGACAAATAAATTTGACCTTTTGTGCTCAACAATACTTGATGTTTCCTCTCTTTACAGGAAACAAATTGTTACGAGAAAAATAAAATAACACAAAACAATGTTGATTTCAAGGCACCAATATGCATTGAGAATGTTTCTTTCATGTCTTGGATATATAAGATCAGAAGTGCAGACTTCATTTAAGAGGTCAGGTTAATAATGTTTGAGTATCCCTCAGACATTACAGCTTCAGCCTCCGCTATGGTTGTATGTTCCTTAAATCCGCCTATAGTTGTGCTTTAAGAGAATACCACGCTGTAATTGCAGTGACTTGGTCCTCTGGCCTGGAACGTCTTGTTCTCTGCTCTTGTTTCTTTTAATACATCCACAATCCTTAGACTCGAGGACAGGCTAGGCTTGTGTATATAAATGCTCATTTACTTTTGTACCAACATATAGAACGGGTTCATCATACAAACACTGGATCGATACCGATTCTCTGCTGAATCTCCGTCTTCCATCCCCCGCTAGACATGTCGTCCATTATTTCTGCCAGACCCTCTTTCCTGAGGCTTAATGGCCGACATGTTTTACCACCAGCTCTCGCTTCAGTGGGAATGCCAGTGACTATGAAGATGCCCAACAGAATCTTTGCTGTTCGTTTTGGGGCATTCCACCGCTCTGCTGTTTCTTGGAAGAACTGAGCGCGATAGCTTGAGGATGGACTGTTGTGTTAAGCCACACAGATACAGTGCAGCAGCTCCTGCCACCTTAATGACGGTGTTCCTAGTTATTTAATGCCGTAATGACAAATGTTCAGAGTGCGGCTGTTTAGTCCGTCATTTCTGAACTTCACCTGTTTCCTTTGGATAGGTCATGTAGGTGAATTTAAAGTCATTTGTGGTGTCTTTCTCTGTCACTAACAGTTTGGACCAACATTCAAATTCCAGTGCGAGGTTTCAGTGAAGGATTTAAGACAAACTATTAAAGCGCTAATATGTTTTCTCTGTGTGTTTTATGTACATGTCCCTGTTGTATTAACAGGTGTTTTAAAAGCATACATGTGTGTTCATTCCTATCACTAGAGGGCAGTGCCAGTTTTGGAAGGAATTTTTAAAGAATGTCCTGATTATGAATTTAGTGAGACAATATTTGCTTCCAAAACTCGCATTTTTCAGAGTACACGAATGATGTTGAATGTGATTTCATGCTGACAGTAATGTGAGTGCCTGGATTTCTTGTCAGATCAAATCTTTTCTGCATCTTGCTGTGGTTGTAGTTTTATATCTGTGCAGCTGGTTACATCGGCAGCCTCCCTCACACTGCCTGTCTCACAGTGACATGGTGATGTCCTCACTGCTGCAGGGCACAGGATGGGGGGGGGGGGATTTGGGTTTTGGGTCATAATACAACAGTCAGAATGGTTCAGCTTGAGGTTATTTTGAATCATCTCCTCTTGTTTTTCTTGAGGAAATCCTCCCTTTTTCATTTCAGTCAAGGTCTCATAGCAGGTGGCCAGAGCTCACCCAGCTCTCCTCTTCACCGAACTAAACCCGTAGTAGCCGAGTGACGGCTTTGATCTGCCTGTTGATTAATACCGCGGCACAAAATGAACTGTGCTCGCTGTCTCACAGGGACACGTGTGAATGCCTACTCAGTTTTCAGCATGGCACCGGCTCGGCTTACCGGAATCTGTGTCAGTTGACTAAGCCGTTTTGCGTAACACATTCAGTGACCACACTGAATAAAACTGTGAGAGGATGAGGTTGGCAAATGTACACCGTGTTCCAAATGTAAAGAAAAGGTGATATGATTGGGATTTCAGCTTTTTCTTTGTCCTAGAAGCAGCCTTCTTAAGTTCAACCTTGTTGAACAGCTGCCTTACATCCCTACTTTTGTCACATGTTACTGTGCCAAACTGGAGCAGGGCAGATAACTTAAGTCATGGCTTTTGCCTCAGTAAGCAGCATAATGTATTGCTTTTTTACATTTCACAACTGCAGAACAACAAATTGCATCTCTCTCTGTGTAAAACTCAACCTTGCTATCAACATTCAAACAGAAAACGTGAAGAAAGATCTGAAACAGCTGAAGTTGCGCATCACGTTTTGCTCCAGTTTTCTGTGCGCTGAGAGGAAAGAAGGCATTTAATAAAACTAGAGCAACTGCCCCTGATGTAGAGGAAACATGAAATGTTGAAATAGATTGGACGATGTGTTTTGTTTCAACCTGAGGAGCAGTGACGTGGAAAATTGATTCTAAAAAAACAAGAACTAAATCATCAGGCAAGCTGAAAGGAAAATGTTGGATGTGACTGTACAAGTATGACAAGGAGAAGGTTATACAGTCACGACAAAAGAAATTGGACATTTGTGCACAAACATGAGGAATAAATGCATGAAAAACAGAAGGACCCACACTGGTAATACTGGCGTCTCATGCAGGCAAGTCGCTTAAAACTGGCCAGCTGTCCAAACAGGAGGAAACTGAATTCAATAACTGAGGAACTTATGAGCTCCATTCATTTAGAAAGAGTTTAGATGTGTGATTAAAGCTGAGCATTCATAAAATGAGGTATGTCAACTTCATTATTTAAAAAATGTTTGGGATGGTTCTCCCATGGACAACTTTATGATACCATCTATGGCGGGAGGATAAGTTTGAGTTTGGATGTTATTAACCTAGTTCATTGATAACATAGCCTGTTTTAAGAATGCACCAGTGTTTGGTGGTATTATGCACAAGACAATGTCAAACTTGGAAAATATTTTTTAATAATTAAGTATTCTCTCACAAGTGTTGTTTTGCTGATTACATTTATGTTGCATGGATGAATAGGATTCATCCTCTGGGGACTATGAATGTCTGTACCACATCTAATGGCAGTCAATCCAAACGTTGAGATATTTCAATCTGGACCAAAGTGGTGGACTGACTGACTGGCATTCCCATCCAATGAGCCATGTCACTAGCATGGCTAAAATGACATATTGTGATCGTGGTCTGTAACAACAAATCCTCCTGTTGTTGATCATTTCATATTGCCATATTATTAAGTTTAAATTTCAGTTCATGTTTGTTCATGAACTTCATGGTAAACAACACAAAACAGCAGAATATTCGACATCAGAACTTTTTTTTAACAATTCTGAAATGTAAAAGTTGTAGTTCATGTGTAAGGGACAAATTATTTACATTGCAAGCCAACTAAGCAAAACCTTTATCCCAGAATGTGTTTTCCTTCATCGCTGCTGGCCATACTTTGTTCCACGCTGACCTTCTTCCCTCTTTGGGCCTCGATGTTTCAGTTCCCTCGTCCTGGAACGGCTATGCTGCTCCTTCAGGGAATTCCTCCTGTAGAGAGGAATAATGCTCGGGACCAGTGGGGGTGTGTGTGTGTGTGTGTGTGTGTGTGTGTGTGTGTGTGTGCGTGCATGTACAATACAGTGCAGGCTCTTTGATGGCAAAAGAGGAGGATGGGCAGGTGGCCCAAGTATGTTTATGTGTGTAGGAGAGGGGACACTTTGTGAACTTCTTCTGTAAAAACTTTCTCAGATGATTGAAGTCTGGCGAGGATAACAAACATCATCCCCCTGGTATGACAGATGTCTCCTCTTGATATATGCTTCAGAAACTCCCTGATTACTCTCGCTTACCGAGTCATGATGTAACATTTACTGTTGCTGACAATATGTCGTTTTGTTTTCAACTGATGTGTCCTATTTGGTTGTGTAAAATGAAATCAGACTATATTTTCCCAAGTGTTGCTTTCTGTAGACTCAAACAGCATGTAAAACAATCCATCTCCATGTCAGTTGAACAAACTAACTCCACTGATGAAGACAGTGTGATATGGTTGAAAGCAAAGAAACAAGTACAATTTGAGTTGGGATTGTGAAACTGCATTACATTACATTACTGTCATTTAGCCGACGCTTTTATCCAAAGCGACTTACAATTCAGATTCTATCACATTTCTAAACCATAGGCGCAGCTACGGGAGCAATTTTGGGGTTAAGTGTCTTGCTCAAGGCTAGCGGAGCCGGAGCCGGGGATCGAACCGCCGATCGAACCGCCGATCGAACCACCAATCCTCTGGTTGAAGGACGGCCCTGCTCTCCACCTAGCCAACTATTTTCAAGCTTGTATATCAACAGATCCATCTCTAGCACCACTGACCATTGATGAAGCCCATGTTATACAGTTGAAAGCTCAGGAAAAAGCTAGTAGCTAGTTGGGTTTGTTGTGTCACATCACAGAAAATGATTTACATTTTTTTCTTTTAAATCACTGATTCAAAGAAAATGTGTGTCCATTTGTAAATGTTGAGGGATCAATTATAGGGTTATAAAAAAATGACTCTCCCCCAAATAATCAGGTAAAAATCATAAAGTGAAACCAATGCTGAAAATGTAGAAAAGAAAATAAGCAATTGAATGACTGTTGAGACATTTGATATGGGTCATATTCCGCTCCTTTTTATTTATTAACGGTATTAATGTAAACAAACCTGATGAGCAGGCATGTTATTTTCTTGAACACCTACAAACTGACTGATGCCTGCAGTCACCAAGGCATGCGCCAAGTGTCGTCAGTGTTAGCTGACGTTCACGCAGCGTGACTCTGTGTCACCACCACACTCGATTCACAAGGCTTTAATAAACCTTCACCAAACGGCCGGTGGTCCTACATGAAGCACCGTCTCACTGAAACCTGCTCTCGGGTAATTGCATAACCACATAGTTTCCACGGCGCGGCCATTACTTGCTCATCCATGAGCGGACCATGTTGCTTTGGATAAAGCACACAGTGACTAGCATCTCTTCCTCGCACGATGAATGCACTAGAAGATTGACCTGAATTGAATTTGATTGCAGCATCTTCCAGCAGGGCTCAGCAAAAAAAAAAAAAAAAAAATGCTGAATGGGTTTAGTGGTTTGTGATGAGATCTTTTCTTCTGGTTTCTCCTAATTATGTCCATGGTGAGAGCTGTGGGGCTGTGGAGGATGAACAGGAGGACACAAATGAAGCTCTACACTTGTGATGGAAGCTCCTTGGAAAAGACCCACAGTCGAGATAGTTTTAAATCTCATTGAAGTCAGTCGAGTGAAGATGAGAGAGACTTTTATAGGGTGTGGGATATTAACAGTCTAAAGGAAAGGAGATTTGTACAAATTAAAATAATCGGCTGGTTTTATTTTATTTTTCTAGAACCTGCCTTTGAAAAGTTTAAATCCACTCATGAATCTACAGTCGCCAAAAGTTATAAGCTGTAATATTGTTACGCAGATTTGCCTGACCTCCCAGAAGTCACAGTCTCCCATTGTTTTCAGAAATCCATTCAAAGCTGTTCAGAAGGCTGTACTGCTTTGTTCATGTTCAATCGTGTGTGCATTGCAGTTTGTGCAAAGGTGAATTATCGCTTTTTGCTATGCCACCACATTCTTTTGGTGAGAGCAGGACAAAATGAAACTGCTTTTGATCAACAAATCATAATGAAGACGCACATTGCATGTAGTTTAGCTCATTATTTTGGAAACAGTGCAGTCTAAAACTGAGTGCTATGTCTTTGCCAGAGATTCTACCAACCAGCAATGAAATGATGAAGTGATCAAAGTACACCTGTGATCTCTGCACAAAGACAGAAAGAATGCAGCCAGACACTATTGTCCTTTACCTGTTGTGTGCCTTTCAGCGGTCATATGGTCCACGACTTGTCCAGTCTGAAATAACTCAAAAACTATTCGATGGATTGCAATGAAATGTTGTGCAGACATTCATGCTCCCACAGGATGAATTGTAATAGCTTTGATGTCATCTAGCGCCACATTCAGACAACATTTTAGTTGGTCCAATACTTTGGTATATGGAGTAGTGACTGGAAAACTGATATCTCCATCAGCCTCAACTGTACCCAGTTGGCGATTTGAGTGAGGATGAGAGGGGAATGTTATCCCCCTTGTTAGCAAAATGACCAAAATACACGACCCCTTGTTAACCAGCCTCTCCATCACCCAGAGAGAGCGCAGAGGGGTTACGGTGAATATGTTAGTCTAGTCTGCCTGACTCCCTGATCCTTCATCTGATTGAGGTTTGTGCCATTATAGACCCCGCCATGGCTCGGAAATATCAGTAGCCTAACTGTGCCGTGTACTGATAAATCCATGGCACTGTCTGTGGTGCTGAAGCAGCAGATTTGTAATGACTTTTTTCTGAATCTTGCCCTTCTGTCAGTTTTGTCTTGGATCTTAAATATTCTTCAGAATAAATGATATTTAGAGCTATTTAGCAAACATTAGCACGCTAACATGCTAAACCAAGACGTTTAACATGGTAAACATTTGACCTGCCAATCCTCAACATGCTAGCATTGCCACTGTGAACATGTTAATGTGGCGACATTATCATTAAGCTCGAAGCTCTGTGCCTGACGGAACCTCAAGCATGCCTGTAGTCTTGTTGATGTCGATTTATATTTGTAATAACATTAGAACAACCGTGTATTACTATTTGGAAATGAGTATTTTGTGCGCGGTGTTCCCCATTTCAGTGTAGTTACTTGAAACGAATAGGGTCAGAGTACCCCGACCTATGAATGTCACTACAGCTCAAATACATGAATTGCTGCCAAACTTCATTATTCATGCATCATCTCTGCTCTGTGGTCATCTGACTTGTGTTGTGTTGCAACCTTTGCTATACCCAGTTTCTATGGTTACACCTTACTGTGCACTGCTCTTGGCATTCAGAAATACCTCTGGAGCACTGCCTCACTATTTAAGCTGACGGATAGGTGAGGCAAGGTGGGATTGATACAGCCACCATTAAAAGAAGAAAGAGCAGGGGGAGTTCCAGCTGAATGAAAAGCCTCCAGAGCTATGTTGCCGGATGTCCTTTGCTTCACCCTCTCCTCATTAGTTTAGAGCTTCAATCAGCATACCAACGTGTTATTTGTGAAAAGGAAGAGGAACAACCAGAGGACAGTGCTTATTAAATGAAACCATTAAAGCACACACACACTTGAGATTCTGTCTTTGATCTATAGCATAGCCTACATCTGTTGAGCTCCTCTGCTGACCTCTGGGATGCACCAGCCACATTCTCAGCATCTCTGGCCCTTTCCTCTATGGGTAGCCATTCCCCACTGGGTCAACCCCAAAGCAGATGTTGAGCTCGTATGTTCCAAAGGTTAAATGTCCTCGGCTTTCCACAAGGTCGGGCTTACAAAGGAAACTGTGGTTGCTGTCTCATTCAGGGGTGAGATGACAGTATTTGTGAGAGAAAGTGTAGAATGTATCAGCTCATAATTGTCTTGGGTTTTTGTATTGCAAATACAGGTCGATCTATACAACGTTTGCATGCAGGTTGGGTAATGAATGCCTTATAAATGAGTAAGTTTATGTGGAAAATGTGGGTTTGGCTCTTCCTGTCCCCCATGAATGCAGATGAATATGAACACCAGCTAGAGAGTGAAGAAAGACTAACCCTGGAGCAATGTGACATCAAAACGCGCCATCGCCGATGACCTAGAAATGGAGCGTGCGTAGGAAACAGATCAGTTAGCTGTTTACGTCGTTGAATACGTGGAATTTTTTTTTAAGGAACCAATTGGAGATTCAATACATGCATGGTGTCACTGTCTCAGTCTCACTGTCTCAAAATGCGCGCTCAAGCACGACGATAAATCCGTGAGTCGGATGAAATATACCCCGTCAGCATCACCGTGTGAAATGACAAGCTCCACTTCCAACACCTAAAAGCAGCGGAAACGACCCTTTAACCGACCGACGCATAAACGTAGCGCGGGTTCATCATTTCCAAAAGATTAAAGAAAAAGGCGCGTGCTAAAGAAGGGGGTTCTCGTGTCCCCGCGCGCACACTGGCTTCGCAACAGCACAGCATACACACAACATTTATTTGATTGGGGTCGATGTGCGTGCGTGTAGGCGGAACCCGGCGCACTCTTCACATCCCACTTTTGAGAAGATTGCGCGGACAATTCGGTGGGAAACACATGACATGAACTCAGTTTGGAGGGAAAGCGGACGGATGTAGTGGGACAGAGGCAGGTCGACACGCCACGGGTCGAGACAGAGCCGAGCAGCGAGCGGAGGCGAGATCTGCGTGGAGATATTCGGAGTTGGAGGAGGACGCTGGTACTTCTCTGGTAAGGCACTGACAGGATGCTGGACGCGTTAACGGTGACGTTTAGCCCTCACGACATAACGTTTTTTTATTTTTACTTATCAACGAGCATGTTTTTCCACAGCGATGGGGATATATATATATATGACATTACATAAAACCCAAACGATGCTCTTCATGCGTGTATGTGCTGCAAAGCCCGCTTGTGACGTTGATTTAACAGCTTTTAAATGCAAAGTAAAAGTCAAGTTGAGACAGCGTTGTTGTGGTCCTCGGTCGCCAGATATAACCAGAGGTGGCATCACACAACCGTGCTGCACCTGATCTTCATGTGCAGCTGGATAACATACTGAGATTCAGTGCGACCACTTGGACTCCACAGACCCCCTTTTGTGATTGCTTCCTTCATTGCAGCTTGCCTTAGAATCAGCAGGAATGATTACTTTACTGGATACATGTTGACTCTGCTTAGGATGAATCCTCTGATTACAACTCTCTCACTACCATGATGAAATAGCTTAGTGAGATCAAAGTTGCAGGAAGCTCTTCCATGACCCTGCATGACTGTCACTCAGGCTGATGATGCTGTTTCAGTAATGCACGTTTGAGGCATATCCACTGGCCGGGTTGCTGTACAGCTACAGGCTCCTGCAAATGCATCGCACTGTGCAAAGCTTCATTTTTGGATTGCCTTTTCATATTTTCAAGTCGTGCCGGCGAAGCATCCGCAGCTGGCTCGCGCCACGTCACAGCTCGGCTACAGGTGCCATCTGGTCCTCGTGTGGTGATCTTGCGTAGTCTGACCAAAGCCTTTGGTGGGAGGCCATGTCTCAGTAGGAAGGGGCCAAAGCAGCCCTCGGATAATACACATCGTATGCAGAGATATAAATCTATATCTGATAATATTGACGAGGGAATATACTGCTTTTAATCATTTGCGTCTTACTTTTGTTTGATTAGTCTGATTTAAGGCAACACACGTAAGAACGGAATTTTCTAGCATTTCTCACGTACCAAGATT
The DNA here is from genome assembly GCF_949748355.1 of Melanostigma gelatinosum. Taxonomy (NCBI): domain Eukaryota; kingdom Metazoa; phylum Chordata; class Actinopteri; order Perciformes; family Zoarcidae; genus Melanostigma; species Melanostigma gelatinosum. Next base: position 13,795,566 of record NC_136636.1, on the reverse strand, counting down.
TAGCAAATGTATTTATTCATTTTTGCAGCAATAGGTGCAAAACATCCCGTAGACCGGATACAACTCCTAACAAGCGGCATGGTTTCTTGAGTCACCTGCAGTCAACTCCTCCACGATGAGTCACTTCAAGAGCCTGTGGGCAGCAGGTGAGACTGTGACTGCTAGACTTAACAGTCCGGAGATGGGGAGAGATCACGTCTGGCCAGCTTGGCCCCTGCTGCTCTAATTGACTCCTCTCTCTGGCTTGTCGTGGGCCCTTGTGCCCGCTCTCTCCAAAACCCCATCCCAGAATGAAACCCCAGTGAGAACAGACTATTCTCAGCCGGCACTGTGTCGTGCTGAGCTTTTGATGTGGCGCGTATGTAATCAACGCCTGTGTTTAAGAGCGAAAGCATGTGTGCATGTGCGTGGAAATGCACATTACACATATACTCGTGTTAGAGATTGAAGAGATATTGTGAAACATCGCGTCGCCGGTTGATTACAAAGTGTATCGATTGACAAGGAAACGGGGGGAGAGTGAGGAGTGCAATGCGATAAAGGTCACAGACCTCATTCACAACGAGTGAGGTGAAACAGAAGGTGTCAGAAGTTGCTTGAGTATTTCTTCTTCTCTTTCCATCTCAGGTTAGTCGATGAGAACCATTCATGGCTCCTTCTCCTGCCTTTTCTTTTCTTCTCTATTGGATCAGACGCAGATAGATATCCACTAAGTTCCTATTTGATTGGATCAAAGCTCTGTGCCCCATGTCTTCTTCTCCTGCATCAGTATGGCTTTGGTTTATTGAAATGAACACATGAAGGGATGACTAGTTCACCGTGAGAAGAAAGGAACACCCTGCTGTGACTTTGTCGACGGTATTAAACGATGAACGGACTTGAGGTTTTACAGGGATTCGATTTTGGTCTCAACTCTGTCCTCACACTGGTTACAAAAAACAATTGTAACAATTATGTTGTGTCAGTTTCTCAGGTGATCTGCTTTGTGTTTTAGAAAGACTGGAAAGGATGGAATAGAAAACCACGAGGTCTATCTGTCCCTTTGAGGGCTTGTTCTGAGTCATATCACAGTATTTCTAAGTGCAGATCGGTTTATGAAAGAGTTGTTTGGACATACTGAGGGATATCACAGATGAATTGCAGCCTGAATAAGGTCATACCACTTAGAGCTCATCCAACCAACAGGCTGGCATTTATCCTAAGTCGGAGAAAATAACTCCACCATCAACACTGTGTTGTCCAGTAATGAGCAATAGATTGAGCAGAGTCTCACATCCACGTCTTATGGGAACAGCTGTCCAATGTAATTGAATCTTCATATTGGCTGAAATATGCACCTGCCCTGTTTTTATCAAAGCGTGCATAATATCATATCAACCCCAATATGAGAGTGCTTCCTCAAAGGGGCTGTTTCTAAGAGCTGTGAGCAGTTCAATTGAGGAGTAATTGTTTTTCTTAATTCATTGATTTGGCCTGGACAGAGATGGAAAGCAAAGTTCACCAAAACGTTTTATTCCAGACGGCCAGATTGAGAACCACTGCCACAGGGCATCTCTTTCACTTGTCCTCCTCATAAGGAAGTCAGAGTAGCAGGTCGCTTGGTGTGAGTCTCTCTCGCTTCTTGTCGGGGTTGATTGAATTGCCAACGATACTTCAGGAGGACCGATAAAGCAAAGTCTTACGCATGAGCCACCTTAAACACCCCGGAGTCTGAATACAATCTTCTGAGTCTCAGCCACGGCCGTGTTTCTGCTCATTATCCGTCGTTGGCTTATTGTTCTCAGCCCAATTCTTAGTTCTACGAGGGATTTGACACTAAGCCGAGCATTGATCTGCTTACAGTGGGTGCTGGCTGTGCTCCAGAGTCCTCGGTCACTGGAGTGGGATTTGGACGTCCATGGTTGCTGCGGCATGTGACAGAGTCAGCAGTGCAACATCCACCATGGTGGTCGAAACACTGCGCGAGTTGTGCTTCCAGATGAATGAGTGCATTCGCCCCCACGGTGCACGCTCTTCCTTTTTGCTCTCCTCCCATGTGATGAGGAGGAAACAGGAGGGAGACGAGTGGCCGATGCCAGGAGAGGATGGCACTTTGTTTTTAGGGCGCATGATTGAGAGAAGACAGAGCTGGCATTGAGCAATGGTGGGCAGGGAGCACTCTCTGGATGGGAGGCCGGTTAGCTGATTACGTCCTGTGCTATTGTTCTAGTATACAACTGGCATACGCTGTGTCACTGCCGTCCCCGACGTTCAGGCGTTAGACAATCCGCTAATGGAGCCACGGTGCAAAAGGAGACAACAAGTCATATACTTTGTAGATCAAGTAAGTTGTTGTCATGGTTCAGGGATTTCTGAGTCTGTTTCCTGTTTTATTTTGTAAGTTCACTCTCCCCTTGTGTCATGTCAGCTTTACTTCCTGTCTTCATATGTTTTCCCACCTGTTTTTTTGTTGGTGTCAGTGGTTGGTCTTTGTGCATTCAGTTTATCACCTGACCTTGTGTTACGTAGTCCAGCCTGTTTCCCAGTAAGTGTTGCTGCTCTGTTTTTGGACTATTTTTATGTCTTAAATTAAATCCTTAAAACCATCTGCTGCTACCTCGTCAAGTGATTTCTGCATCTGGTCCAAAACCGCTGTTATGTGACTGCATCGATCAACAGAAAACGTCAAATGCAACTATTTTGATAATGGATTCATCATTTAAGTCATTCGTTCAGCAAAACTGTCACACACTCGATGATTCAAGGTTCTCAAATGAGAATTTGCTTCTTTTCTTTGTCTTACATTATAATGAATTGAACATTTTGGGGTTTCTACTGTCACCCTTTGCCCTAAGATATGATGGGCATTTTCACTGTTTTCTGATGTTTTACAGACCAAACAAGAAAATGAATTAACACAGATGAATTGATCATTCACTCAGTGGTTGACTTTGTTCTGAACCAGTGGTAGTGGTATGCCGAACTTGTTGACATATTTGCACACACAGTGTCAGCAGCATCGTGTGACACCTTGTTTTGTCAGATATTCTTCATGTATATTCATACAGTTGTACTAAAATAATTCTAAAGAGTGTGGAAATCGTGTTTGCTCTCACCGTGGCTTGCAAACCTCTTAGCCTGGCAGTGAGTATTCTGGCATTTGCTTCCAGTGCTGTAATCAACAGCAATCTGAGAACAGGCCAAATTTGATTTGACATTACAATTCCAGCATTGTGTTCCTGTCCAGACCAGTTATTATCACGCTTTATGAAATCAGATAGAATGAAGCACATGTGACATGTGGAAGTAAAAAAGAAAACACAGTTACTGTACAGCCATCCCAGTTATCTCATCACTTATATAAATGTATGCTGTTTTTGTAATGTGTATATGAATATCTTATTTTAAGTCTACACCTTCTTTGCTCTGACATTTCACTCTACCGCCATGTATTTATTTATTTAATTTACAAGCAAACAAGTTGTACTTACCTTTCTACAAACAATGTACACACAATGTCACAGTGTGGGTTAATATTCTTTTTTGAAATATGTATAATCCAATTTTTTGGCATCTTGTATGACAGCACACAGCTTTGCCTGTTCAGCAGCCAAGCACAGTGTTACTGTGTTGTGCACAGAGGTGATGAAGGCGGCTTGTGAGCCGAGGAGCCGCAGGGCTCAGGCCACATTCAAATCAAGTGAATCATTTGTTCTACACACAAATGATCTTGTTGAAATAGATGTAGGACTGCACAGAATCGTAATAACCTGTCAAATATCTCCAAGCAGCTCATCACCTCAAGAGCAACATGGCATTCGGCATCCTTGCTGCAAGCAGCATTTGTATCCGCTCTGGTTATGCCTTGAATGATTCGATTGGCTGTGTCTGTTTCTGGACACACACTTTCCCTGAGTCAACAAGTGGCTTTATTTGACAACGCTTTTAGTGCATTGTTATGCATTCTGGACCTGGAGAAGTGTGCGTGTTTTACTACGTATCCAACATGCACGGCAGCCTGGAGCCTGGCATCTAAGGAAAACACAGATGCATTTAATGGAGGATTGTGAAAATAACAGGAGGAAGTCTGCTTGATGAAACATTCTGCTGGATTCGATAACCTTCACTCAAATAATTACTTGTAAATGGAAATATCTCAAAAAGATTGCGCTGGGAACTGCACTGAATTCGATAATAAATAAACAAATGAATAGATAAATACATGCAGTAAAAATGAATGAAGACCATATTTTACTATTTTATTGCACTAAACAAAAAGAAAAAGTTTTGGTTTTGTGGGACTTAAACTTGGCTAACTCACGATATCTTCTGAATGTTTAGTCAAGACATTGCAGCGTGCATTGTGCATCTCATTGAGTGAATCAGCGTGTTCATGTACGTAAATCTGAACCTCAACATGGAATTGATTTCTATCGTCCTGCATCTTACCACGCTGCCCTTTGTTTTGTCTCATAGGGCTGTGCTCATATCCTCAAGCTCATCCCAGAAGCACTTTTCACTTGTCCCGCCTGCATTGTTTTTAGAAGTCTCTGGACTTCTATGCGTGGTTACGTTGCTGCTCTAGTTCCTGTCTGTGGGGTGTCCAGGTGTCAGAGATGAGCCAGAGTGACACAGTGTGTTGTGTGATTCTATAAATATATCACATCTTCAGTGAGTCACCAGGCTGGTGCTGCCACACAGGTGCGTCACGAGACACTAAAGACAATCTGCCTCCTGCCTCGCTCTAGGTTGTACTGCACACACACCCGTCGTATACTCGGACTACGGCGCGCCAGCAGGGCCAGGAGACCAAACAGTAGAACACTGGCTCTTTAGGTCTCAGAGAGGAAATGCACAAATCGAAGTGACCAAACGAGTGACGATAGAAAATCACCAAATATCGTCTTAAAGAGGGAGTATTGTGGAAAACAACATGTGTCTTAAATCATTAGGTCAGTAGTTGTCGTGTAACGCTTTTGTTTGTGTACAACTAAAGGTTTGTGTTTGGTTATTTCCAAATGTAAAAGAAATTCCTGGCTTTGTCTTTCTGAGTGGATGAAATGGAGTGGAATATTGCTTTGGTATTGGGTCAGGTTCAGGGAAGAATGAATTTGGTTCTGTTCCCTGTTTGACCAACTTTTTAAAAGATGATTTGGCCTTGTATGCAAAAAGAGAGAGATAAGAGCTCTGACAAAAACTAGAGTAGAACTTGGCACCTGTGGCTACCGCAGGACTGTAATGAGCTACGATGAGGCCGCCTGTCTGTCTGCCTGAGTGACCGTGCATCATTGCACGTCACAGAATCCTTCCAAAAGCTGCTAGCTTGACGGCTGTGAGTGCTAATAGCCATGTGTGTTGTTAACCATTACAATAGGAATGTTGGCGGTTTATTGGGAAAAAAAAGATGCTACCTACAGACTTCATTAAAGCAGGGTGTGGAGCGCAGGAAATCAAATACATGTTGGTGAAACTGAGCAACCATTGGTGGAACAAATGTCACCAACATCCCCACATTTTTTAAATCTCTTTTTTACACATTCTGTAATATTCTCAAGCTTGTCCATCAGAGATCTTATCTGTAATATACTGCATCATTTGGATGCTATTTAAAATGCATTCATATGATAAACAGCTGTCTTTGTGTGTAAATATATAAATGAATACGTTTTGTAGATAGTGCGCCATGCAATTCACTATTCCATGCAGTACCTACACACATCAGGTTTAAGGGCAAATTATTGCAATCTTTGTTTCCCTGTTTTGACCGTACACACAATAATCCTGATTAAAGAGTCTGAAACACTTGCCTTGCTGTGAGATAATACCTTCCTCATGACAGTAGATATTTAAATGCACTGCCAAACAGAGACCACATCCCGCATCATTTTAGAGTCTTTGACGTGAATCTCACAACAGCCTATAAAGACCCTGGAGATGAGGAGCATCTCACAGACTGACACACACATCTCTTCGTCAGAAGTTAATCTGCTATTCTTCCTGCTGGCTCATCACAGTGGTACTCGGGGCCTGCAGCAGAGAGGGAGAGAGAGATGGCAAGACAGCACTGTACAGGAAGAGAAACAGGATACAGAGGCCCGTAAGGCAAGTAGTGTCTAATGACACTCCAACACGCAGCTACAATATTCTGCTCAGTTTGTGGTGGATGTTATGAAAAATGTTATTTATCAAAGTCAATTAAAACCACAAGAGAAAATAGACAAAATACTTTTTTTGTGGGGCATGTTTTTGCCTTCTTTAGAAAGGCAACTCTAGAGGGATGACAGGAAATAATGGGAGAGAGATTTGGAGCTCTCAGCTTCGTAACCTCATTGCCCACCTGAGCAGAGCTCTACTTAGCGAGGATGATTGAAGACGATATCCTCAGTGTCCCTCAACATGAAAACACCTCCTGGATAATCCGTCTGCTCCGAAAGGTTCGTGTTTCGTATGTTTTTTGAGTATTTCAACTTTTCATCAGATTTGGCACAACTACATATGTAAAACTACACTACCCATGGGCCTCAGTCACCATTGCTGTGGAGAAGAAGACTGTCAGAGGGCCAAATCGAAGCTGTTGGAAAGGCGGGAACAAAACACTGCACTATAGTTGCGCACAAATCTCACATATTGCAAACATCTTGGTTCTACACCAAGTGGAAGCTGTGTATTCATCCAACGTTTGCGTCGCGTAGTTGCACTGTCGCGTGTGTGTTTTTCATCATGTGTATTTATGTCCATGTTCACCCTCGTGTGAGAAACCAGAATACAGACAGATGGTGGTTGGATTGTTGGCGTGTTTACTGCTTACTTCAGGCAGCTGCAGTGCACAGTGGCACACAAACACAGCTCCGAGTGTGACATGACGTAGGGGTTACAGTGGGGCTATTCACTCCTCTGCAGCTATTTTCATACAGGAGCAAGAGAGGGTGGAGTGACCTGGGCGGTTTGATCCTGATTTCCCGCTCGAGCGAGATGGGCCCTAATCTGATCTACTCTATCATCCTGACTGTCAGAGGTCCCAAGTCTCAGCTCACTGTTTTACAATAAAATGCTCTGTGATAGATCTATTAGCTGCTCATCGGTGGGCATCATCTCTTAATCAGCAGGAAATCTCTTCCTGTTCATGGGCAGAAAGGGAGGATGAGGAATTAGCTTTGGATGCTGTAGTGCCACCAAAACACTAAATCCTTTCGTAAGTGAGTTTTCATTTTCATTTCAAATTTTCTAAAATTGCTGTAGGTTTGCCGTGTTTCAAATGACCTCCATAGAGGGGGTGACGCTGTAAATGATTTTAAGGAAATTCCATGTGAAGACAAGGTATTCAAGCTTCTTTAATGCATTTAAAACCGTTTAGCTCTGCTTTTAGTGCTTCCATAGACCTGGGTGGGAGGAAAAAAGAGTGAAAAACAGTCAATGATTGTCCACATGCACTTTAGCAGATTAGGAGTCTCTGAAAATGACAGTGGAGACTCAATTAAGAAAGCTTATACGAGCAGAGGACTTTGAGAATGTCATCAAGTAGTGACATAGGAGGCAGTATTATACTTTGAGATTACTCATTGCATAAACTGCACACACACACACACACACACACACACAAATACACAGTGCATTATTCACTGAATGAACTACAAATGCACACATGCATAGCAATAAGCGAGGATGAATCAGCATGCGCTGGTTCAGGTTCAGGTATCCATTCAGGAATAACAATCAGTGGAACTGCCTGGCTCCGTTTGCCTCCTCCTCGTGGGATGACGTCTCTCAGCACAGTTGCTGACGTCAGAGCCTGCGAACTGAGGCGCATGCACTCGCTGTGTGTTGGCAAACTGAGGTGCTGTTTTGGACGAGGGCTTGAATAAACATAGCCTCTGCTGTTGCTGTGAAAAGACTCATTTACTCCCACCAAGAGCATCACAAAGTGGGATTAACTCTTGCATAGGTTTCAGATGGATACCGGGGCGGAAACATTGGATTTCTGACGATAATCTTTTTTCCATCTGGTCCTTCTATTGTCTATTCTCATTTTCTTTTCTCCTGTACAACTACTGTTTTATTTTCTATTATGAAGCTTTGTTAAACTGTGCTTCTGCTCTTGAGAAGCGCTAATCTGTATCTTTAACAGAGGGCACTACTGAGGCAGATTGATTATCACCCTGTCAGCCTCTTTATGTTCTGCATAATGCAGGGTGCAATTAGGAAAATGAACACACAAAATAAACCCACGTTATTAATGGTGGATATCTTAAAAATGTCTTGTGGTTCAGTTACATTGATGCTTTTGACAAATCTGCTCTCCCAACAATGTTTTTCTTTCAGATATGGGACATTTTGAAATCGGGGTAATCAGTAATTGCTCAAGCAGACGGATGCAAATGTGTTTTTGGATGACATGGAAGCTGCAGAGTACAGAGCAATTCAGTTTTGCAGAGCGTTTCCTCATGGACACACAACTCTTCCTCTGTTATATTCCACAATGGTGCGATGGTAACTGGTGTTCAAGCCCGGGGGGCTGAACTCAATTGTCTTTGTGCTTGTTCTCATTTCCTTCATTTTCTTGGTTATAATAATTGGTTATAATATAATTATAATATGTATCATATATTAGTTTGACTCCATGTGGTGCAAATACATGTAGTTGAACCTGACCTTACAGGAGTTGTCCCATAAAATCTTTTCCACATCTTCAACTGAATCTGTAATATTTCAGTACAACTATCTTTTTTTTTTTAGCAAATAGTACATGGTATTGGGATTTGTACATCTGCTGCCAAAACTTTGTCCTACTTTTAAATGAGGATTTCAGCTCCTTTATTTTCACCTTCATTTGTTTCAAACTCGGAGGACTGGAGAACAATCTTCCTAAAATGAAGAGGCTCTCACTGAATTACTGTGTTTTCACTCAACTACTTCCAAGGATGTCATGTATTGCCTTTGTTATTGAATATATTGATTGTCGGAGCCACAACTCTGTCCAATCACGTCTGCTGAAAGCTTCACTGCCTGAGGCCATTGAAGAGGCACCCCTGTAGCCGGACAGCCCATCGCGTATTGTCTTTGAATGGCTCCCCTCAACCTCCCCGTGAGTTGTAGACTATCTGAGTGGCAGTGTGGTTCTGTGCAGTAATTTGTCCCTCGACAAGGGCCCTGCCTCTGCCATTGCTACCGTCAGCAACCCTGCTACAACTGCATGAATACAGGATACTGGCATTTGCTGAATCCAAGGTGGTGTCTTTTCAACTAGAGCCCAGTGAAATACCTTTTCAGCCCCTCGAGTGGTCTGGCGAACTACAGCCAAGGGGGCCCCAGCAGTATAATGATGCCTGGCACAATAGTAGCACTGTTCTCCAACCCGTTCCCAGGAAACCGCACAACATGTGCCATTGTGCACTGTGCTTTGCTGCCCAACCACGTTGCCCGGCTTTAGCCAGAGACACCGAGAGGTTTGGCTGTGCAGTGGAGCTCGCAGCAACGTGGTTGGTAGGACAGGTTCAGAGGACTGCGATACGAAGACCAGGGTGTATTCATCGCCTCACACTGCGTTTGATGTGTTAAAATGATATTACAGAAAGCTACATTTAAAAGGCCAGTCTGTGAAGCGGAAGAGGCCTGAGGGGAAAAGGACAGCTGAGTGGTTGCCAGGAATGGTAGTACAGAAAGCCCTGAGCGTTGTTGTTCAGTTGAACCCTCCTCACTAAAAGAGAAAACCAGGAGAAAAGTGACAAGCAGAAAAATGAAGGCACAAAGACGGCTAGAACTGGTTCGGAGCTGGTCCTAGCTGGTTCTTCTCTTTTCATCTGGGGGTTCAAACATTTGTGCGTGTTCCTCCTCTATGGCCCCCAACGTGCTCTCCATTGAAGCCCCCACTGCTGTTTATGCAGCAGAGCAAAGGAGATCAATTCAGGGCCTGCCGGATAGGGGGCTTTGGTCAACTGCATCCAGGAGATACATGTCCTTTCAAGGCCTCACAAGTCAGCTGCTCAGCTAAGACACCACAGCAGGATGCCCAGGAAATAGAGGCCTGACACTAAGCCCAGTGTGTCACAGTTCTCTGAAAGCCCTGTTTCCTGTCAGCCTAGACCTGTCAGTTGATGTGTCAATTATTCATTGGATTTGCCCAAACGTCCATTTACTGTCAACTGAGCTCTATATTTTGACCAACATAGCTGGATTTTGTGTTTTTACTGTTGGTTAGCAAAGTGAAAATGTTTGTTAGTCTCACGGTCATGCTGCCCATGTTTTTTCCACCCATTCATATTTACAGTATCAGTATAGTAAATAATATTCTCAGTATAGACACAGTTTAAATTTTTGTGGCAAGCTCTAAATGGGGTCAATTGTGAATTGGTGAATTGGGTCAGAATCTTCATTTGTCGTCAGTCCGATTAAGCCACAACTACAATATGTAATTTAGTCACTTAAGTACTTTAATACGTTTGCAAGGTGTATGTTTTCCATCTTGACATCCCTTTTCTTCGAGTGATTTGTAGTTCAGTCACATCCCCGTTGGGCCCGTTATCTTCTCACGTGCCTCTTATTGTTGGAAACTAGGAATGAAAGCCTTGCTAGTGCCAATGCAGTCAATGTCAATTTGTGATTGCGCTGGACTTGCTGTTATAATTTTCAAAGTAAATTAATTATAATCGCCACATATATATGGGTACCGACATGAAACCTGACCTGTGCATATTACCCATCCTCAGCATTTAGGAGCAGTGGGCTGCTGTCAGTGTCTCGCTGCGATACTTCATGCGGACGATAGGAATCGGGAATCTAACCTTTAACCTTGTGGTTGAAAGACGACCCGCTCTATTCACTGAGCTACAGCCAAGGTACCAAGAACAGCAAATGTAATGTCGAGTCTCAAGCAACAGTTACAAATAGTTGCAGAATCTCCAAAATATCAAGAGAAAGACATATTTAATACAGAGAATAAAGAAACGATAGGCCCTGCTCGTCTGGTTCATTAGACCTCTGCTCAGGTAGAATGTGGGCAGAGCTATGCTGTGTATTAAGTGAGGTTATTGAACTCCATGCTACAATAAGAAAGATGAAGCTGCAATTTGTTCCACCCGAGCAGTTAAGACAAAGCCACCAGGAGAGAGAGGGAGATGAAAGTCTGTACACCTTCACACCGTCTTCAGTAAAAGGTCCAACCAGGGCCTTCAATGTTCATATTTGGTCTGTTTACAAGTTTGTAATTAAAAGATGAGTTTATTGAACTGTGGTATTTATACTGTGTAATGTCCATTCAAAACCACAAATCTCTACATTTTGTGATTTCTCTTTTTTCCCCCACAGATCCCAAGAAAAAGACCTCTGAGCACCTTTCAAACACTCAGCCTCATACACCTACAGATTTAAACAGACTCGTTATCACATACACACGCAGGCACCAGCAGCAGACATGAGTGAGGATAAACCAGCGGATTCTGTGGAAACTGCCCCTGCTGAGGCGAACGCTATTCCTAATGGAAAAGGCCACGACGAGGAGATCACAGCATCGGCCAAAACACCATCTGCGGAGGCCGGTGAAAAGTGAGTATAATCCTCCTTACGTCGTTGATCGCTTCAGAATTACGGTTGTTTATCGGCAAGAATCTGGCGACACAATACATATCACGATACAGGGGTCACCATTCAATATATGCCCATATATTGCGATTTTCTAAATCTAATTTGTATAAAACGTGTAAAAACACCCACCATATACAAATGTTTTGATGCAGTCAGATCATTGGGATCTGCATATCACAGTGTAGCACCTGTACCATCCAGCATCATAACACTACTTCTTGTGCAATCTGAGCCCCCGTCTGCCACAAATCTTAGCATGTAAAAAAAAGATTGTTGTTACAAATAATAACAATCGTCATTCTCTTTTCTTGCCACTATTTAAGCGAGGCGGTTTGATTCACCGGTTGCTCTTACTTACCGGAGGCCTCACATGTTTTCTCTAACGCGTCACACGTCACGTTTCACCCTGCGTGCTGACACAGCATCAAGTGAAATCGGATAGTTGTCATGTGTAGCGTGCCTGTGCCTGTTCCTTTACTAATCTTCATGTTTACTCCTTCAACACGAGAAGGACCTGACTCTCTCTCTTATTGCAGCAAGATATAATGTGCAATAGTTACCTGGAGTTATGTATAAATCAGATAAAAGTATCATACAAAATATTGGCGAAATGGAAGGCCTCAATGCTAACAATGCATGAGGTGGAGATACAAAATAGCACAATCCCTGAAACAGCAAATACTGTGTGTCCATTAACTGCCTGGCGATGGTCATGCTACACTCATTTTTACTGGATAATGGAGATCGCTAAATGCTTAATTGTCATGTCACTGGTTGTCTAACAATGTTTTTTTCTGTCTTCTTACTATGTAATAGATTAGTTAATTAAAATCTCTCTCTGAGATACAGATGCTCATTTATAGATAGTCCCTTCACTGCATTATTTTCCTGATTATATAATGACTGAGGGTGTTGTTTTTCCACTTTGTGCTCTCGCTGGGTGATGGATGGACTCTCTCTACACTGCTTGTAGGGGAACTGTACCCAACAGTGCCCAGAATGATAGGTATGCTTGTTGATAAGGAACAGAGAATGTGTTCGTATTGTAGTGTGTTATATTTCAGAGTGTGCGTCTTTTACACCGTAAAGGAATTATTCTAAACCAGAGCATGTTCTATAAAAAAAGAAATGACATAGTTTATGATGAGTATTGACTGTTTTTGTTTGGTGTTACTGCTTTGACAGTATTTTTTTCCATTAGTCCCCACAGAACTGAGAACACAGAGGCCAACCTCCCAGAGAGCCAGGACTTCTTATCGAGCATGGAGGACAAGAAGAGCCCTCAGTTTACAGATGCAAGTTCAATATTCCTATATCTGTATATACAGTATATACACATCTACATCTATATATACAGTATCTATCTATTCATCTATCTATCTGATAGATAGATAGACTTGCGTGCACTATCAGATGACCTAACAGGTTTATTCCTCTCCCCTGTCTTGCATCGGTTATAGTTTGAGGGGAAAACCTCGTTTGGGATGTCTGTCTTCAACCTTGGCAATGCGATCATGGGAAGTGGAATCCTAGGACTGGCGTACGCCATGGCCAACACAGGAGTCGTCCTGTTTTTGTAAGCTATTCAAATGCATTAGATACACTCAATATGTAACACAGATATTGTCTGACTTATTTTCTTCCCGCTTTCCAGCGGAGGTCTGAGTCACACATGAATAGCACCCAATTGTGTTGTAATTGTCTTGTGGTCCCTGGTTATGACAAAGAGGCCGATGACACAGGGCAGATTTGTGTGATAAATAAAGGCCCAGATTAATAAGCTACTGGCAATCATTTACTCGCGCTACAAACAGCCGCAATCGTAATGAAGGATGCAAAAATAACCAGATTGTTTCTGTGTGGGTGATTCTCTGGAACCAGTTGGCGTATGTGCTGCACATATGAGGGGCTTAACGTATAAAAACCTCTGCAGCAGAATGGTCTGTCAGGATGAAGACGTCATAGTCGACTGCAGCTTTCAGGTTGAACATTTCTATTTCAATGCAGATGCTTTTTCTACCTTATTTAAATTCACTGGAGGTCTTCTGACATTTGAGCTGCAGTGAGCGCTCACAGTTGTTTTGGTCTTTTTGTGGTATTTATCGACAATAAGAAAAATACAGAATATCTCCAGCCCTGAAAGCTTATAGACTTGAAGCATGCTTTCAGGAAATATCACAAGCGTCACCATTTCATTGGGTGTCATGTAGTGGGGTAGCTTCATCATCAGCACTTTTGTTGACCATCCAATCGGTCTCAGATTTATCCTGCCTGAATTTTCTGCCATCGGCCAGACCGGATCTAGTCGGTTAGACATTTCTCAAGTATTGATTTATGGTGGCTGGATTCTGCATAAACATGCAAACACGAAGCTCTGTGGTGGAATATAATTCAAATTTGGTGGTGGCGTAATATCGGACTGATGGGCTCTCAAAGGTTTGCGTGTTCATTTGGGTCTTTCATGCGTTCACTGCTTCTAAAATCTTCACTTTTTTCATCAGGTTTCCAGCTGTGATCTGTCTTTTTCTCAAGAATAATCAGGCTGGTTTTTTTCCAGAGGGTAATCTCACCAGATGGCACTGACAACGTCAACACTTTCCCCTGCTCGTTTCCTCGTGATGTTTCGACACCTCTTCCTGGTGGTCATAGAGATCGTTAGGTGTGCGGTGTGGAAACACACACCCTCCAGACTTATATTTCTTAGAAAATGCAGGCACTGCTGTTAACTCAGCATCCCTCAATTGAAATTACAAGACAGAGTATTAGTGAGAGGTGAAGTAATCTTTGGGATGTTTGTATTAATCTTGGATTGGTTTTAAGTGGATTTGTAGTCATGGTGAAAAACTTGATGCCTCTCCCTTTGTAGGCCAAAGGCAGTTTGTTCATTTCATACCAAACTCAACACAACATAAAGGTGATGATGAGGTCATGATTCAATCAATCTGGGAGTAATGTAAAGCTAGGTTTAAATATTCCCCAAGGACGTGATTTGAGCTCTTTTCCAAGGCAGTCATGTCAGGATTTGTCTCACGTGTTAAAGAAAGCTTCTTATTTTGAGCTGACTTGTGTGACTGTGGCTTTTCAGCTGTCTGCTGTCTGGACTCTGTGTCACTGAACATCAACGTCTTTGACACCAAGACAGGAGCTGAGTTGAACCCCATTTAACTCTGATGAAAACACGCAACCTACTCCTGTGCGAATTGATAGTACGTGCACCAGTTAGCCTGTAGTTATCCGTCCTGTTAGGGATGAAAGCTTGTGTCTTTGTGTGCATATCTGCACGATCTTGTATCAAACAATGGAGTAGGTACTGAGAAATACAGGCAGGGTCGGTTACAATTTTACTTTTTTTCACATTGGACTCCAGGCTGGTGTTTGCCTTTTTTCTTAACAGTGTCATCCTGAACCTTAGGTTCTGCTCCTTAAGGGGACAGAAGACCTAAAAATGAGGCGACCATGTTTGCTCAAACACGGGGAGGTAAACAAATGCAAAATAAACACCAACAGCAAAATAATACGCCTGTTGCTGAGTATTTTTTGTCATATGGGTTGTTCTCATTCATCTCCACTGATGGGTCGTCTGCTGAACCTTTTGTGAGGGTCGATCGATCAGTTCACATTTCACAATATGTCCACATTTGCTCATAATCGTCAATGTCTTTTGAATGATAACCATACAACTATAAATATATTGTAAAAGGAAATAAAATGAAGAGTGATGTTGTTAGTCTAGATTTTGGAATGTCTTTTGTTTGACTTTCCCTTTTGGCCCGATGTTTCATATCACACAGAGTTTTGTTGGCGGGTGCAGAGGCTTCAGCCCGCGAGGAATGCAGCGGGGTGGAAAGCTGTGAGCAGAGCTACAGTTACCCAAGTGTGTCAGTCTGTCTGACTGTCAGCAGATCCGTCCTCCCATTGCCACTTGACTAACTAAATCCTCCACTGAAAGTCAGCCCAACATTCTTTCACATAGTATTACCCCCCCCCCCCCAAAAAAACCCTTGTTAACTGGCCAAGAGTTGAAGTCCAGTTGAAAGACGTGCGGCCTGGCTTTTCCAAAAGAAGAGAGGAATGGAGTGTGTGTGTGTGTGTGTGTGTGTGTGTGTGTGTGTGTGTGTGTGTGTGTGTGTGTGTGTGTGTGTGTGTGAGAGGGAGCTAATGTCGCCAATGGTAACAATAAAATCGGAAATAGTTGGAATGAGGCGGACTGGGTCAGGGAAAGTCAGTAGATCAGGGACCCATTCACAAAACTTCGCCATCTTAAACACCTCCAGTAGAGACAGATGTTAAATCCAAGTAAAAGATGTAGCTTGCGCACCTCATGGGCTAATTTAAGAACAATATCCAAGGAACCAAATAGAAATCCGATGATCAAATCCGCAAAATAATTTAAGGTAATCACTACGTCAGTACTATTTATTTTCAAAAAGCGTACAGTGATCAAGAGTCCAAATGGCAGTGGGTCCAGCAGGCAGGCAGGATAGCAGATAGCTACACTAGGAGGGGAACTATGTGCAGAGTGGCTGACGAGAGAATGAGATGCAGGTGAGGAGGAGGACGGGGAAGGCCAGGCAGAGCTGATGAGGGAAATGGCAACAGGTGTGTAGGTGGGAGGGGATGCCAGGTGAGCAGGACTGGCAGCAGAGTCTCAGGGCATCTGGTGGACGGTTAGAGGATGGCAGATCTGGGGAGTGAGAGGAGGGCTCATGGCCTGGGGGAAGTGAGTGGGAGCTGGAGACAGGGACAGAGAGCGAGGACAGGCAAAAACGGCAAAAGACACTAAAGTCCTCATGCCAAGAATGCATGAAGAGGAATAACATGTAAAAATGGATAATATGAGTCGGTGTGGCGAGTCTATTCCCTCTTAAGGAAACAACTCTGTCACTGAAAATAGAAGGAATGACTGTTGTTGACTGACGTGGGTTATTCCAACACTGATGAACAAAGATGAGAAGATTAATGTTTACAGAGGATTTTCCCTCATTCTGTCAATCTCAGCAGTGTTTCTTTTTGAAACTGTCCATCTGGTGTGTGTGTGTGTGTGTGTGTGTACGTGCTTACTTACTGTGTCAGAGGGCAGAGAGGCTGACATGGCAGCCTCCTTGTCTCAGCTTGAGTAACAATCCAGGCTAAAGCAGAGCCACAGGGACTCTGCTCTTCCAACACAATCTATGTACCGGCATGCAGAAAATGTATGCCTATGCTGCAGCTGTATAAATAGCCTGCAGGGTAATGTGTGCTGTAAACATGTAACATATAAAGTTGTTGAGAAATGAGAATTCTTGGTGTAATGATGACAGAAAATGAGTTTTTTGCAGGTAAAAGAAGAGGCAGTAACACTGTCAGTAATGTCTGTTGTTGCATGTCTGTTTCAGGGTACTTCTAACAGTGGTGGCAGTCCTCTCGGCGTATTCCATCCATTTACTGCTGAAGTTGTCTGGTATTGTAGGTATGTATGCAGCCTGACAACATGCATCTTCTGATTCAAGGAATCATGCAATGTATTATCATTTGCATTTAAAGGCAACCAGTGCATTTCCATTCAATTAATACCGTGTGCCCTGGCTGCTTTCTCATCGACGTGTTCAAAATATACATAGTCTGCTGGAACACACAGAGTGTTAGATAGAACAGGAAACTATGGCTTCCTGCTCTTGTGCCCAGATAAGTGAGACCCAGACTCAGGTCAAATAGCAGCATCCAATACATAATAGGACAACAGCATCAGATTATTTATTTATGAACAAGGCAGCATTTTGGTCATGTTTTGTCAGTTAACTAAAGCATCTGCAGCTAGCAGTGACCACTTCCTTTATTTTAAATTGAAAATAATTTAAAAAAGAAAAGAGTCTCAAGTTGCCTGCGGTTTTGTTCCATATTGGAACAGGTTTGTTTGGCCAGCCTCTGCAGTGTTCTGAGACCAATTTATAGTGTTAGAAGACCTTTATGTTGAGGAATTAGAAAATGATCCACAACCTCGACAGAAACACTGTCTGTGTAGGTGGGCCTACTCTTTTTTTAGTCATTGATCACTTTTGGTTTTGCTCACATTGACGGGTTATCATTAGTGCACCTAAAGGAAAGCTCTCTCATCTCTCTGCTGTAGGACTGTTCATTGTCAACAAAGGTGGTTTTATCTGCAAAATAGCAAAACCTCCAAATGACCCTCTAAAGTCAGATATGATAAGATTGCAGTGTGTGAACACCTAATACTCTATGACCTGCTGCACAACAAGTTGTAATGTATGACCGTAATTAGATTTACATTCTCTTTACAGTCCTAGACCTTGTTAGTATGGATTTAACACATTGATAAAATGCTTTTTATTTGGCTTTTGTGGCTCAGGTATTCGTGCGTATGAGCAGCTCGGCTACAGGGCCTTTGGTACCCCGGGGAAGATGGCGGCAGGCATTGCCATCACGCTGCAGAACATTGGAGGTGAGGACACACTGCCATCTGTCCTCACACTTACACACTTACACATTTATTAAAATTTCTTCTGACGTTTCTGGGATAATTGTACTGTATGATTAGAAGCTTGGGAGTATGACTGTATAAGGAACCATGTAGTTGAATACTAACTCATCGTTTGTATCTTCTTTCCGCAGCCATGTCCAGTTACCTGTACATAGTCAAGTCTGAGTTTCCTTTGGTCATCCAGGCCTTTCTGATGGTGGATAAACCTGAAGGGTGAGTGGTCAATACATGACATAAAAGTTTTCATTCAAACTATAAGACTTTAGATCCTTGTGAGAAAATCACTGGCAAAAAAATAAACAAATCAAATACTTAATTATTTCACTCAACTTCACACGAAACAATATCTTTGAATTTGTAATCCTGAAGATTTCAGTCCTAGTTTATTAGAACTGCCCATGGACTCTGGTGGTAATAGCAAGTACAGTTCAACACCACAGCAAACACTCCTTGAGCTGCTACTTTGTCAGAAATACAACAACTGGTGTATCTTTCTACAGCGCTGCCAAAGAAACTTGATTGAAATGAAAGTAATTCCACTCACTTGAATTAATGCTTGACATACATCTGGATCAGTGTCACATCTGTAAACACCGCCATGCCTCCTAAAGGTTCAAAAGTAACCTGCTCATGATAAAAGAAATTGTAGTGGGCATCCCGCCACTTCACTACGGGACCTTATGCCGCCGTCCTGCCTGTACAAGGATTTCAGCCTCAACAAAGAGTTGTGTCAGGCTGTGCCAGTTGGCGGGCCTGGTGATGCTCAGGATGAAGGGAGCACCTGGCGTGAGAACAGCTGTGATAGCGACCCTGGAGAAGGAGAGCAGCACAGCCACTGACAAAACACAGCTCGACTCCACGGCTGAAAACGTAAACCACGGGATATCACTGGCCAGTGCAGGTGGCCTCAGAGACAAACAACACTCACTTCTTTGGAAGGGATTCCAAGTGTGATGTTACCCCCTTGCACATTAACCCTTACCCCAGTTAGAGCCTCTCTTCACCTACTTTTCATCATTTGTGAGAAGTATTTGAGGAGGAAGGGGGAGAAATGGGAGTTTATTATAAAAGTGCATGAACTGCGCTTTCCTCAATCTATTACGTGCTACCACGTTTGCTCGTAAATGTTTGGATTGATGTGTCCCACTACATGTAGTCACTGTAGAGGGGATGTGCTGTGACAACACGTCCACAGTGTTTTCTGGTGTCAGCTCTGCGTCCTCTGTTTAGCAGTGATCTGGGACACGGTCAACAATCGCTGTTTATTTGAAATGACAAACTAGATTGTCCCAGTGGCATTTCATCCCGTCAGTGTGTCTGTGTTTAGATTGCAAAACTGTACACGGGGTGGACAAAATAACAGGGACACCTCACAATCCGATGCAAGAAAATACAATAGCTCTGCAACAAATACTACTTTATAATAGAATATGATTATTTAACAGTGTCATCGATTTTAGTTCAACTCTGTGATTTGTGGTAGTTTGTTGTGCTCTTGTACTGGCACAGAGTCGACAAAAACTGAAAATGAACACCTTCGCACAGACAGTTGTTATCACATGGCCGTTGCATTGCATTGTATTGTATGGTGCTTTCTGTTTTGTCCTCCTGCTACACACATGTGTGTGTGTCTATTTGTGTCTCTGTGTGTGTGTGTTGCTGACCCTGGTCAGCTCACACGCACTATCACTTAACACCTGAGGCTGCGTCTGTGTGCTTGTTCAACCAGTCAACTTATCAGAGAGCCGCTGGTATTTCAGTACAGAGAGTGGTACATGTATATCTGCTTATCAAGCTTTTATTATGCCTCCTAATCATATTATTATTATTATAGTATGTTTTTGTGTAAGTGTGTATCAGAGTTGGTGAGATATTGTGACCCTGGTCCAGATGGCTGTAGGGCAGGATGACAACAGGATAGATGAGCCTCTTGATCTTTGAGAAGTGTGTGTGTGTGAGTGTGTGTGTGTGTGTGTGGCCAAAAACATCTCTGCAGAGCCTCCCACCTTAAACAAGTCAAGAAATGAATCAACCCTGCTGTGTCAATCTAAAAATAGCTCACCGAGGGTTGTTTCCTAGACATGGCTGTGCATGAAACAGCAACATGTGTCGGTCTGTCTGTCATATGGTTTGCCACACGGCTCACATGCCACTTAGTCATGATGGGTTTTTTGTTTGGCAGTAGAATGTAGCTACATGTTAGTTTCCACTACTCTCTGTGTCAGTCAGTGGACACCATGTCCATGTAATCCATGCTAAGTAGTAGGAGTAAACAAGTCAAATTATAAAAATGTATAATATAATTTATAAAGAACATTTTCTCGAAATTGTATCTCAAAGTCTGGGTTATAATTCTCATTTCTGCTGTCAAGTTTTAAAATATTTCGTCTAAAACTACCATGTGTAATTTGTGTGTTGTATTTACCTCTCCTGAAAATATTCCAGTGAACAACTCAGAAGACGTGACCTCTGTGTCCCAGCTATAGCCACAGCTCTTAGTGTCCAGGGAGGAAAGAGGCTTATTTTTTCCACTCTAGATATTTGATTATACGGCGACCAGTGATTCATTCCTGTTCAGCTGTGAATAAAAATACTTGGCATCGCTGTGGAGGTATAAAATAATCCTCAGTCAGTAACTGCTTTTTCCACCATGTAAGCCTTATTTGTGTGCACCTAAGCTTCTCGCTGTTCACCCACTTCCCCCCCCCCCCCTGTGTCTTCTCAATCAATATCTGACACAGTGCTTAACATGATTGAGATTGAGAGGGGTGTTTGAGTCGAGTACTTCTAAATCAATACGTTTAATTCTCTTCCTCTCTGCAGTGAATGGTACATGAACGGGAACTACCTTGTGATCATTGTATCTATTGCAGTGATATTACCTCTGGCTCTCATGAAACAGCTAGGTAAGTATATCACGTCCTCCTCACGGTGGGATACCCATCTCATGAGTCATTTAGTCTGGGCTTACTTTAAAGTTCTGTCTTGTGTTACGTTTTGCATGAATCGGTTAAAGCCAGACGATGTAGCTTGCTGAACAGCGGTCACTGCAGCTGCAAACGACAACTACGGGATTATCTTAACTGCTGGACGACTGTTTAGCATTGAGCAAAAATGCTGAACTATTGCAACGGCATCACAAGTGACATTACTGAGTCTCCCAACTGACTCCGAAATGTGTGTTACCCAGCAACGTTTGCCCTAAGTTTGCTAGCAGTATCCATCAAAAGCTGACGGTGATGTTAGACGAGTAACATGAATCCAACTTTTCATTGTTAAGAAGAAGAATGTGTTTCTTTCGCTTAAAAGTTGCAAAGTCTTGCTTTAACAAATGGTTTTGTAATGTTAACACAACTATACTACTATTAAATCATATTTAAAATACTTAAAGATGAAAATATGGGAATTAAGCCATGAATATTGTTTATAAAATGTGGCCTTTGCTTGCCAACTTACTTCATCCCAACGTCCTGCAGGGCTAGAAGCAGTAAAGGAGCTCATAGAGTTTTATGTGGTTGCTCAAGGACACTTCAGCCTCAAGGCTTGGATCTTGGTCTTGTGCTTGAATATCAGTTTGCATAACGACCTTTAATCCTTGATTAGGTATTTTAAGAGGGGTAGCAATGGTTTTTATTTATTTATTTATTTTAGAGCTTCCACGTTAGAGCTGAACTCCACATTTTCACTGGCAGAGAGAGTCTTTCCCTCCTCTCTTCTTCTGTCCGTGACCATTCCCACTGTTGTCCTCCTGAGATGTCCCTCGGTACGTGGCTTGTGCCCCTGCATCTTCAAGCCACACCTGAATTCATCGTGTAGCCATGCCCGATAATTGCCAAGACACTGCGAGACTGCAGAGGGGTTTACTCTTCCTAAATGAATCAGCCTTTGTTGTTCTTTTAACACACACAAATCCAATGTGTTTTCGCAAGTTTGCTCAAGAGTCATGTGGGTCTGTCTGCATTTCAGCGCTTTAGATGAGAGAGTACATGAAACGAAACAGATGGAAAGAGGAACAAAAAAGCAAGGAGAGCCAGTTTGGAAGTGAGAAAAGGGGGCATATTGGCTGACCTCAGCCAATATCTGTATCTTGTTGAATGAATAATTTTTCGGTAAATCAACTACAAATACATGATTAGACCCTATTTAAATAATTAGGTCCTAAAAGTTGGAAGTTCGCTGGAACATGTGGGCATTTTCATCAGAACTGCTCCGTGCTCCACTGAGCAACCTTCAGAGGGATGAACGGGGCGCAGACGCCGTGTCAAGTTCTCTTCATAAATCCTGGTTAGCGCCGTTAGCTGTGAGCCACTGGCTGAGGCGGCGTCATGTTGAGAGCCGTTCAGAGGCAATTGAAATGCTCCCAATCTCGTATGTTGCACTTTTAAATCAGTCTAGTTCAACACAAGGCTTGAAGAACATACAGCAGAAGATACAGTTCAAAAGGAAACTTTACCTCACTGGTGATTCATAATTTGAAATAAGCAGCATTTGTTTATTTTCAAACCCTAACCCTATGCATTTGTGTTTTAGGATACCTGGGATACACCAGTGGTTTCTCCCTGAGCTGCATGGTTTTCTTCCTCATTGCGGTACGTCCTCTATACCTACATGTAAACTAGGCATCATGTCTTGTTTCTTGTCTGTTGGCAGAAACATCAAGGTAGCATATTCACATGGACTGGGACTTTTTCCCCCCTTCCTACCGCCTCTTTAGTATTCCCTACTCTCTCTACTCATTGCCATCGACTAATGTTTGCATGCTGCGGTTCCAGGCTGTGTTGGTTCTCCTGTCTTTCGCTGACCTAGTTTTGGCTGTGCGAGCTGTAATCAACGCATCTCTCTCTCTCTCTCTCTCTCTCTCTCTCTGTCTCTCTGTCTGTCTCTCTCTCTCTCTCTCTCTCTCTCAGTACCATATTTTCAGCCTGTCTTTATGCTAACTGTGTCCCACAGACTTTGTTGCTGCTTACTGTAACGCCTCTCCTCTGCACTGCACAGGTCATCTACAGGAAGTTCAATACCCCGTGTCCATTTGTGGACTTTACATTCAATAGCACTGCCACCGGGCTGAATATCAGTGCCATGGATCCTGGTGGGGCGCCTGATCCTGCCTGTATTCCCAAAATGGCCAACCTAAACTCACAAGTAGGTTTTTTTGCGCATGATACTCGGTCTGAAACTGCAAAATCCACCTCCACTGTCATGTTCACTGACCGCCACCCACTTATGTCATAGTCATCTTCAGCATGTTGCCAGTGACCGTTCACAATCCAAGCATGGGAATTGCACTTGGTTTGAAGCACTCAGGGCTTTTATCAAGCTGTTAATGATGGACAATAGTCTGTGATGAATGCAAGGATCAAAGATTGACAGTGACCCCCGACCTGTCAGCGGAGGAATACAAATTGCTTTGACATTCTGTTGCTTACAGTGAGATCATCAAGTTTGCTCTTTGTGGGCCAGAGAGATGGGTAATGAATTAAATGGGAAAGACCTAACAATTCCCTCAGTACCCTTATTTTGTATACCCAGTACATACATTCACAGCAGGAAAGTACTCTTGAAGCACTCTTAATGACAGCCGGATGTTTAATTTGTTTTATTGTAACTCTACATCACTTCATTTTATTGAAACGATGTTGCTTTCCAGAGCATTTGTAAATACTGCCCGGTTGTTCATATCAAGTCTTTATTGCCCCTTAAAGATGTATGAGACTTTCCTAGCCCAGACTCAAAAGACCAATCCCTGCTGCTCAGCAGCTTCCAAGTAAGGCATTCTTAAATAGGCTAAAACTTGGCCCGGCCCAAGTTAATCGCAGGGAAACAATTAGCTCTCTGTGATATATCTGAGGGAGTAATGGGCAGTAAAGCGCGATGTTGGTGGTAAGACGTCTGGGATGGCGCTGCTGTATCTATGGTGACCTGTTGGGGTTCATTTTCAGACTGCCTACACCATCCCCATCCTGGCGTTCGCCTTTGTGTGCCACCCCGAGGTCCTGCCCATCTACACAGAGCTGCGCAAGTATGTTCTTATGATGGGAAAGTCCTGCTAACGTTTGGACAATAAATCAGTTGCATAACAAAGAGGAAAGGTCTGATTTGTGCCTGGCTGATCACAACCTAGTCACATGCACTGCTTTCACTTTATTTTGAAATGCGTTGACACTGCTTGTATGATGAGGCATGTCGTCAGTTCAAATGTATCATCCTGCCTGTTGCAGTTTCCTACAGCTAAAGAAGCCCCACAACTGAAGATTGTTGTTTTTCTTCAACTGTGCTACATGCTTTCTATATGACAGTGGATGCCCTGATGTTATGTGTGCGTATGAGTTCATGTATGTGTGTGTGTGTGTGTGTGTGTGTGTGTGTGTGTGTGTGTGTGTGTGTGTGTGTGACATCACATGGCAATATCTTCTGATTTCAGTCCCACCAAGAAAAAGATGCAGCATGTGGCCAACATCTCCATTGCAGTCATGTACGTCATGTACTTTCTGGCTGCCCTCTTTGGATACCTAACTTTCTATGGTGAGGCCTGGTCCTCCTCACATTGCAGAACATTATGCACATCTATCATCAATCTGTCCGTCCAGCCGTCCATCTATTTATCTATCTATCTGTCTATCTATCTATCTGTCTATCTATCTATCTATCTGTCCATCCATCCGTCCATCTATCTCTCTCTCTCTCTCTCTATCTATCTCTCTCTCTCTCTCTCTATCTATCTATCTATCTATCTATCTATCTATCTATCTATCTATCTATCTATCTATCTATCTATCTATCTATCTATCTATCTATCTATCTATCTCTCTATCTCTCTATCTCTCTCTCTCTCTATCATTCTATCTATCTATCTATCTATCTATCGCTCTATCTATCGATCTCTCTCTCTCTATCTGTCTATCTATCGCACTGCGCTTCTTAATTTCTTTTTCCATTTACGTTGATTGTTTTAATTTAATGTCACAATGTTATCAGCACAAGTCTGAATCACTGTGTTGTAGCAGAACCGTCATCCTGAAGGCCGTAAAACTATCGTGATGCATTTTCCCCCTCTAGTGGTCATATTGTAGACCTTACATTAACCAAATATACCGCCAATGTCATCCACTGCAATGAAAAGACATCATGATTTATGAAGGTTTTATTGAATACAGTAGCATTTTACCTATATTTAGGATGTTAATAAAGCATGATTTTTGCATTATTGTTATCTGTATTGTTTTAATATATACCAGTTCCTATTCATATTTGACTTGTATTATAAGTATGTTATTGATTAATTATCACTACATGAGGAAAGGACAAGTGTTCTTCCTTCATTCAAACTTCTCTAATTTCTTTTTTTGAAATCTCTTTCAGGTGAAGTGGAACCAGAGCTGCTTCACACCTACAGTCGCATTGACCCGTATGATACTTTGATTTTGTGTGTGCGTGTGGCTGTACTCACTGCTGTCACACTCACTGTACCCATTGTGCTCTTTCCTGTAAGTACAATTTTAGCACCTCAAGTTTACACATTGGCTCACTTCCGTAAATTCTTGAAGTTATTTTTTTTCACGCAGTGACAATTGAAAATTGCTTCCCTTTGTTGTTGTTATAATCAGGTGCGAAGAGCAATCCAGCAGATGGCATTTCCCAACAAGACCTTCAACTGGCCCCGTCACACCGCCATTGCCTTGGTTCTGCTCACTTTCATCAACCTACTCGTCATCTTTGCTCCCAACATCCTGGGCATCTTTGGGGTCATTGGTAGGTTGGAGCAGCACTGGCTGGGACATTTAGACAGAATCGGTTACTCGAAGATGCGCCCTGACAAATCCCGAGTATAGCTTCCATGATGTCTTTAAAGCGAGAATTCACGGAAAATCAGTTTCATGAATCATTTTCTGCTTTTTGTCTGCTTTCCAGGTGCCACATCTGCCCCTTGTCTCATCTTCATATTCCCTGCTATCTTCTACCTTCGTATTGTTCCCAAAGAAGAGGAGCCAATGCGCTCTTTCCCCAAAGTCATGGTGAGCATCCCATGAGAAAAGACATGAATTTAAGTTCAAATCAGGAACTTTAGGTTGGGTTCGGTGAGCGTGACAACAATGACATTTGTAGACAGTAAGACAACATCGATAAATATAGAATGATTAATGTCACAGGTTGCTTTGTATACATAGGGTAGGTGGATATAACAGTATATACACCGTGCTTAGATTTGTAATGTAAATATTTGTAATTTGAAAATCTACATCCATTTTTTTTATTGATATGGTATAATGTAGCATTGTTTTAAATTCTGTTCCTACGCATTGTTTTTTCATTGACGGTTATTTTGAGTTCGTCGCAATTAATCAAATGTAAAGAGAAACTTAAAGGGACAGTTTTTGTGTTTTGAAGTGGGGATGTTTATGGTATACAGTATATCCATTATCAGTGTATTTTTCACAATGGATTATGATGGTCATCACACGCTCAGTTTGGAGAAGCAGACAGGAGCACTCAGCACGGAAGCAAAGCCATGTACTGCTGTGGACGGGGGCAGCATCACAACGCGCTTTATCCAGCTAAAAGAAAGGCTTTCTAAATAAATATATATCCATTTAAGTATACTCTATATTTAGAATAGTTTCTGATGGGAACTGAAAGTTCCAGTATCCATACTGTACAGAGCATAGATAAGTTTCACTTTTAGAAATGGCTGTCAACAAGATAAAGCGGTGAACATATTCTCAGTATGGCGTACACTTAATTAAAGGGAAATAGATTTATTTTAGTTAAGCCTTTCTCCTGGGCGGCTAAAGTATGTTTTGCCGCTGATCCTGTCCACAGCAGTGCATTGCTTTGCTCTTGTGTTGGTATTTCTGTCTGTTTCTCTAAACAGGGAGCATGCGGACCATCATCTACTGTCGGTAATACACTGACTATAAGTACCTCCTACAACCCGACTTCAACGTATCCAAACTATCCCTTTAACTGCAGTATGATGTTGTTTTTGTTTTTTTTAATTCTCACAAATCAATGTTTGTGTCAACCAAAAATAAATAAATAGTATTGGTTGGGATTTTTACTAAGAATACAACTTTTTCAGTCCCAATAGCAATACCCGGGCAAAACTGAGTTCCAACCGATACCGGTGTTTATTAAATAAGATGTACGCCTCACTCTGTGTGGAAGTAACTGGAATAATTCTTATATGTGTACGGCAACATTTGGCTTGAATTAAACATTGCTTTCCTAACTTTGTAAAAAAAAAAAAATAATTGAAATGCAGAGATATAAATGTACTGAATTGTTATTTGTTTTAAATAATTAGATTTGATATCAGAGTGGCATATTGTTAACAACACTCAATCCAGCTATTTGAGTCGGTATCGGACCCATATCCGCTATCAGTATCGGTATCGTTGCGTCGCTAATATTTACCTCTACAGACAAAAATGTCTCGTTGAAGCCATTCACGTATTCAATGATATCCGATGGTAGTTACTGTGAATAT
Organism: Melanostigma gelatinosum; assembly: GCF_949748355.1. Lineage (NCBI taxonomy): Eukaryota > Metazoa > Chordata > Actinopteri > Perciformes > Zoarcidae > Melanostigma > Melanostigma gelatinosum. Next base: position 13,768,048 of record NC_136636.1, on the reverse strand, counting down.
CGTGACGCTGTCTAAAAAGGATGTGATATGATAATCTCTCTGTCCCCTGTTCTTTTGTCACTCTCTTTAACTCACTCTTCTCTTCTAGGCCGGCTGTTTTGCTGCGATAGGCGTCCTGTTCATGATAATGAGCCTCAGCTTTATCATCATTGATTGGACATCAGGCAGCAGCAAAGCCAGCAGTGGTCACTAGGCACCACCTTCCATTTTGTTGTTCAGGTTTTATATTGTTGATTTAGATCTGTGTTGTGATGTTAAAGTTTTTACTTTGAATTATGTTTGACGTTGAACATGCCCTACCTTGACCAGTGACTGCAGATCCAGGCCCGTCTACTGACTGGAAAGTTGATCGTTGAATTTACAAATTTGGCCACGTGCATAAAGATTAATGTTGACATTTGGTAGGCTGTGCTTTGTGAGATGGATGTAAAAACGAGATAAGTAGCAATAGAGAAAGCAGCTATCATTATACGCCTGTCCCTGCGTTGGTTGGGATCAACTGCCATCCCTGTCTTTTCCCTAAAATGATCTACGATCTGCAATCTGCTACTCAGATTAGAGTAGACCATCTGAGGCACCTCCATTTTAACTGTTGACAAAAATCTACTCAATGATGGACAATTATTAATTTATTACGTCAATTATTATTATTTTTAAGTTATTTGAATAACTACATATTTGTCACTCTGTGCAACTGCAGATGGAAGTAGTTGTAAAAAATATTGCACAGAAAGAAAGATAAGTTAAAGGAATAGTTCAACATTTTCTGGAAATCCGCTTCAATTTATACCACTCTCAATACTGTGTTCAGCAAATTTGAAGTTACAGCCAACAGATGGTTAGCTTAGCTTAGCAAGAAGACCGGAAAATGTTGAACTGTTTTTTTAGTGTGTGCACCCTTTCGCTCCTACTCCACTAACGTGGTTATTTTAGGGTTTGGAGTTGTCAACATTCTGGCCTCTGACAGAGCGGGGTGCTAAACCACACAGACAGTATGTCGTAAAGTGTTGTGAGCACATTTATCAAAACATTCCGACACAATATGATCAAGATGTATATTTTTATTATGAATCTCAGAAGATGCAGGATGGACTGATGACCTGATCCTCAGCTCGTCATTTCAGGTTAGGAAGGTTTTTAAATGACTTGGCTGTCCAGATCACCACATAAAACAATGCCTTGTGTGCGCAGTTTGTTTTTCAGTGTTACTGTGGTGCAAATGAAAGAAAGAATTGGTATACCGAAGACCTCATCAGTTGGATTGTACAGATCAAAGTGATCAATTAAATGAAAACAAAAGTCACTGCTCAGTGTTTGTAATGATGGAGGGAAGATTTATTTCCCTGAAAGATGTGTTGTTTCTGAACATTTACTGGAAGTAATCAGAGATAACCAAAAAAAACAACAACAGGGTCACTTCACCATGTGGTTAGTAACAGTTTGGTGTCTGTAAATATTTCTGTGTCCAGCACAAGCTTGATCCCTAACAGAAATGACAGACATGGGGTGACTGTCTCTTTAAACAATTTTGAAAAGTTTGTGGTTAGCAATAGCACTTTCCGCTGATAAGCACAACGTCTTGTTGCCATAAATAAGATTAAACACAAGCAAATGCAAATCCCATAATCGATAGATGTGATTTAAGGGCATGCCCCTTTTGTATAACTAAATCGTTGGTGATGTAATCAATCTAATGTAGCTAATGAGCAATTTAGCAATGCATCGATGGTGTCATATGGATGTCTTCTCAAACATTACTTGAAATGTTACGGTTAGTTTTCCTGTGAGCCCCTGCTGCCATTCGTTTCCTCCTCTGGTCCGTTCTGTAGCTGAAACCACTAATCGGTTGGATGTTCTGGTGTCCGTGTCGTTTAAAAAAGAAAACATGGCTCCACTGTATTTAAACCTGGACCTATACTCTGATCAAGTATAATTCTAGTATTCCTCTCCTGCCATTGATAGATTAACTGTTTAATAAACTGTTTTGAACTTCATGTTTAATGTTTATTTGGTTGAATCTGATCCAGTGATGAAAAACAAATCCTGTCAATGATTGATTTGATGTGGGTTCCTTTTCTTCTATTTGTCTTTTATAGTCAGTGGCATATCATCAGTGGTAAAGTTTGGGTTGTTTCTAACTTCCTTGCTGCTTGTTGGCAGACAGTAACTGTTTAACTCTGAGTTGTTAGTGAGCTGGTGTACCGGCATATATCTCAATATATTTTTTTATGATCAACTCTGTTACACCAGACAACAGTGAGTGCCGTGAGGATAAGTCAGTACTGTCCAGTCAATTGGTTAAAGAAACCTCTTTTAATCCATTGTATCTAGATATTTGGTTGTCTTAATGTAAGTGTATGCAGAGGGAATCATGTGAATCACCCACTGGGGCGTAACATAGTGTTTGGTGTTGTTTAACCAATGCAAGTGTTATATTTATCCCCAACTTCCTGTTCCTGGTTTGACCTTAGTGAGTTTTTCAATGGTGCACACGTAAACCTCACAACATGCAACAAAAATAGAAATAAACATACACTGGGTTAGTGGCGGATACAAGATGATTTCTGATGACTGCTTTTTAGAACTCAGTGTTGTTAATCTCCCTCTGTGTGATTTATTCAAATGTGTATGATTGAATAGTAACATATTAAATATTTGCCAGCATTTATAAATACTGTATATAAATGTATACCCTTTATATTATATATGCATATCTAGTTTGTACAATGTAGATAGCTATTAAAGTTTTAGTCCAATTAAAAATATAAATGTAATCATTTGTCCTTCATTTCATGTTGATTTTCTTGTATCTCTTTGATGCTGGCAGTTATTGTACTGTAAACCATGTTGCAATAAAGATAATGAGGTAACAAAACATTGATCTCTCATCTGTCAGATATGATCAGAATGATGATAATAAAAATAAACATCAACGAAAAATGTTAACGGCTTTAAATGGACCACTGTGGCTAAGCTGTAAGCATTATATAACCTGAAAACATATTGTTATGCGCAAAAAGGACACTGCGATTATATGATTAACTTTTAAAAAAATATTTTATTCATGTAATATTTAAATATCAGTAACACTTTGTAAGACAAAAAGGTGTAAGAAAAGGGAGTTGTTAATGTGTCTCCTGAGGGTCATGAGCAGGTCCACAAGGTGACACTAAAGTGCTGTGGTTGCATTAGCTGTGGAGTTATGTTATCCTAAAGGTAGTTACAGATGACGTTGCAGATTAAGAATAAACATATTTTTCAATGAAATTTGAAGCACTGTTAAACATAGTAGACCTACAGTTCGTTAAAATGGCTCCATCTCTCAACCAGCTACAACATTAAAATGATGTTTGTGTATTACTGCATCAATAATAACAAATTATATTTCCATATCAATATAACATTTTAAGAGGGGAGATTATGCAGTATTCTTACTTTTATATATTTCAAGAGGGCTACATTTAGCCATTCATATTTTTTGTAGCAAGTAAAATACATCTTTGAATGCAGTACTTTTACTTGTAATTGAGTGTTCTTACATGGTGGTATTTCTACTTTTACCTCCGTAAACAATCCTGTTGTATGTATTAAAACCGTAGGTTGTGAAAGGGGGGGGGGGGGGGGCATCCACAGGTACACCGATTAATGCTGCTAGCTTTAACCCCAAAATGTAAACCATTAAAAAACACCTATAATCTCTCTTCTGAACTGTAGAATCATATAGACCCCAGATTTATCCACTTGAGGCAGTATAATTCAGATGAAACTGCACGGCAGCTCTTGAATGAAACGTCTTCCCCGCCTTTGACTACATTTCCCATGAGGCACTCGGAGTGGGCGTTTCTTTTCTGGTGAGGGCTGGCCCTGCTGCTGCTGTGGAGTCCGGGAGGTGACGCCGGCGCTGTCTCGCTGTTTTGTGTGTCGGACGGAGGGGAACTTCACGGCGGCTCCGGGTGTGGCTTCAAACGTGATAAATCTCAACGCGGGGAGAGAATGCGCAACAGCGACAGGGATTTTTAAAAACAATCAAAAAATCCTCTCCCTTTCCTCCTCTGAAAAGCGGGCAGTGTGTGTCTGGTCGCCTCACTGGCAGCAGGAATCCGTGTGCTCGCTTTTCAACAGCTGGAATACTTTTTTTTTTTGCGCTGAACTTCTCGTGTGGCTCGTTCTCGTGTGTTTTGAATCTGCTCCAATGGTCTGCTGTAGGAACTACCGAATCCGATAAAAGTCAATCGTCCACAAAAAGTTGCTCGAGATTTGTTTTCGGGACAACTTCTCCGTTCTCATTAGAGACAACCACTGCTGGCCTGATTGACTGAATAACCGAGTGTTTGGGAATTTCATGCGTTAGAAATCCAAGTTCACGTCGCAGGAGGAGACTCCGTCACGTTTGATCAAAAAGGGAAGTCGCCTTTACTCAACTTCAGCCCTTGTTTTTAGGTTGTTTTCTTTCGGACACAGCCCATAAATATATATATATATATTTTTCCTGGTGATATTTCCCCACTAAGCAGCAGTCCTGAAGCGCGCACTAGGAACCATGGGGTGTACAGTCAGTCAGGAGGATAAAGCCGCGGCCGAGAGGTCTAAAATGATTGATAAAAACCTGAGAGAAGATGGAGAGAAGGCGGCGAGAGAAGTGAAACTGCTGCTGCTGGGTGAGTAGTCTGCACCGACACCAAAGTACCACACTAACGGTTTCACAGCAATTGCGCAACAGCATCAAACACTTGACCAATTTGTACAAATATGACGCAGCAGCACATCAGACAAAAAGCCCAAATTCTATAAATACATGTTGGCCTTTGAAATGTGGCTTTCATTCAAATACTGCCACTATTGAAGCGTTTTTTTTTCCAGTTACACCAGAACTCTTCAGTGTGTGTTCAATCACCTCCTTAAGAGACAAACGTGGCAGAAAGAAATGCAGTTTGTGTGTGTGAGCGTGATTTTCCACCGCCCAAGTTCACCTGTTAAAAGTAGCATGTCTCGGTGCCCTCTGACCTTAATTCTAGGCTCTGCTGTGAGATAAATGTGCTTTATTCAGCATGTTTTGTAAGGTTTGGAGTTGAAACACCACTCTTGAACACATGGTTCCAGCAAAAAAAGATGGCGTTAATTGCTAAACCCTGGATGTTGAGTGAGAGATCAGAGCAGAGGGTCTGGTTTCTTTTGGACAGGGCAGTCAAAAATAGTCTTATACATTTGCAGCGCTTTCCTCCCACCAGGGCTGAACCGAGGGGTCTGGTTGATAATGAGTGGGCCGCTGTTTGGATAGGGGGTGAACAGCCCTGACTGTTCCCAGCACTGGCCAGAGCTCACACACACGTAAACACAAAACACAACTGATTTGAAAGTACTGCTTGTTAGCAAAGAGACACTTTCCCAGGCTTTCAAACGTCTCTCTGGTTCCTTTGACTTTCTGCTTTGTGACTGCAACATAAAGCTACTGGACTTACTGCTTTTGTCCTTTAATATTGAAGCCATACTGACATCTTGTTTTTTTACTTATCTTTACTTATCCATTTTAGATGGTTCTACACGAAGACTTGCTTTGCAGCTCAGACAAGAAAGAAAGTAGCAAGTCTCATTGGCTGCTGCTTATTAACTAATACTTTTGATGTATTAAGTTAAGTACTGCTTACGATGTGTTGTATCTCACACCCAGTGATTCGCACTGTGGAAGTTACTGTAATTATTGCTCCAAGGGAATCTGTGCGGTTTTGAGTGAGTCATTTTGTTACAATATACAGATTTTTATTGAAAACCTCTCGCTGAACATATGCTCTGCTTCAAAGTAATATTGATCCTGTGAGCGGAGAAATATACTTGAAATATTATCATTTTCAACCCCACTTTCAAACCCTCCTTTCTATCGTGTCAACTGGAAGTAGTTTGGTTATTTAGTTAACACAGATTGGTAATCACAGAAATTGATTTGTCATCCTCTCTCCTGACACAAAACAGGAAATGATGCTTAAATTCAGAGGGAACACATGCTGTGCTTTTGTCTCCTGGGTCTTTTGAAGAGACGGCTGCTTGTTAAGTTGTGCCCCTGGTTAGAAGGCTAATTACATACTCTGCTTTGTACAGCAGGTCTCATATCAGTAATTACCATCCGGCGCAGTGTGTGTGTGTGTGAGGGTTGAGAGGGATTATAGGAGAGGTCTGAATCTGAGCCACAGGTTTGTCAATTTGTGCATAAAGATTCACGTCATGCAAGAAAGACTATTTCCGTTGTGCATTTAAAAATAATAAAAAAAGGTGTCCCAGCATGCAAAGGCTGCGGCCGGATTATAAGGAGGATTTTCTGGTCTCTGAAAAGTGAAATGTAAATTCTAGTGAAGTCAAAGAGAGTGTTTCAGGGCGTTCTTTCTGTGATTCATTGAATAATAGCTTCGTGGTTGTAGCTGAAATCGTGCTCTATCTCGCAGTATGTGTGACAGAGGTGTGACATCAAGCCTCCAGGTATGCTTTTCAGCACTGCCATCTGCTGCCATGGTATCTGTTGGAACAGCTGAGAAAAAGTCTCCCTTCTGCCTATGTGTGGCCACACCAATAACGCCTCACTTGTAAATTGTTACTGTCATGTGCCTCCTAGAGACTCTTGAAACGAGGTGTGGAAGTTGAAGGATGCCTGTTTCTACTGAAATGACTGATCTCTTTTTGAATCGACTCTGAACCGCTGCCTTACTTCAGCAAGCAGAGGAAGTCTAACCACAAACTGCTTCATCGAAATGTTCACACGTAACATTCTTACCTGGTGCGAACAAACGGATACAATTAGGATCTCCATCGGTTTCCCTAAAAGAAGGCTGTTTTAGATAGTTTTGTCTGGTTAGACGTCCCCAGAGAAAGCAATTAGTTAATGAAACAGAGAGGACTTCATACCGCCGAGGCTTAAGCTTTCATTAACAGGAAGCACTCATTCACAGGCTTCCCTGCTGATTCTGCTCTTTGATTGACATTTAATCTCCTCCCCATCTACAGTCATAAATTCTCCTCTCACTTAAGTTGATTTTCTCTATTCTTTGGCTTCCCAACCTCCAGCTCAGCACAAATGAGAAGTTCCTATTGGCAGCATACTCTGCTTGAACCGTAAGAACAGCAGCCAAGTAGGAGGAAATATCTCTGCATGATTCAGCACACACACACACACGCACACACTTCTGTGTTAATTGTACATAAACACATTGGCTCAGAGGCTTCATAGGCAATGCTGTTGTGTAAATATGCTGGCATACTGAATGCATGCTGCCTGTGGCCACAGTAGAAAGCCACATCTACCTCTAACATGAATATTAAGACATTTGACTGAAAACATCTTGGATATGTGTGCACATTAAAGAAGCATGCAGCACAAGCGTGTAGTGGAATACTTCCTGTTCCCCCCACAGCTGTCAGCCTGACGGGGTAGAGGTGATGAATGAAGGAAAATAAAGACGATGACAAAGATGCTGATCATGTTCTTAAGAGAAATGACTTGGTCTATTTAAAGCGCTGTTATTCATGTCCTTTGAGATCGGCGGAGGTGTTGTTGTTTCGTGACATGATGTAGCATGCACTCACTGCGGTACACATTCATGACTTGGTCGTTGCTTCCGTGTTGAATCTGATTCCATTCCACGGCCCCTCGTGGTCACCGCAGTGAGGCCGCCGTACTGTTTAGCTTGCAGCTGGTATTATTCGTGATCAAAGCATCAAATGGTTAGCCTAAAATGAAGGCGGCAGCCACGTTTCATCCCTCATGCCACGGAATGAGAAATGTGCTGTTGCTGTTTCCAGGCTAAGAATATATTATCCTTGTGAGGAGAGGGGCTGTAAAGAGAAGCTTGTATAACTCTGACACGGTCACCGTGACTGTTTTTTTACCAAAAGACACCGGCCTTTATTATAGCAGTGAATGGTTTTCACCACCGAAGAAAGGAAGAACACATGATATGAAACCAGTCGTTTTCACTTCCTCTTTTATCTCGACTCGCTGCCGTGTGCGCCTGCTCATTAATCTGCATGCTTTGCTAAAGCCTTCGTAAAGGAAGTAGGGAAATGGACTCCAACGAAACATCCGGACAGGTATACTTGTAATAGTGGATATTACGATATTCAACGCTTTCTTGTAACCACTGTCGCACATCTTTAAAGGCAGTTTGCTCCTCTGGGTTCCAGTAGAACGAACTGTTACCTTCATGTCTCTTAAATGCTTTGTTTAGGTAACTTTCTCAAGGCTTAGTGCTGCAGACTCGGTATTGATCAGAGAAAGAAGGTCTCTATCGACGAGCCCAGCCACCGCTACCATTGGTTGAGCTGGGAAACCTGAGCTATAGCTACTGTGGTAGTATGTGTAGAGAGGCAGTGAGATCGGATCCTGTTATTATCTCTTTGCCAGTTGGTGATTAGAGGTGTTTGACCCGTCTGCAAAACTCTGGAAAGCTGCTCCGGTCAGGCCCAAACTCCTTCTCCATTTCCTCTTTTTAAACCTCTCCAGGTTAAAGGACATGTGATCAGAAACACCAAAGAAGTCAAACACAACACAAATAAAACCTTTTAAATGAGGTTGCAGTATTTCTCCAGAAAAAAAAAAAATCAAGCAGGCAGCGCATCGTAGCCCAAATAGTCGTCTATTTACTGTATATAGTCATGTTTGATGACAACACAAGGCGACATGGTCAGCCCATGTGGTCTGTGCTGCATAGACACCGAGTTCTTATTAGAGCCAGTGTCTGAGTTGCAGTGGGTGTAATTTCTGCAGACTGATTTTAGAGACATCGAGTCAGACTGACCTGCTCTTCGGGTATAAACAGCTCCGTGTCTGAAGGTCTTCTCTGGCAGTGGAGCACACAAGAAATCTCATCGCAACATCAGCTACTTAGCGGCTACATTGTAGCGGAATTTCTTTGCAAAAATGTGCCACTTCTGTAAGGTTCATCAAACGAGCTGCTGCCCTATGTTGTTGTTTTTTTTGGGTGACTTGACCGTGTTTACTCAACAGTCTGCACCTCAGTGCCGCCCAATTAGCCGTATGACGCACCGGTCAGCAGAGTGTATGTGAAGGGGTTAGAATATCCTGCAATTACAGAGAGAGCTCCTCAGATAAAGCCTGCTCCTGCAGACTGCGTGTCTCAGTGCAGGTCCACAGGGACGTGGCTGCACTACCCTCTCTGCTCTGGGAACACTGATCGCTCAGAATATCCTGCACCCATACCTCAAAACCTTACCTCCACAGCATGTCTTCGCTGCTTCATGCCTACATTATTCAGTGAGGAAAGGCAGCTTGTGTCCTGTGTGCATCCCGAGGTGTGTGGCTAGCAAGCTGCCTTTTTTTTGAGTGCAGCCCTCAGGATTCACCTTGGTTCCGCTCACCACAGGGTGTGAAGATGTTTTGACACAGGATTAGATCACCAAAGTCCAATTCTCTGTGCCCCACCCCCCCCTTTACCTCGTGTAGAAGGAGGGAAGTAGATACTGCAGCCTGTCGGCCAGCAGACAGCCCTGCACAGACGCCGGAACTGTTGCAAAATGCAAAGCTCTTAGTGCGAGGCAGAAGGATATGGGCTCGGATACAGAATGTACAAAAGAGTTCACTTGATGTCTTTTTTTTTTTTTAAAGTCAGTTCACCCAAATTACAGAAGAAAAAAATCATAAAGGGATGCAGATATAATGTGGCAGAGCTTCTAGAGCCAGCCCAGTGGTTATTTTGGACAATTGGCACACACTTTTTCAATAGCTTTTTTTCTACCGAAGATAAAAAAAACAACAAACATTGACTGTCGTAATCAGAGCTGTAACGAGGGCATTGTTTGTGGTCAGACGATCAGCTGAATGTGAGTACCACAAACAAAGTTGTGTTCACCTGCATTGCATTGGGGCGGTTGCAGAGCTGAAAACCTGGGTGAATAAATCCAAATGTATCTGCATGACTAGATCCCACTAAGGGCAAGAGAAGAAGTCTTTGTTTTGTATTTTGGATTAACTGGCCTGCAAATGCACATCAGTGAGTATTCTGGCTTTCTTCCATTTTTCTGCCCCAGGGCCAGAAAAACCTTTTATTTTCCAGTTTCAAGCCAAACTTGATTGCTATTGTTCTGTAAAGTTCATATAGTGTTCCCTGTAGCGCTGCTTATTTTGCTAGGGCCCTGAAAAAATACTCTCCACTCCACAAGTTCATGACCCCAAACAGCGTCGCCAGAAATGTCAAAGTTCCTGCTTTTTTTTCTTCTTACATTTCCAAGTACCCGTGGGGACTGGGGGGGGGGGGGGGGCTGGGCTGGGCTTTCTTTGTCTGATCATTTCATTAAACACGCATACAGCAAACCATTATCCCCTTCCACAATCCATTTCCTTCTTCTTGCCATTATAGGAAATGAGCTCACGTCACTTCCCTTCTATCCGCATTGGGTCATTTTTCTGCACTGGAAGGGCCGGTGCTCCTGGGCGTCCCCCGGGGGCCAGCCTGCACTCTCAGCTTTGTTTGCACATATGTTGAAACCAGACAAAGTACACTTAAACAACCAAATGTCCAAACAAAAACAAAAATAGCTCTCCGTTTTCAATGTGACTCTTTGGTACATTTTACCCAAGCAATCTTGGAGAAGTGGGCGGGACTACTGTGGGGGCTGGGATGGAGATGAAAAGAAGAAAGAAAGGAGGAATTTAATTGGAGACATATTCCGAGTAGAAAAGCTCATGAGATAATAAGTAAGGATGGAAGCAGAGGGAAGGCCACAGTTCATATTTAACCAAGTGGAAGGTTGAGCACATCTGTATGATCAGCTGGGAGGCTTAACTTTTTTTAACCAAAAATATCACTGCTGAACTTACAAAAGTATCGATACTTATCTATACTGGATTATTAAAACCGTTTTAAAACTCATTTTCCACTGTATTGATACACGGGTACCTGCTGCTGGTACTTTCCCCTCTCTCTTCTCTCCAACAGCCAGTTAACAAACGCACCACTAATCTAGAATCTTACTTAATCATTAAGTTGTCAATTTTTCTGTGTGGTAAAATGGTGTTGAATATCGATATTTTCAAAGCATTGTAAGGAAGTTAGAAGTTCCGGTATCGTGAAAACACTTTGTGTCAGTGCAGCCATGGTTTGATCCTCTGTCCCTTCATCTCTTCTTTTTAGTAATAGCTGCTGTTCAAATGTCTTGTAGGTGGTCAAGAAAACTTGGAAAGGACGAACAAAAAAAAGTGCAGAGTAAGGGAAAAATGAGGCAGGCCGTTTCTAGCTGATGAGACGGCGAATAGATTTTATCTTGAAAAATGTCAGCCGGTCTGTGTTTTGTGCCGCTGCAGAGATGTGAAATGGTCATGTGGTGAATGTGTCAGAAAGCCGCCATCAGAGGGCAGGGAGCTGCTTGTAATCTCTTCCATCAGCGTGGCCCTTCTTCACTTTTGTGAAGTTTTCTAGACCTCGCTTGATCTGCTGGCTTTCTGGCTTCTGTTGGTGTTTGTCAGTGAAGAAGGGGCATCGAGCGAGGTGCCTAACATAACTTGAGCAGCAGGGGTCCGTGTGAAGGGGATAGACGGTGGGAATAGTTTAAATGTCACACTGGGTGTGTTTTCTTTCCCCAGGGGTGCTCAGGGTGGTAATGTTGTGCCAGCTGTACTGTGTTACTGTAACTTACAGCTCAATGTATTGCAGTAGTATCACCTGTCCTCAGCTCCTCGCTCTCTAACAACCATTCAGATAAACCCTTTTACAGCCGACATCATCAAACATATCCACGCGCATGTTGGCAATGGACGTGGTGTTTTGCTCCCAGCCATCCAGGCGAGTTAGCAAGCTTTAAACGTTGATTTAAAACTGTTAACGGCGTCAACATGTCCGTTTATTACATGTATCCCAACAGCGGACTCACGTTCTACAGCAATCCGACACGATCGCGACCGTTTCAGAGTACCGAGTGTTTCAGTTTGACTGGTGACTTTCCGCCGAATGCGTACAACATATTTAAATCTATTTAAATCTCAATGAACTCAAACCTAAATGAGGTAACAGTTGACATTTATTAGGTCACTGAGATGAAACCAGTGCGGTGGTTTGGGGTGTGAAAAGGTGTTACAAGTTCCTTCTAACACTGTTTCAGCTTCACAGTATTGGTCATAAATATACTGGATCACACAGTCACATTATAGCCTTTTTATAATCAATGAAGGGCCCTGCTGTCCCCACTGCAGCCCAAATACCCACATTTACATGAATGGGAGTGCTAGTGTTTCTGATTTGGTGTGAATGCGGTCTTAGAACTCTGGAGCCTGTCATGCTCTCTGAGGTTATTTCTCTAATTTCTCCAGTTACACTTGGAGCCGAATAACCTGACCAAGATCACCAGCACCAAAAGACTCAAGTCGATGCTGTGAAATCGATTTATGCCAAAGAATTTGACAAATTACGTAGTATCAAAAACACTGTGTTCACCTTCCAAAACCAATCAGAGCTTCCTTCTGTTCTGCACAAGCCATTTCACACTTATCAAATAGGAACGGCACACATGGAGGAGAGATTGAGACCGTAACTATTTATTTTAGCTCTTTGTCTTCATTGGATTTCCTCATATTTCTGAAGATTTAAAAAAAAGAAAAAGAGGGTTAGTAATTATAACTTTATACATATATAAAATAATAGGTTTGGGACATCAATCAATGCACCGTTTTCTCTTTCTTTTGCTATCGTGTTAAGATCTCCATTTCTCTCTTTTACCATTTTTGATCACGGTTGTTAACTGTGTTGCAGATGGAATTGATGTCATTTCCTGTTTCAGCCACCTGTCACCCTCCCCAATTTGTCACTTCCTCTTTCAGCTGGCTGCATGTGAAAGAGAAGTAGATGTGAGTCTGTTGTTCGGCTGGTGGAGGAAATCAGCACACCCATCCTGTGTCAGTTCTCTGGTTCTGTAGGCACCACTGCTCGTAATAAAACAATGAAGCCCTCAAACAAGTCTGATTTAAGTTTGGGGTTTTTTTTGCATTTAAAAAAGTTTCAAAAAAAGTGTTTGCTGTGATACTTTGGGACAGTTGGAACTCATCTTTGAGACATAATACTCGGTCATCATTGTTATTGGCCTGAAACACGCCCCTCAAGCTCAGAGAGACTTTTGGAAGGAATGTAGCAGAGCCATAAAATATGTTTTGTTTTCCACCCTATAAAAATAACACCTCTTAAAGCAGCAGGGCATCATGGAAACCCCATACCAAGCTCTACAACTTTAAAAAGACATCCTTGGCAACACAGGCTGCCTACTGTGAGTTTGTCGGTGTGTATGAAGGAGGGCTTTCGTGTGGTGTACAGTTTGAAGCGTGGAAGACACGCTGATGTTCCCTCAAATTCTATGCACACAATGTTCAACTTAACACCCGTTCAAACAATCCCCGGAAATATGATCAGTCGGCTGAGAGTTCCTCTGTGCCTTCGTGATGAAAAGGCGATTTATTGGTGTTGCATGTGGAAGCTTGTTGTTGTGTCTCCTGCCCACAGAGACTCTGGACGTGGAGACAATATACAAACAGAACAGTTGTATTCAAAGCAGGTGGTCTAAACAGTTGTTTGTAACAATTCAGGAAGAAACCAGGAGTAAAATAAGCAGTGTCCATTCTGCTGTGTTGTATTATAATAGCATACAGTGTGTAAAATATGTGAACTCATGTCATCACAATCATAATGATTCTTTGGTGTGATAGAAATATTGTCAACAGCATTTCTGCCCACCATACGATACAAACTAACACATTCACACACAAGCAACACCTGGCTATCGATGGCCAATTCTGGCTAATGGTTTAGGAAAGGCATTTCGCTTTTATCACCGAGTCGTCATCTTCAAGGGAATGGGGAGAAAAATGCAGACTCGGCCTCGGGAAAGTATGTCCTCCAGGAAGGCTTTAATCAGACCTGTGAGCTGTTTTTACTTTGCTGCTGCTGTGTGTGTGTGTGTGTGTGTGTGTGTGTGTGTGTGTGTCTCTCTCAATGAGAACAGAACCACAGCTCGTGTTAAAGCTGATTTATGGTCACAGAAGTGTGTGTGCAGGCCTGTAGTGTGAACATATACTGCATTTGTTTGTATGTATGATTATTATAGGGGAGGGAAAGAACCTTATTGCACTGAAAGTCAAAATAGCTTCTACCTGACTAGTCTGTGTTTTTTGTTGTCCCAGGCTTTCAAACGGGCTGGTTTCTATGAAAGGATCTCACCAACAGTAGAAACGAGGTTTTATTCCCTCGCGTATGATATACTAACATGCAGCAAGTCACTTGTTGTATTTTCTTACGAGGTTAAGAATGCTATCGTAAAGATTAGATTACGCTTTGGGCTGTAAATCCCTTTTTAAAATGATTAACTTTTCCTCAATCCTCACTTTGACATCATTCCTTCTATTCCATTTTGATGTGGACTCTGGATGTTCCTCCGGTCGAGCACTTTCCACTTAAATAACTCGATTGCACCAACTGTGCCAATGGCGCCAGGAGCCGTGTGTGCGCCTTCCATTCCTAGTGCGGTTTGTTTTTGAATGTTAGAGAGCCGGAGGTTAGGAAAATGAATAAGTGGAGCATAAGATGGTCTCATCCACATTATTAAGAATCCCTTCACACACACGGGGGGGGTTCATTTTGGTTCAAATGACGCTTGTGTCGGTGTAATCATTGAAAGGACACTCTGACAAAAGGAACGGCGCAGAGGAAAGAGCAAGAGAGCGGAAATAAGTAACGGAGAACACACTCCTCCCTGCTTCAAACATAAACAATCACATTGGCTGACTAGTCAGGGATATTTGAGATAAGCTAGATATGGCCCGACACACATGATCATGAAAATAATAATAACCCGTTCTCTTTTTATGACCCTTTATTTCCACGTTTGACCGTTGAACCTCTGGCATGAGGCTTGTAGCAACAGCAGTTAGAGAGTGGCTAGATAAGGATACGGGGCAGTGACAGGATGCAGGAGAAAGAGAAAGAAAGGTTTCACTTAAATGTTGTGGTTCACTTTGTCTATGTGAGTTCAAAACATTTTAGAAACATGGCAGTATTTTCTTGCCGATTGCTACCTTATAGGGTTGGGTGATCTGTTCTAACCTTATAACTGACCACAGTCAACCGATATATTTGCGCAGGTGTGTGTCGCCCTCGCCAGCTGAGCAGTGGCTCTCACTCTTCTTTGGAGGCAGACCATTAAATTAGCAAAGAAAAGACAAAAATTGGCCAAAATGTACTCGGCCAATCATTGACAGCTGATATATTCGTCCAATCGCCCGACCCTATAGGACCGAAGTTACATATTTCATTGTTTTTTATTTTCCCACTGCTGCTCTGGGGACTCAACTGAGGGCAAAGTTAGATGCTATCACATTCAGTTGAGTCCAACACCAAATATGCACCATTTTCAGAAACAAACGCAACATGTTAATTATTAAGTTACAGTCTGTTTATGATATGTATTGGTGTAGTTTCCCTGCAGCTTCCCTTATCGATATGTCTGTGTGCCAAGTGTACAAGCTGAGGTCAGTCACACTTAATCATTTTGAACAATGGCTCCTCTGCCCTTGCCTTCTTCTCACAGTAACACGCATGGCTGTTTGAATCAAGTGACTGTCTCTTAAGGTGACCTCACTGTCAGACCCCCACCATGGAACAATAGAACCATAATTACCGCCTAACTCACTGGAGATGTTTGCCCCTTACACTTGAATGCGGCTTAGCCATTAGCTCAGTTTTATTTGTTGAGAGTTGGAGCTCAGCTCTGTATTTGATTTTTATTGCTCTGGCACGAATCCTAATAAAAGCACATTTGTGTTCAGTGCTCACTCAGAGAGTATACCTGTCCCCTGTTGGTGTTGCTGGTACAGTACAATATAATAATATAACGGTTTGTGTGACTGTTGCGGAGTTATTGTAATTGGAAATCAGTTATTGCAGATTTTCTCTCCAGCAAATTCGACTTTAGTAGTGAAAGGAAGGGGGCCGTGTAAGAAGCCCGGAGCTGGAGCAGAGCAGGGTGCAGCTGAGCCTCTGGCAGGGACACATCACTGAGGGCTTTATTGAGATTTGTAATTATGTGGTTTTTCTGTGGGGCCTCAGTTTCGTGCACTCCCACACTGAGGCTCTTTTTAGCCGGGGAATACTGAGGAGGAGAACAGAGGGAGGGTGGGGCCGGGGTCACTGTTAACTATTCCTGTTGAACCAAGAATGATCAGACATGAGCTGGAGCTCAGCTGGAGTGTAGCCAAAAAGCTGTGACTCACAAACAGTCTGGCGTATATTTAAATTCAGACGTAACTTGTTGGAATAAGGGTCAACTTTCATTTAGTTTTCTTGCCATTTCCTTTCTGGTGTGTGTGTGTGTGTGTGGTGTTTGAATTCGAACTGTGCATTTCACCAAAAAAGGAAGCAATAGAAACAAATGTATGCATGCACACAAATACAGAGCAATCAGATTAAGACAATTGCACCCATAAGCAGAATACTTATCAATTCAGATTTTCTGAAAAAGGGTTGAATTACTGGTGGTGGTACTGTATGTCTTGGACTTGGTTGTAGATTCCTAACATGGCAAATGGATGATAAATAGTCCCAAACTTTGTCCTGCTTATTCTCCTTTTGATTGGAATGTTTTAGCCTTGATCTGTCTGCACTATAGCAATGTGTGGTACAAACAGTTGCAGTAGATTCTGGTGGGCAGCACGTCATGAAAATATCTTAATTGATGGGTTGTTTGCTTTCTTGTGAGATCACAACAAGCTGGTACAGTTTGCAGAGCTGTCAGCCAGTTGTGTGATGGTGACAGAGATGGCGGTCGGCTCTGGAGTGGCTCAGCTTGAAGACCTGAATCCTTCTTCTTGGCATCAGGAGACAGAGGATCCCTTTATGTAAATGTGGAGGAAAGGACAAATGGGCTGCAGTGTGTTGAACAAACAAAGAACAAACGCACAAAGATAAAAAGAGAAGGGAAGTCACAGATTCAGGTGTCTTCCAACTGAACATGAAAATATATCAAAGGAATTATGGACGTGAGTGTGAAGGAAGGCGGCTGAGGGGAGAGCAGAGATGATAACAAAGTGTCGGAGTGTTGGATTGCCGTGCTGCATGTTTTGCTGTCAGTCGGTGGCTGAGCTGTGCCAGTTAGGTTGAAGAGAGCGGACCGCTGTACTGAGATGAGTTTAAAAAACAGGGCAGCAGCACAGCTTGTTATGCTTCCATGCCACGTTAATTGCAGTGTCTGCAAAGCCAGAGATTTAAAACCATAGGCTGCATATCCGAAATAGCCTTTTTTGATATTGATTTGAGTTTGGTTGAAGGCTGGAAGCTGAGTGTTTTCAACAGTAAATACTTTCAGAGTAGTGTTGGTAGTTTTTTTTTTAATTTTTCAGTCTAACGTTCTGTGTATAGGCCGTGATTCAGAGCCTTTCTTTGTATCTGTGTATTGATCACGTCTGCCCTTATAAGCAGACTGAGCCAAATGCAGAAGGCCATGCGTTGACTCACCTGCCCACAAAAGCTTCCAGTTGCAGCATAGTGGATTTCCTGTTGTTCTCTTTTTCCCTGCAAAAAAAACAAAAAAAACACCCACTGCAACACATTCAGGCCTGCGACTCTCTGTGACAACATGCAAAGAAATATCCGATCAGATTCAAGAAGGTTTGGTTCCGCATGGCTCAGTTTTCTTAGATTCACACAGATCAAATCTTTAGCCATTTCTATGGCCTGTGGTGAAAACTGACCTGCACTCTCTGCTCAGGTTTGGTTCAAGGCTGTGGAGAAATGAGGCAGTGGAGCACTGTGGGGGAGGGCCTCCCTGCTCTCTCTGGTCTAAGGAACCCTAAATACAGCTTTTCTCGTCTTTGTTAACAATGTCACTTCTAAATTACAGCCCAGTTCAGCCCATGCACATGTGTAATCCTGATGTTTTCTACTCTCTGTGTTTCCATTGGCTCGGTGAGTCTCATGTTGTGGTTCAGGAGGAGCAAAGGCGACGTAGTTCGGGTTTGCAGTCTGGGAAGCAGAAGGCGGATCAGTGCTTCCTATGCGCTGTGTAAAGTCTACAGTTTCAATGTTTCGAGTTTTAAAGTTAATTTCTCAGGTACCACATATACCCTGCAGGATAAAGTGATCCAGTTTAGCGTTATGTTCACGTGATAGTTACCTGCGTGAGTGAGTTGATTGGGGTTACCTTAAAGAGAGGAAGAAACGGTCATCAGCTTAGGCACATTGTGTGAGTGTACGAGTACAGGCGGAGGGAACAGGAAAGGCAGGGCTGGGCGATGCAGCGTGTTTCCTGTGAGGCAGGAAGTGAGCCGGGTCAGACCACAGACGCACCGTGAGTTATCGCTCTGAGCTGCTGCTGCCAAAAGCCAAAATAAACAATCCATTCATGCCTCACTCTTCCCTCTGATTTCAAACTTTGACATTAATTAGACTACTTTTCAGTTTTTTTTATTACTCTCTCAGCAATGCCACTGTAGTCTTTTTTTCCTCCTCAGAGCGGATTCTTAACTTGTAAACACTTGGCCCCTGATCCCTATACCTATACTATATAAGGAATTAAAGGAGCCAAGAGATGCATGACTCAGCTGTTTGGGTCTACGCTGTTTATGCTGACATCAGTATTGGATTGTGTTTGTACTCTGTTGCTCCCTTTTCTGTTTTGTATTCACACGTACATACACACAAGTCATGAGTGCAGAGGGGAGTGTCTAGGGGGTCGAGGGGACTAACACCCTTCATACTGTTTGTGCAACTTTTCATATTTATTTAGATTATACCTGCCTGCATGAACACCAGCACTGCACCACCTATATGGACTGTAATACTATATTATACGAAAGACACCACTGAAGTTAAGACGCCACCCACCATTTATAAACACACCCAGAGACGCGCTGTTACAGACTGGTGTGATGTCCGGCTGTACTCTGCTTTGTCTCGTTTCCCTGTTTGAGAATGTGATTGGCTGGTGTTTCCTCATGTGATGATTGTTGCATGTTGCCTTCTAGTTATCTGTAGAAATCACTGAACGCACATGACGTAAAGGGTTAAAGTGAAGACAAAATGATGTGGCACCTCAACCGTGACCTGTGAGGTATCATTTATTCATCAGGAAACTTGTATCATGAATCTGAGCAGGACGCCTTTTTAAAAAATTCTCTTCAGCAGAAATATATATATATCGTTGTCAAACTGATGTACAGCCACGAGTACTTTCCCTGGTCATAAACGGCTGACCTCGTGGACCATTACACCAACCTTTTTACACGAAACTTAGTTTTATTACACCATTCAGCGAGGCTGTCATTGTGTCGCGGGCGCTCTCACAGCGCTGCGTTGTTCTGCTCATTGTAAATCATTCTCTGTGATTACCCCGATGTACAGCAGCTATATCCTGGCCGATGACTCTTACAATGACACTGTGAAGTGAACAAATATTGACTATTCAGAGGAACAGCCCCATTCTTTAAAGGCATAATTACTATAACCTTGCATAAATTGTAGGCAATTAGCCTACAATGCCTTTTAAAGTGTAGGGGCATTATGTTGACAGTCTACATTTAGAGGCATTTCTCAGTCCATCCTAAGAGACACAACTGCTGTGATTTCTTTCCTTTTGTTAGTATACAGCCAGCAACATACAACAGAGCCAGCAGAAAGTGTTAACCCCAGACAAACTACTGCATCAACAAAAAATGAAATAGCCTCATCTAGATAATACTGAGAAGAGGTGTTGGAAGATGGACTTGTTTGGCAAAGAGAGGAGAAGATATCCTCTTCCTCTTATCCTATCCTCTATCTTAAAATCTGCTGTTAGTTTTCCAGCAGAGAGAGAGAGGGGGGGGGGAATAAACGTGTTTGTTTGCAACCATGCAGTTCATACATATTCCTACTTCTCAGTCCAGTTACCATGAAAATGATTGATCATTTATCCTTCCTCTACTCTTAGTTAGGCCACCCCGGTTAACCCTTAAAGCGCAACTCGTAGGATGTGATAACTATTTGGAAGTCAGCAAAAGGACCTCATCACCTCCAAACTCTGCTTTTTCTGCTAGCACATATTATTTTTGCTTCATTGTCAGAATGAAAACAACATCCAGATAACGATAATGGGACTGACAATTTTTATTTATGACTTTGGTATCCCAAAGTCATCAATCAATTTTTTTTAGCTGTCAGCAAAGACATTTGAAAACAGTGCTACTTCAATTAGTATTCAGCTTATGTCGCCTCAAGAAGCTGATACTTCCTACAGCGACATGGTCTAAAGCCATAGGAGCGTACGGACATATATATATGGTGTATTTTATCTAACATGTGATCCTTCTGCTGGTGGAGCCAAGAGTATGTTATCTCTTAGTGTGATGACTTAATATGTTTACATACATTTTTTTAATTTGGGTGTGTGTCATACTGTCATACACAAAGTGTGACAAGACCCCCGATCTTTTCCAGACCTGCACTCATTGCCCACCACAAGTTTAGCCCACGCACCCTTTAGAACCCTGCCGTACTTCTGATGTCTCTCACACTGTTCTGACGCCCCTCTCATAGACAGGAAGTTAGTGTTTCACAGAGCGTTCGGGTAACCACATTCTTTTTGAATTGTTCGATTTTTGTTTGTTTGGTTTTGTCCACGATAAGACTTTGCTCATGAATGACGAATGTTTACCGGGAGATTTAATTTAACCTCTGAAGCACCACGTCTTCATTCCTCAGCTTGACCTCATTTTGCTCTGACTTCCTGTGGACGCCGTTAGAAAGAAGAGGGTCGTTGAAAAGACGTCCTTTTTCTATTTCTTGTTTTTCCTTTGATGGCAAGTTCCCCTTAAGCAGTGAGCCACCATAGTTTTTTGTCCTCGAGGACAGTGAAATTGTAAATCGCAATATAAAAGTAATGTAAACTGAAATGGTGACAACTCTTACTGCGTTGCGTTGGTGCTGTTGAGCGACACACCCAACCCCCTAACCTTTCTACTGGTTAATGGTTCTACTCGGGCCTTTTAGATCAGGCTGTGGTTGTACTGGGCTGCTTCCAGTGTGCCTCTGGATAAACACAGGTATAAAAACACTCCTCCCTTATCTCCACCTTTCCTTTGTCTCCCGGGTGAAGCCAGGCTGCGTTGTCAGGGTGTTAATGAATTCATCTGCTCTGTCTGGTCATCTCTGACCCTGTGTTTGACGTCTTGTTGGCTTCAGTGAACTCTAATGTTTAAAGTGTGGAAAAAGGTCCCGATAGCTTCGGCTTCCAGCTCTCCGGTTGCTATGGCGATTATCACAGGAGCAGAGTGTGTTTTGAAAGCAAACAAGTGTATTTTGAAAGCAAACAAGTGTGTTTTGGAACAAACGGCCGACCGGGAGAGGATGTCACCGACGGCAATGAAGGTGACTGTGCGCTCACATGGCTGTGTTTAAAGGGAAATTTCCGACATTTGCATAGCTTTGGCCATCGTTCTCATCTGTTATGAAGTTTGTGTGGAACTAACTTCAGACAAAGTGACAACAATAAAAGTAGTGTTCAATTCAATTCAATTCAATTCAATTTATTTTTGTATAGCCCAAAATCAGAAATTACAAATTTGCCTCAGAGGGCTTTACAATATGTACACATTTGACATCCTCTTGTCCCGGAACCCTCACATCAGAACAGGAAAAACTCCCCAAAAAAACCCTTTAACAGGGAGGAAAGAGGAAGAAACCTGTGGGAGAGCAATAGAGGAGGGATCCCTCTCCCAGGATGGACAGAAGTGCAATGATGTCATGTGTAGAACAGGATAGTGAATTACAACACATTCAATGTAATTACAGCACATTCAATGTATGACACAACCACGACAGGAGGCAACACCTGGTCCAGGTAAACCCGGATACACAGGAACCTGTGAGGCGAGAAAGCACAAATACTCCGGGGAAGAAGTAAAGTTAGTAATGAGCATTAATGGGACATCAATGCATACAGACGGAGGTGAAGAAGAGGAGGAGAGAGGTGCTTTGTGTCGGAAGTCCCCCTGTAGTTTTTGCCTATACCAGTTTGTCCATGGGCCGGTCCAAGGCAAGCCAGAGCCAGCCCTAACTATAAGCACTATCAGAGAGGAAAGTCTTAAGCCTACTCTTAAATGTGGTGAGTGTGTCTGCCCCCCGGACTGAAACGGGAAGCTGGTTCCACAGAAGAGGAGCTTGATAACTGAAGGCTCTGGCTCCCATCCTACTTTTTAAGACTCTAGGAACCACAAGTAACCCTGAATGACTGGATCGCAGCTCTCTAGTAGGGCAGTATGGTACTATAAGCGCTTTAAGATATGATGGAGCCTGACTAATTCGGGCTTTGTAGGTAAGTAAAAGGATTTTAAATTCTATTCTAGATTTTACAGGGAGCCAGTGCAGAGAAGCTAATACAGGAGTAATATGATCTCTCCTCTTAGTTCTTGTTAGTACACGAGCTGCAGCATTCTGGATCAGCTGGAGAGATTTAAGAGACTTATTAGAGCAGCCTGAAAATAAGGAATTGCAATAATCTAGTCTAAAGGTAACAAATGCATGAACTAATTTCTCTGCATCGCTTTGAGATAGGATGTGCCTGATTTTTGAAATATTACGTAGGTGAAAAAAGGCAGTCCTAGAAATAAGTTTTATCTGAGAGTTGAAAGAGAAATCCTGATCAAAGGTAACTCCAAGATTCTTGACGGTGCGGCTGGATGCCAGCGCAATGCCATCTAGAGAAACTATATCATTAGATAACTGATTTCGGAGGTGTTCTGGGCCTAGTAGAATAACTTCAGTTTTGTCTGAGTTTAACATCAGGAAGTTGCAGGTCATCCAGGTTTTTATGTCCTTAAGACACTCTTGCAGTTTAGCGAGCTGGTTGGTTTCGTCTGGTTTGATCGATATATATAATTGAGTATCATCTGCATAACAATGAAAGGTTATAGAGTGTTTTCTGATAATATTGCCTAAAGGAAGCATATATAAGGTGAACAACATTGGTCCAAGCACATAACCTTGTGGAACTCCATAACTGACGTTGGTCTTCATCGAGGCTTCATCATTTACAGAAACAAACTGAGATCGATCCGATAAATAGGATCCAAACCAGTTCAGTGCGGTTCCTTTGATGCCAATATAATGTTCCAGTCTCTGCAACAGGATGTAGTGGTCTATAGTGTCGAACGCAGCACTAAGGTCTAACAGGACAAGAACAGAGACGAGTCCTTTGTCTGATGCGATTAGAAGGTCATTAGTTATTTTTACCAGAGCTGTCTCTGTGCTATGATGCTTTCTAAATCCTGACTGAAAATCCTCAAATAAACTATTGTTTCACAGAAAGTCACACAACTGATTTGCAACTGCTTTCTCAAGGATCTTAGAGAGGAAGGGAAGGTTAGAGATCGGTCTATAGTTGGCCAACACCTCTGGATCCAGAGTGGGCTTCTTGAGAAGAGGTTTAATCACAGCTACTTTAAAGGACTGTGGTACATCACCTGTTACTAAAGACAGGTTGATGATATCTAATAAAGTTGTGCTAATTAATGGTAGCACTTCTTTAAGCAGCCTCGTCGGTATAGGGTCTAAGAGACAGGTGGAAGGTTGAGACGTAAAAATTGTTGACGTCAGTTTGTCAAGGTCAATGGGAGTAAAGCCATCTAAACATATATCAGGGTTTACAGCTGTTTCTAAGGTTACTCTATTTGTGGAAAGATCGGTCGAGGGCAGGAGATTATTAATGTTCTCTCTAATAATTATAATTGTATCATTAAAGAAGTTCATGAAGTCATTGCTACTGAGGTCTATAGGGATACTCGGCACAACAGAGCTGTGACTCTCTGTCAGCCTGGCTACAGTGCTGAAGAGGAACCTGGGGTTGTTCTTATTTTTCTCTATATTTTTCTATTTTTCTTATATGAGTAATAAGCTGCTCTGGCATTACGGAGGGCCTTCTTATATGTCTTAAGACTGTCTCGCCAGAGTAACCGAGATTCTTCCAAGTTAGTGGAACGCCATGTTCTTCGATCGTTTATTTTTGATTTAATTAATTTAAGTGGCCGTGGGGCAGACACAGTCTCTATGTGGTTTTGCGTAAGTAACTGCTCTAATGGAAGCTCAGAGGAGTGTGTAAGACTGCAACTCTGCTTCCTGGTCTGATCTCTGGGTTGTCATGCACCAGGTCCATACAGAAACTGGGTCAGATTTGCAGAGATGAGATCTGCTCCGTCCAAAGTAGGATGAATGCCGTCCCTCCTTAGCAAACCAGGTTTTCCCCAGAAAGTGTCCCAGTTATCTACGAAGCCCACATTGTTTGCTGGGCACCACCAAGACAGCCAGCGGTGAAACGATGACATGCGGCTAAACATTTCATCATTGGTCAGATTCGGGAGGGGGCCAGAGAAAACTACGGAGTCCGACATGGCTTTTGCGTATGTACACACAGATTCCACATTTACTTTAGTGAGCTCAGAGAGCCGTAGCCGGCTGTCATTCCCGCCGACGTGAATAACAATCTTACTGTATTTACGGTTATCTTTAGCCAGTACTTTCAGGTAGGACTCAATGTCGCCTGCTCTGGCCCCGGGTATACATGTAACTGTAGCCTCTGGTTTAGCTAACTTCACATTTCTCAGAATAGAGCTACCTATGACCAGAACTCTGCTGGGTGCAG
Organism: Melanostigma gelatinosum; assembly: GCF_949748355.1. Taxonomy (NCBI): domain Eukaryota; kingdom Metazoa; phylum Chordata; class Actinopteri; order Perciformes; family Zoarcidae; genus Melanostigma; species Melanostigma gelatinosum. Next base: position 13,743,409 of record NC_136636.1, on the reverse strand, counting down.
AAGACCCGTTTGTAACGCGAGGTGGCTGCTGGCGAGTCGAGTGCTTCGCCCCAGGTTTAAGCCTCCCGGGAGCAGTCACCCGGCCCCCCGGTTCCCTTTTCCGGACTTCAGACTCCAGGCGGTGAAAATCGTCCCTTAACTGTGAGTATGCGAGTTTGCAGTCTCCACACAGACCTGGCCAAGTGGCCATGTTGGAAGTTCCTGCTTCCGGTTTATCTGAAATGAGAGGGAAAAGGTGATAGCTCTGCTCAGAAGTTCTCACAAAAACAAACAAACAAATGTATGTAGGTAGGCGAGTGAAAGGCGTGGAGGTGTGTGTGATCCGATGGCCTCCACGCTGTCTCAGCTGCAGTTCACACCACACTACAGGCTGCTGCGCTGTCGCTGCTGCGCTGTCGCTTAGGAGAGCTTTTTGTTTCTCTGCCCCATTCTTAACCGGATTCACTCCACAGAGCACTCGTCTGTTTGTCTGGTGCCTGTCTGTCTCTCGCCGAGTCTCCTCAGAGAGTGCGGGGCCGGCGCTCTGGTCAGCTGCAGAGAGAGGAAACGTGGAATAAACAAAAGGAGAGCGAGCCAAACAAAGCTGCAACGAGGCTTTGGTAGACGTGCCAGTTCAGGGGCAACGTGCGCACACAAAGAGCTCTCTGAGAGGAGCGGTGCTCCGTATTCAGAGGACGTCCTCGCTCACACACAGGCAACGGTACACAGAGATTACTTAAGCATGTTTAATCTTTCACGACATTATGTGTGCATGTGGAATCATCTCTTCCACTAACAGTGATGCCGGTGTCTGTAGTCACTACTAGACTCAGTCCACACTCATCAGAAGTAAACGTTAGCTGCTAACAGGACTTGTAAATAAATATTAAAAGGTTAGGTTTCCTGAAGCAAGCAGTGCTAGTGAGTGGTCCTTATGGAAGGATGTCAATATATTTTATCTTAAATGTCACACTAGTATTTTGGTGACATTTGCTTACTCTCTCTGGGTTACATAACTGTTGTCGAAATGTCAAAAAGTAATGTCTGTCTGTGGCTGTGTTTGTCTCTTTTCAGCTAAATGTGTCTAAACGGATTGTGAACGGCAGCTTCTGTCAGTACTCGCACCACACGGCCACCATAAACATATTACACATTACATCAAACATTAGCACAAGTGACCTGTCCTGGATCTCAGAGGTCTGTAGTGTTGAGACTTACCAAAATCGTTTGAGGTAAACAACTGCTTACGTTCTGATCTTTTCCCCTCTCAACCATCACCTGCACGGCTCCCCTCATGTGTACGGTGGCCTATACTGTAGCAGAATGGTGGAGAAGGGTTCAGTGAAGTGTGGATTGGTACATAATGGCTCTTTCTCTGCTGATGTATTAGGTTTGTTGCTTAAAGTGCATACACCACAGTCCCGCAGGCTGTCTCATGCAAGTAAAGGGATAACAGGAATACCAGCATGGATTCAACACACATTTGGGGGGGAAAAGCAGTGACAGTTTTTCTTATTGTGGCACAGCGATGCACGACTTTAGTGAACCATGAGTTAGCAGAGTGGCAGTAACGTCCTAAAAAGGGTCAGTTCCAGCAGTCAAAGAATGGAGAGAATTCACGAGGCTGTACAGTGGCGAAGTGTAAAGGAGGTTAGGTTGTAAAGGAGTATCTGTAGCGCATGAGTAGTGATGAAACTTGAGCATTCATTTGAGGAATTATTCAGTCCGGTACAGGAAGCTATTGTTTTACAGGAAGTCTGCTGATGACGTACATTTACCTCATTACTTAAGTCTTATTAATTCAATTTCTGTTTCACAAATGTCTCATCAACACAGCATCTTGAAATGAGAATAAAGGACTCAAGGTGTCTCTATGACGCCTGCACAGTGAGTCTCATCGTCTTTGGCTGACACCAGTACAGGGATAGCTGTTTTAAATGCGTCATGGGCTGTGTGTATCATCTCTGTTAGCAGTTCATTTCTATAGTTTTGATTAAGGAATCTTAATAAGCTTCCACGATGATGTTGTGCAGCATCTCAATGTGCTTGCAGACATCTCCTCCACTGGCTGGAACAGGAGGCTGCTGTGTACGGAATTGTTCTTTACTACAATAATGTTCATATATTTGCGTTGGTATCGGACCAATATCAGTATCGGTGTCGTTGCATCTCAAGTCAATATATTGTTTTACCTGTCGGTGAGCCTCTTTAGTGCAATGTACCACAGGTTTGTGCATTATTTTGCAAATATAAGTTATAATTTGCTGGGCTAGTAGCATTGTGACAAGTCAAACCCTTGAATATCAACATGTATAACAGCGCACCATGACCGTTTCCATCATGGTTTAAAGGAGAGGCCCTGTATAAGAACCAGTATTGAAGAGTTTCTCTTCACCATCTAATCATAACTTGTAAATGTAACATGAGCTCAGGGTGAACGTTGAGACTATTGACTTCCTGAATGCCTTCATGAAGTGACAAAATGACGTGAATCATTTCAATCAAAGCAAGTTTCATCTTGTGTGCTCTGAGGGAAACGTGTGAACCGTTGAGAAACCTCCCTTTTCACCTCTTTTCATTTCCTGTGCTTTTTTTTTTTTAGGTTGCTATAGCAGCGCAGAATTGGAATAAACATCCTGTCTATTTCCCATGGGTAATTGCGGCCTCTTTATGGCACGTGTATTCTTCCTCTACCATTCATCGTTTCATGTAGATAATTATAACATACACGGTTCATTATCAGTTTGCTTGATGAGCAAAACTCTTTTTCCCAACCTTGTTGTAAATGTCCCAAAAACAGGAAAGACACACGGAGAGAGATTGCTTCATAAATATCATCTAGATATTATGAGCATCATGCAGCACAGCAGTGGAGGTTTTCCTCTTCCTAACCAGCTGTTAAAAAGATGTTCTCAAACTGTAATGTCTTGTTCTTCAATGCTAAAACTTTTAAATGTTTGTTGAATTGCTGCATTTGTTATTTAGCTTTAAAGTTCATCTTAAAAGAGAACTGGTTTAATCTGAAAGTTCAAACTGGATTCACAGAGTCTCATTTAAAGTTGAATTGAAATGCTGAGCGAGGACGCTTTTGGTCTGCGTTGGTCTGGTCGGTCCTTTCATGTCGGCGGGCTTCAAGGCCACGGGAGCCTCTGAGCTTCAGAGCGGGAAGAAGGCCGGTCGTCTCGGGCAGCCTCGGTCGCCTCGTCTGCTCTTTGATCGATGGCCTTTCAGTCCCGACTAATCATCCCAGACAAGATCGGGAGGCTGGCCATGTCTGTCCAAAGGTGCATAAACCTTAAACTTCTGGTTACGTGTGATGACTTGCATCCACAGCAGGTTTAAGGTTGTTTTCAAAAGGTTTACTGCTCTAAATGAAATGCCAAATGAATGCCTCTTTTCAAAATAAACATTTGATCAATCAAGTTAATAGACTCTCTGATTTACCGCCAGGGTTTCACCTTGAATATGTTTGTGTATTCAAGAAGCTTATGTAACTGTTGCCTCACTGTCTGGCTGATGTTACTGAGCATGTTCATGCCGTGGCTGTTCCACATCTCATTGCTTATATTTTGATGCACCGATCCATAATTCATTGAACCTTTTTTCGTGTGTGTGTGTTTGTGTGTGTGTGTGTGTGTGTGTGTGCGTGCACAAAGGTTAGTGCAGGAGGGAGGCTGCTAATGGATGCATGTATAATGCATCAGCAGCACACACTGTATCCAGTGATGCAGCAGATGCCTCCAGTGAGCTCGGGACCACCTTCCTCTATGTCCCTGTTGATGAATAAACACGGTACTACGGTAATTCGCTTATTTGAAGGCTCAGTTGAACAAATCCACGTTCTGAAGTGTTTTTCATCAACTGCAGAGTATACTAGCACTGCTTCCAGTGGTTCAGCCTCATTATTGGGAGGATGCGGCTGTTGTGACGGAGAGAGAGAGACGTTAAGCTCCAGGCTTTGTTTTGCTGCTGTACAGTCGTTTTGGGACTTTATTTAAATCACTACTACAGTATGTTAGTCATCATAGAAGCCCACGTTGGTAGTTTTTGTGAAGTGTAGGTCATCCTTTATTGGGAAACGAGCGTGTTTATTTGCTGCAGACTTCCAGCGGTCCCTCTGCTCGACTCTTCTTCATCCCTGCAAACAGTTTGAAAATCGCCATCAATTATGAATTGCTTCCATCTGGTGGGCTGTGATTACTGCTCCCGGCGCTGCAGCCGGCCTGATAGCCGCTCCTGCTCACAGCTCTGTCCATAGATTCCGCTGTTAGCATTCAGAGCTGATGAAACGAGGCAGGAGGAGACACTTGGGCCAAAAGCCAAGAAATAAATGAGAGCGGGGAGAGACCTCACCTATTTTTTTTTGTTTTTCTCATGATCAGCTAATTTAAAGAGCACGATTGAGTCATTTGTAATAAATGTCAGCTGACTCAGATTGGTGCCCGATTGATCGGAGCTTCCCTGTTGCGTAGTGTTTCTACGTTGGATACTTGTGCACTTGTCTACTCTTTGGTGTGCTGGATTTCAAGGTTGTTTCAATCATCGGCAGCTCCGGACGAAAACCCGGCAGTTACTTTGGCCCCCCTTTGGAGACCTCCATCCATAGCGTCCTCTCAAGGTCTCTTAAAGCCACTTCTCTCTTCCTCTCTTCACCTTCTCACTCTCCTCAGTTGATCCTCTCTGCTGTCTGCTACGATTAATGGTCTGCTGTCTCTCTCATCTCAGTCTCCCGTCAACGTCTTTGCTTTTCTTGACCCCCGCTGACTTTCTCCTCCCTCTGTTTGTTTTTCAGTCTCAGCGGACCCCGGCCTCCCCTCCCTGTAGACCTTGAAAGCAGGTGGTTTAGATATATTACCTGCTCTATGTCCAGCTTTCAATCCATCCAATTAAGGAAACATATCATTTCCTAATTACTTTGACAAGTCTCTCTTTGTGTGCTGCATGTGTAGAAAAGACCTTTTGAAGTAGACACTGTTTCCAGGGGAGTTGAGAATGTTTTTTTTTTTAGCTGTGTAAAGAAATGTTATGTCTCTTCTGGTTCTTTGTCCCATCAAAACTGCCGGCACACGACGCTACATTATTGAAGATACTCTCGTCACAATCGTAGCTAAAGAACGTAATGTAGGATTTTTGCCATTACGGCTGATCTTTGACAAGAAAAATAAGATTATTTTTGCATGTTATTTGGGTCCTTATCAGCTGTCGGGGGCCATAAAGATACGGCAGCACCTGCAGACGGGTGAAAGTTAGAAATCTCTACGATTATTAGTTGTCAGTCTATCATACAACCAGCTGCTGACTCCTTCATTGTCTCCCCACATCCCTCACTGGGAATAAGGAGACAGACATCTTGTTCCAGAGTAGCATGTCAGAACATGCATGCTTTGTTATCAGCTGCACTTTTGCCAGACACGTTTCAACACAGTACTTGAGTGTTATTACCGCCCTCTTATATTTGCGCTTCCTCTCTCAGCGACCGTCTGCGCTCCAGTCTCGTATTGACGGAAGGAGGATGTCTGTGCAGCATCCTTGCCTTCAAGGTTAACAAGGTGTATTGCTTGTAGCCAGGCATTTGTAGTCTAACCTTTACATGTCTATGGCTCTGCAATCCAATCCCAAAACAATACAGATATACACGATGAATCACACAGACTAGATACTTGAATTGTATGGATTTTCCTCACTAAATTGACCTCTTATTTGTGTGGTGTTGTTTTTTTTACACCCTCTCTGGCAAATGTAAAGGCAGCCTCCTTTTTTCTGATATGAATTGGTTAATCTTTACACCATCTTATTGCTCATAACCTCTGCAGGAGGACTACCACACAGTGCCTCCAGCTCCATGTATTGATTTTCTGCACCTGAAAATGCACTATGTATTTTAGTGATCCATTCTTTCTCATGCCTTGAATTGATGATGTTAATCGTCAATCGAGTTTGAACATGAGCAGAGCCTTGCTGATGGCGGGGCGAGAGAGGTTTTCCATAAAACATGTTGAAGGTCCGAGTTCTCCCAAAGTGGTCCTTGCAGCCATTCCTCTAACAACCACTTACTCTTTTAAACAACTAATTACTCTTTTGATAGTTTCTGTGGCGGCCCAATTTGTTGAGGTAAATTCTCAGAATTGTCATCAAATGTATCCACATCCACCTTCTCTACTGTCGCCTCACATTCACTCAATATACACAGAGGAAGTAGATTTGGTCTTCTTTGCTTCTCATCCCTCTCTTCTTTGGCAGCAGTTGTCGGCGTGCGGTCCAGGCTCTCTTAGCCTGAGGCATGGTGGCCATCTGTTGAAGGAGACTGCATCTCTCCGTCCCTGTCTTTCAAACAGACCGATACGCCCGTCTCTCTCTGTGTGTGTGTGTGTGTGTGCGCGTATTTATTTTATTCTCTTAAGTGTACATGCATTATACAAGCTGCTTCCATTTCCTCCTTTGATTGGACCTGAGAATAGGAAGTGGCACATGTGTCTCTCAGAGGGCCTCTGGTCTCGAGTCTAGGTTGGCACATTTCTCTCGACACGTAGCAGAGAGGAACAGGCGGCGTCGGGCCGCCTCGCGGCTGGTGTGTAGGCGTCCGAGAACAGCGGGAGGGTTTGAGAAATGATGGAAATTGATATTAATTAGATTACAGAATAAAGAGAGAGTAACTAGTGGGGAGATGGACAAGTGATGAAGTCTGTTTTGTTGCGTAAGAGATGAGTGTCAGAAAGTTTAGTACAGCGAGTAGTGTTGTCTCACTGGATCCTGCTGCAGGCTGGAGTTTGCCAACTCAGCGTTTTCATTGTTGTTTTTCCCCTCTTTAACCCTGTCCCCATCTTCTCTACCGCTCTTTCCTTGAATTCCCATTGCTTTCCTTTCTCATTTTGGCATTACCACTAGCTGCCTCATCACTTTCCCCCTGTATGCTTCGTGTGCTGAAGATTGTTGTAATTTAAGCCTCTCATTGTGTTTATTTGAGTCTCAGGGTGCTGAGAGAGAGGAGACTGTGAAAAGTCTCCATTTCATGAGAGGCAATGTCGAACAATGAAGCGACCCTCGCCTGCACTGCCACCACACAGCATGCTAAAAAAGCAGGAGAAATCACATTAAAATATGCTCAGCAGCGTTCCGTTTCCCCAAGTGTATATTGATTTGAAAAGCACCTGACATCCAGTGTCTTCCTCTAATGTCGTCAGAGTTGGGCTTAAAAGAGAGTGCGGATTTAGTATTCATGGGTCAGCCTGTCACCGAGGGTTCAGGTATTGATTTATTCAGCAGACCTGCTCTGAAGTGAGGACAGGAAGGACCACAGGGACAACCCATTATATATCTGGTGGACGGATGAGCCTGACTTAAGAAAGTATCCTTGTGCTCTGCCTCTTGTTACATTCAGCTTCCTCTTTGTTTATTACTGAACGTTCTCTACACTCACAGTGGCAGCATGAAGAGTCAGTCGACTAATTGTCTCATTAAAGCATGCAGCATTCATTTTTCACGCATCAGAGCCGACGAGTTATTAATTTTTCAGTACATTTTCTGGTTACACAAGGGCAGTCTATGAAGCTAAAAGCATATTTGAATGTGGACTTTGTGAACATACTGGAGCAGCAGTATCAGACAACCCACTCCTACAGAATGTGGGACTATTGACTTCCAGAAGAATGGTTCAATTGGATTTTATTATATCGTAGTGGTGTTTGGGTTGTTCTGCTCACACTGTGTTCGAGGCCATTGCAACTCTCATTAGGCCGAACTATTACTGAGCGCTTGCTTTAGGAAGAGAGAACAAGTCTAAATGAAAAATGCACCTTAATACTTTCCTATTGTGTGCACATCTTCTTCAGCTGATTCAAATGTGTCTTTTGTAATACACAATAGAATTAAACTGCTCTTTCCCTCATCAAAACACCAACTGTCATTTTTCAATTGTATCTGCAACAATGGAAATTCAATATCAGAAATGAGGCTTTAAAGATGCATCCCCTGATATTGTTGTTTTTTCTAAAGCTGTGAGTTAAATCTGGGGGTTCACTGTTGGACGCTATGACAAAAACCACAAGTCTTTATCTCTGTTTGTCTGAAAGCGAGTCACAGTTGAACACGTGTTCCTCTCATCAGCGGGGAGGCTTAACTTCTTTAGTCACGTCACCCTCGAGCCGCGTCTCTTGCTCGCGGCCATGAAACGGTTTGCTGTGGCTGTCGAAGGCAGTTGTCATGCTGACTGATAGGAGGCGGAGCTTGTGCGAGTAGCTTGTGTTGAGCTGTGTTGAACGGTCCAGGCCTAAACATCAACAGCGGGGCTGTGTTCTCAGCTAGCAGGGGTTCACACTGCTTCCTTTGTGTCCTGCTCCCAGTCCCACCAGGATGCTTTACACTTGCTCCAAAACACATGCACATGTATTCACTCTGAGCAACGTACCATAGGAGGTAGAGCTTTTTGAAACCGGTCACATTTTAAACTTGGTAAGGCTGTCGCTGCGTGATGCTGATGCAACACGTAGGCACTGCTGGAAGATGAAGAAACAAGTTGATTAGGTTAAGCTGTTTGTCCTCAGTCTTGACACAGAACAGTGGGCGTACCAGTGCAGTGCCCTTCACTCCTTCCTCCCTTTATGTCCGGACTTGTCAGTTTCATCATGCTTCACTGAGTAACGGAACTCCGGAGACGGTGCGAGTGTGCCAGGGTTTTCTCACAGAAGAGCTGGGCTGGCACACTTCTTGCTCTCCACGAGTATCATCACTCGTCAAATGTGGGAGTCGATAAACGCTTTATCAGTTCTTCTCTCGCATCATATTTCTGCAAAAAGAAAACCGAAATTCCTTATTTGGACTTAGGTTTCACAGTTAAACAGAAAACAACTTGCCGTCCCTGTTCCCCAGCCCTCCGCACATGTTCAGGTGGGTTTTGCTTCCTTTTTGCTCCTTCGGGCTGATGGACACTTTTGAGGATATGACACCTAAAGACCTACAATCACCAAGGCTGCATGTCTGATGACGCACAGGTAGAAGACTGGACCACATCAGTGACGTTCTACTCTGTGGGTGATGACCGGTGGTAGTGCTGTGTGCTACTTCTTTATTATCACTTTTCCCCGAATCTCTGTAAAGATTTTCCAAAACCACCTGTTTGCACAGTGGGAGCCTGCAGATTCCCCCTGGTATAATAATCAGAATAGTATTTCATTCCCAGCAGCTTCTGTACCTGCTCATCTCCAAACAGAGGAAACAGGTGTACTTATTGTACCACCCGGGACTCGTTTAAAACTGTTTCTGTTTGTATGTGCCGATGGAATGCATCCATAAAGAACCATCCTCTTACCGGGACTGTCATGTGACCTGGTTGTGTCTCTGTTAATGACGCCTCCACCTGTGAATACAGTCCATCCATCACGGGTCAAGCTCTGTCCCACGGCAGCTGGAGCCCCGGTCGTCCTGTGGGCTCCCCCGGTACCCGTCTCCCTGTTTGGCACTGCCTGTCTGCCAGTCACATTGGAACCCATCTGTAATCAGGCAATTTCCTGAGTCCTGCTGGGAGATTTACAAATTCCCTGCTGATTTATCCTAGTTATGCATATTTTCATGCGAATACCCCCTTCTTCCCAAAGCACACGCAGAGAGACGATACGTAAGCATGCACTCACTAACATTTGTCCTCCTTTTTATCCATTTTCATCATCTTTTGTATTTTATTAGTGAGGGTAAAGGAATTGTGATAGACATATAGAAGCTTACGAGTCTCATTCAAGTTAAATTGAGGACTGAACTGTCTCTCCTCTATTTTTCCCCCTCTGCCTGTTTTTCCTCCCCATTTTCTCCCATGACTCAAAGACGACCACAACTGGCATACGTGTTGCCCAGTTGCTAGGCAGTGGACTTTATTTATTTTCCTACAGATGCAACGTTTCTTCATCCCCTGCGCTGCACAAACAGTCTTGATTCCTCTGTGTCTTGGTCAAACTGTTGAGTTCAACGCATCAATGTGCTTCTCATTTCATCTCCATCTTCGTGTCAGTCCAGTTTGATTTATGAAGGGATGGGTTACATGTCTGTTTAGTTGTATTTTAGGTCAGATCAAGTTTAAGTTTAGTGGTCAAGTGTTGATTTTATTTGTGCGCTGTTCGTGCTGAAAGCAAAGCAAAGTCTTCCTTTTGGTTTCTTCTACTTTGGCACTGTGTGAGACTTGATGATGACTATTCACTCACCAAGGCCACCAGTAGGAGGTTAAAGCTTACTGGAGAGGGAAGCCGTGCTTCTTCAGCGCTGAGTCATTCAATTTCTTCCAAACAATCTTTGAAACGTACTAGTATCCATAGGGTGTGTGTGTGTGTGTGTTTGCATGCAGCTGCAGTCCTGAGCCTCCACGGTCCAAAGGGAGCGATTGTGCGAATGCAACATTAGCCACAGATCAGGCAGAGGGTGTTGTGTAATAGCGACAGGATCAGTGGGATGAGTCCAACTGTCATCAGGCCCCGAGTTCTCCCCACAGAACCACCAGCAACAAACATGCTTATTGCCCAATCTTGACAGAGATTGCACAGGTATCACATGAGTGACAGTGTCCTCAGCAGTCCCACAGCTAAATGTGTGCGTTTCATCCAGTTAAGGGTTGATTCGTAGAAAATAAGTGTCCAGTCCTGTAGGAATTCTGCAAACCATCTGATTAAAGTACAAGCACTCGTACAGTTGTTGTTGCCTTTTACCGCCAGCTAGCAACGATGCAATATTAAAGTGAAACAGCGCAGCGCAAGATGTCACTGGCCTCTGCATAAATGTATGTGTACAGTAAATTGTGCTCGCTGAAGTACTTGTTACAAGGATTACTGTAGCAGCAATGCATTGTTCATCTTTTTGGGGGTGTACATAAAACCCCACTCAATACTCCGATCTATTGTTCTGTCAGTTACATTTTTAGAGTGTTGTCCGTCTCACATTTAAGTTAGAGGTGTAATGAGGAACAGACTGTACTTTTTACAGTTCTTTCATTTGAACTTCAGACATATTCCACATGTGAAGGCTTTCAAATTGAGAATATTCAAAGTCTACCAAGAGCGTAAGTGTATTTGTATTACAATAAAGAGAGCGGCTACCTATTTGCAAACCAAAGCAGCACCAAACTTCACCACTCGTCTCTTAACTGTTAGCAGCTTCAGGTTCACTGGACAAACTCCAAAGGGCATGTTTACTACGTGTGTGTGTGTGTGTGTGTGTGTGTGTGTGTGTGTGTGTGTGTGTGTGTGTGTGTGTGTGTGTGTGTGTGTGTGTGTGTGTGTGTGTGTGTGTGTGTGTGTGTGTGTGTGTGTGTGTGTGTGTGTGTGTGTGTGTGTGTGTGTGTGTGTGTGTGTGTGTGTGTTAGATGAGAGAAATGCCCGCTAGCTCGGCCCTGGTCAGTCAGCTTTATGAAATCACAGGTCTAGAGAGTATGTTCTGGCAGTTTATCTCCAGACTCTCGTATCTACCTCTGAGCCACAGAGGCTCCAGGAACAAACTCTGTTTTGTTTGTCTTGCTGTGTTGTGCAAAATTACAAAATGATTAGTTTGCCATATTAGTGCTTAAACCTAATAGATTTAGTGTGTGGAGTTTTGTCAGACAACTGTTTTGATGGCCTTTTGGCTTTAAACCAATATTATGGTTTTAACCAGCTTAAATCAAACAAAGCCCGTCTGTAGTGGCACATGTGATTTATTCACGGCAAAGTATTCCATCTACAGCTGGATTGATATGGAATGCACACTGCTCATTTCCACTGCATCTGAGTTATTTCACGTTTTCTTTCATTAGGGAATCTGTTTACAGTTTTGATTTCAAGGTATTCAGTGAGCCAGAGAGGGAGAGAGCGTTTCTTTTCTCGCTTTTCCTTCTGCTTAGCAATATCGCCCACAGACTGTACAGCAGATGGACGGTGTGATTTGCAAACTGCTTGGTGGGGACGGTCGGCACTTCAGAAGCATGAGGTGGATGTCGAATGTAGAATGTGTCTGGAGGTAAAATCACCCACCCAGACCCTTTGTTTTGTTACATTTTTGGTCACATTTGTTCAGCCTTGATACACAGCCATACCGTTAGACTGTCGAAATCTGTTGGATATTTGTATAAACTGTCTATTTCGAGGCAAACCACGCGCTCTTATCAGCCAGTCTGAGCTCTTATACCACGAAGGAGTCTGAGCTGACAGCTGTCCATGAAACTATCTTTGCCCATTCCTACCCAGAGGCCTCGCTGTGCATGTGCATGCTGCGTAGTAGCGGATTTTGAGGGTCATCCCAGAAAGACCCCAGGCGAGTACGAATAGAAAGTGCACTGACAGTCACCCCTGGGTGTGTGTGTGTGTGTGGTGTTAGATTCCTTGTGGCAGATGCGCTCTCTCTGGCCTCAGGCTATTAGAATAAACATAGCTGTGGATAAGAAATGCCCATATCCTATCAGTGCAAGATGTTTGCATCAAAATGTTAACAATAATAAAGCGGCGTAATAAGAAGACAATAGTATGATGGCAGCTGGTTTTTGTTCCTTTTCGAGGTTGAGAGAGCTCTTTGTTGCCATTTGAGTTCAGACTACAGATAGAACTGAAGGAGCAGCAGAATCCCTGTACAGTAGGAGAGAGCAGGAGGTCTGTCCAGGATGAAAATGAGAACTGAGATCTCTTGGCGAGCTGCAGGCAGGACTGGGAGGTAAAGGGAGGGGAGCAAGACAAGGGTCCAGATGTGAGGCGGCCTCGCTGGCTGCCTGTTTACATTTCTCAGCCAACGGGAGTGTATTTTTAACCTTTTGCCTGTTTTTGTTCTCTCTGCAGGTGCTGGAGAGTCGGGGAAGAGCACCATTGTGAAGCAGATGAAGTGAGTGACTGCTCCTTGTTTTGCTTTTCCTCCCATCATCTCTGACACATTAATACATGGTGTACAGTAGTAGATGGAACCGCTAATTAATTTGCATATTCTTTTACCAATGTTTTGCTTAAAACGTGTGCTTAATGTGACTAATGTGGGATCCTAGTGTCTGACTTGATGCACTCGGTTTTAATCAAATACATCAACATAGAGCCTGTGTGAGGTAAGACATGTTTTTGCTGCGATAGCACAAGAGAAAGGTCGAATGTAGACCGGTTAGAAACCCCATGTACAATAGTTTGATTGAAAACTCTTGGTTGTTAAACTCAAGGAAAATTGTCGAGGCCTGTCACAAGCTTTATATTATTGGCATGTAACGCGTTTGTTGTTGTTGTTGTTTAACTGAATATCCAGAGTGAGACTGGCCGGATATTCTGAGGAAAGCAGAAAGCATGAGTCCATATGTGGGAGGGTTCTCGTCTCTGTGGGCCACATCAGTTAGATCAGCCGGAAGCTCTGAAAGTCGTCACTGTGCACATTTCAACTATAAAAGATGCAACTAATTTCACTTTCAAAATATGAATATTTATGATTTAAATTCAAGTAAAACAGGTGCCAAATGGCATACTTTCTATTAGGACACACACACAAGCTATAGCCTCCTCTGCACTGCAGCTGACATTGTATACGGAGATGTCCCCCCTCTGATAAATGCAATCTTTTATCCAGCTGATACGATGAGTAACGAATAGAGTTTGGCCCAGGTACCTTGGCACTGCTCGGCTCAGAGCCAACAGGCCTGAAATAGGCCACTCACAGGCTTTGCACCATGAACACTTATCACCAGCATTAAGGAGGAGAGAAGCGGTGGTTCAGTGATTGGCCAAATCGATTGGGGAGTCCAGTCACAGAATACAGATGTCTTCTGACCCAACATTTGAGCGGTTCGACAGGCAGTGAGTCACGTCATGATTAACCAGCGTCTGAACATTTCCTGATTGTTTTTGCTTCCGTCCGTAAGGTTTCTCAAAGGATGTTTATAAAACAAAAATCATGCAAGGAAGACCATAATAGCTTGCATGAAGATAAAGTGAGCCACTTAAAACTCACTGTGTGAGGATGTTTTAAAATCAATAATTCTAAAAGTTTCCAGTTTGGCAATTAAAGAAACGGCTGAATATGTTCACGCTGACATGGCCAGCAAACAACTGGCAGGGTAGGAATTCCAGTCTCGTATGTTGTTGCCTTCTGCATAGCCTAATCTCCCATTACTGTGTCGTGAAGCATAAATTCCACGGCTGCCTTTCTGTCTTTGAAGGTTCGCTCTTATCAGTCTCTCTGAAACACTCCCTACGTGTCCTTAAAACAAGGGTTGAGAAGCTGGCGCTAAATGTGCATTTCCACAGCTGATGACTCAACGTTAGTCTCCCTATTTAGTGTTGCTACACTGAAGCAATTTGATAAATCTCTAAGAGACGCTGTTCCCGAAAATCCTCTCACATGTACACATCAGTGAACACCTACACGCTTGATGCTTTTTCTTTTGCTACATCATCATCAACAGTGCACACCCCCTATACATGTACACATGTACGTACACATGTATATACACACAAACAAAACAAGCATCTCCAAATGACCCAGTTATATTTTCTCTACACATTTTTGGATTTTTAACATGCTTTAATCCACTCACTGAGGTTCCTTGAACTCACTTGTTAGGGCTGGGCGATAAATCGATTTAATCGATTAATTCGAATGTGTGCTTTAAGGCGATGTGTTTTATTGAAAATCGAGAAAATCGCCCCCACCCCTCCCCCCCGTTGGGTTCCCGTAGTAGAGTGCGCGCGCATTGTTTACAAACTAAAACAATGGCGGCCAGCAGCTTCACTGCTGGCCGCCGCCGCCGCCACCTCACAACGACAACCCAGCATTTTGGAGACATTCACCAACTGTACTCCGCATGAGAAGAAGAGTGCCCGGTGGAAAGCCATCACGGATGCAGTCGCGATGTATATCGCAAAAGATATGGTGCCCATATACACCGTGGAAAAGCCGGGGTTTATTCACCGTCTCAAAGCTTTGGACCCCAGGTACGTGCTACCAAGCCGTAAACATTTTTCTGACGTTGCCTTGCCTCGGCTGTACAATAGTACACGCCAAAGGATCTCTGCGGAGCTGGAGGGGATGTCATTCTACTCCGCAACAACTGACCTGTGGTCCAGCAGGTTGACCCAGACACCGATCCACTTGACTGGTGGAAGCGTCACCAACTTAACTTTCCAAGGCTAAGTACTTTAGCAAAGAAATACCTCTCTGTGCCAGCTACAAGTGCCCCCTCTGAGAGGCTTTTCAGTGTGTGGGGGGGGGCATTGTTACATGCCACCGTGCATGCCTGAAGCCAGAGGTAGTAGACAGGCTTGTCTTCCTGGCAAAAAATATTTAGAAAAAACATGCACTACTGTTTAATACTGTTGGTTATGTTGTGAATGCACTTGATTTTGTTTACATGCACTTATTTACTGTGCAAAATATGTTATGTTGATGTTAGATCAGATGTTGCACTTTTGAAAATGTGAATGTTAAAGGGTCATATACATTTTATTTCATGCTGTGTTTGTATCAGTGTATTCAGTTAGAAAAGCTTACTGTAAAAAGTTACATTTGCACAGTTGTTTACAATGGAAGGCTACTATTTAATGCCATTTAATGTTATGTTTAATTCAATTTTATATTTAAATGATTCAGGCAAACAAAAGAGTGACCAAATACTTTTTGTATACTACAGGCACCTTTCTACAATGTTCAGGTTTTGTTTGCACTTTATTTTTATCAACCTACTTGGGAAAATCATCACAAAATAAAAGAAAAAATTGTTTTCAACAGCTTCTGTCATCTGCAAAAAATTTTGGGGGAAAAAAATCGATTTAAATCGTGAATCGGATTTTTTGTAAAAAAATCGGAGATTTTTTTTTTAGGCCATATCGCCCAGCCCTATCACTTGTATAGATTTGTTTTCCATTTTGACTTTGCCATAGCAAGAAAAGCACAATAAATGAATGACATGAATGATTCATAGACAGTATTCGGGCCCTGGATCTGGATCTGACTTGTCAAAATGACTGTCGTGAAAAGGTCTATCGAGCCCTTTAGCACAACACCGCTGTCGTCTCGTCACACAGAGGAGTACAAGTGAATTATTTTGGCTACCTGAAAATAGAACGAGCAGTCCACACTAGACTCACACTTGTAAGAGGAAAGATTTTCCATGGTTGTGTTTTTTTGTAAGATGGAAAACAATACATTTCAGAGATACTATGTGTGGGATTTTTCTATTCATAATTCTGACAAAAGGATGCATTATGCTTCTGTGAGTCACAGGAAACTGCTGTACTAATGATGGTCTTTTAATCTGGTTTAGAAGTTCTTGAGAAGAACAAATCCCTTTGGTTGACTCTAGTCTTAGATGTGACAAAAAGGACAATTATGCTTACAAAAATGTGATCGCCACAGGATGTGACAGCATTAATAATGGGATGTATCAATTTAATCTACTGTATTCTACTGAAAATGTACCCCTGGTTGACGCTATGCTTGCACGTTATTTTTAACACGGCATCAATTAAATATTTAAACGAGAAGGAAGTAGTTTACAAAGTCTATACGATTTGACTACAATGGGCAAGTTTTCAGTTCGTATGATTCAGTGAGAAGGATAAATTAAACATACTCAACATGTTATAGTAAAATCGGATGGCAAAATTTGTCTTTCTTAGATCTTTGGGGTGTCAAACATACGGCCCGAGGGCCAGAACTGGCCCGCCAGAGAGTCCAATCCGGCCCGCTGGATAACTTTTCAAAGTATGAAGTCATTCATTTAAATTTTTCAATTAAATACATTGCTCTTCCTCATTGTCCACCGGGGGTTGCGCTGTTCTAATAGGAGTAGCAGGCCCTCTGCTGATTGGCTGTTATATGGCTGTTGGGATCTAAAGGAGCGTGTTTGGGTTATCAGCATTTAAGAAACTGAATTCTTGACATCAATAGATGTATGTAACAATTATTAATGATTATTAATATAAACGGGGCACCACCCTGCGAACAGGGACCAATAACCAAACGATAAAACTAAGTCTCATAATTAGTAGTCACTCATAATGTCAATAGTCTGCGTATGACTATACATTCAGTGACAGTGAAGGTTTTTAAGTTCGAGCACAGGCTACTACATACAGTCTTATCAAATACATATGCACACGTAATCACAGACGACTGCTCCTGAAAGTATAACAGAGTTTATTGAATCAAAATAATAAATGATCAAATCAATTAATATTGCAACCAACAAACGTTATCATACAATTTTATATGCCTAAACTAAAGAATGAATAAAGTGGATGAGGGTGTATGTCTGTGTGTGTATGTGTATGTGTGTGTGTGGGTCTGTGGGTGAACAGGAAGGAGTCTTACAGCTACGCTAAAGACTACAAAGATGGCGGCGTCGAGTGACGCTGGCCAAAGGGGAGGGGCCTTAAGAACTACAGCTAAAAACTACAAAGATGGCGGAGTCGAGTGACGCGGACCAAAATGGCAGTTAGGCTGCTGTATGTAATTCACGTGTGCCGATGCAGCACGTGTGTTGTGCGCTCGTTTGAACGAGGTTCCCCAGGGGTAGAGCTAGGAGCTGTGTGTGTGTGTGCGTGTTTCGTGAAAGGAGGAAAGAGAAAAAAGGAGTGAGAACTCGAAGTGAATCACGCTTCGGCGTGCGATGTGGTAGGGAGCCTGCTTGCTGGTTCTATCATGCATAAATATACCGCTGTCGTCTTTGAACTGCCGGTAACTTATGCCGTGATAAACCACGCACCTCAGCTCACTCACCGAGTCGAGTCAATGAAAAGAGAACTTCCACACGGAGTGGAAGACAATGAATGAAAATAATCCCAAGCAAACAGTCATAGCAGTACACCAATACAACGGAACTTCTCTGGTCCGTAATGATTGCGCAATATCTCGATATCACGCGACAGTAATTTAAACACACAAAAACACGGGAATATCAACATATAAATGAATGGCCTGAATTAAACTTAAGTTAATTTAAGCTAAGCTATGCCCAAATGCCAAGAACCTTACTTGTCGATGCTTCGTTGCAACGTTGAAGTGTTCGTGAGCAAAGCGGTCCGTCTTCCTCGTCGGGAAGGGGGACAGGGGGGGGGGAGCTGCTTGCAGCGCGGCTTTGCAGCGGGCGCTGTGTGTCGCACGGCGTTTGCTGGTGCGGCTTCGGTCCGTCGTGGCGTGGCTCTGGAGCAAACGCAGGTCCGATCTGTACTCGCTGCAGGGAGGACAGTTTAACTTCGGCTGAGACGACGTGGTCCGTAGGTCTCCCGGTAATCATCGGTCAGGAGAGGAGCGAGGCTTCGTCGGGCTCCTCTGTGCCGGTTTGTGCACAAAATAAAAAGAAAAGCGGAGAACGGATCGCTGATGCGGGTTCGTCTCGCGGGCTGGTGGAGCCGTACTCAAAGTGGAACACTGTCGTTTCGTCCAGCAAAACGGCTCGTGACCTGACAGGGTTTGAGGGTTTGAGGGCCGTTGTTTCCTCGTGGCCAGCGTTGCGCTGGCGGGGAAAGTTGGTTCTTCTGTGGCCTGGACGGGGGGTGTCCGAGCGAAGAGAGCGTGGTGTGCTCCCTGTTCGACGGAGGTCGACGGGAAAAAGCTTTGAGTTGGGGGAAGCAGATTGTTTTATAGAACAGGGGTCGAACCACAGGGGTCCTGGGTTCGCCTGGCCTTCGGCCAATGAGATTGGACCATAGTTTTTTGGGGGGAGGGGGAATTCACACCTGAGTGTGAAATTTCACCCAGAGGAGGCTTGTTCTCATCAAACTACAAATCAGGATGAACCCTTTGCTCGACAAAGTGAAGGCCTGATTGTCTTTGTCCACAGCACATGTTTAAGCCACATGGTCAGAGCCCAACATGGCCCATGAACAAAGATGAGTTTGACACCCCTAGTCTAGACCCCAGCATGTCCAACATGTAGCCACGACCATCTTCATCAACACAGTTTGTTTTTACATCTACATTACATCTAATCTTGCGTTATATAAAATATCTTGTACTGTTTTCCTAGAAGTGGTTTCCAGAGTATTACTCACAGGAAGTGTTATGCAGTTCATCCTTTCACACAGCTCTAAAACTGCCAATATTTAGGTATTGTTCGAAATGTCAGCATGCCGTTATATAATGCAGATGAATGACTCTACATGCAATCAGATATGTGAAATCTACATTTAAAGTGTTCAGGTGTAGACGGCACAATATCACACTTTGTGTCCAGCTACACCTTGTCCACATGTGCCAACCTAACCTGCGATAGAATTCTTAGGAATACAACTTAAATAAAGTTTGCAAAGTGCTTCACAATCAAGTCAATCAAAGGATTGTATGGAATTATTGGAAGTATTGTTTGGATGTGGGGGAAACGCTGAAGGCTTTCAGTGCTCTTGGCTGCAGCTCACACTGTTGCACAGGGGGCTCCCTTGCATTTTAATGAGGTCCCATTCAGCTCAATGAGCACCCTGGCTGTGCGACTCTTGTCTCTGGGCCGTGGCAGGCCAAGGGAGATGGTTCTGTTTGGTTTCCTGCCCAGCGGTCTCTGTGTCAGCCCCATGCTTTCACAGCCCCATGCCTCTTTCTCTCCATCTCTGTCCACAGCTCCAAAAGCAAGTCAATATTTGTTCTAGTGTCCTCTCGCTGAGAGATACAACAACATCTCGATTTCTCCAGTACCCCAAACTAGCAGTATTTGTGATCTCATACATGGAGGACGAAGGCATTTCTGATGGATCTAATGAAATATCAATTCAATTTACACTTTTTAATTAGGTTTATTTGTAACAAATAATGGACAACTTTTTCTTAATGAGATGAAATGTTTTGCAAGATCTTGGGGAAAAGTCTAGTCAATATTTGACACCATTATATGCAAGTAACCGTAAGTATTTACGTCCTTATGGTGTTTCATTGTGACATTGTCATTTCATTAAATGACATACTAATCATTTTTTCTTCTCTTGCTCCCCCCCCCCTTCCTCTGTTCTCAGGATCATCCACGAGGATGGATACTCAGAAGATGAGTGCAAGCAGTACAGAGCCGTTGTCTACAGCAACACAATCCAGTCCATTATGGCCATCATCAAAGCCATGGCCAACCTGAAGATCGACTATGAGGAAGCTACTAGAGCGGTAGGTATCCAACACTGAGACTGGTAACTGATTGAATGTCGTCACCTTCTGCAGCAGCGAGACGGAAGTGAAATAATATTTGAAACACAGCGAGACGGCAGTGTTGTTGTAGAACGAAGATTGTGTGTCTCTGCTTGCGTAACTCGAGAGACTACAACTGCTACGAACCATCTCCAACCAATGTGCCTTTTTTTGGATTAATTTCAAGTATATTCGCTTACTTAAACAATATTCCAGATACAGCCATACAGTAGCTTTAAGTGCCATATTGTTCCCATGTTAAAGGAGGTAACAAAGGTTCTGGGAACCTGATTAAGTACAGTGTAATATACCGGCACTCAGCTCAGTGATATCAGCTCTACTAATCGCCACCAAAGCCTGCACTCTGCCTCCGTCCTAACAGCCCATATAGCCTTGAGGATTTGAGGCAACTCTGACCGTCTCTCTTTGGAAATGGGTAGCGGATGCTCAAGATGGACTACAGCAGGACCATGATTTTTCCTTCCTCACTCGTGTGTGTGTGTGTGAGCTGCTGAAACAATAAATCGTCCACACACAGGGAGATGGGATGACAGAAGTAAAATTCAGGCATTACTCACGAGAGGAGAAAATTTCTTTTTATACAGACGCGTTGTCTCATTAATGTGATTCATATATCCTATTCTCACAGATCATTTGAATCTAATGATAATAATCTTTACTCATGTACATCTTTGATACCTTTGTTCTCTCCAAATGTCCCTCTCCCTGTCTACCTTCATTGCAGAGGAGTTGGATAAACATGGTTTTATGTGGAAAGAGCTTTTTGACCACCTGGTATATTTTCAGGATTGGCTCTGCCAAAGTAGCTATAGCTCTGCATGACAAGTTCTGCCCGACTGTGTGAGTTAGTTTATTTTGAGAAACACCTTCCCCCCTCCCCCACTGCAAAGGCATACAGAGTTATTTGAGTATCCTGGAACATTTCACAGATTTCAAATATAAAAGACAATATTTGCCTCACAGCCAGAGTCAGCATTCAGCAACATTCTTAAACAATCCGTGTGTGACAGAACTGGTTCTTCTGATCTCTTTATTGTTACAGGGAACAAGCTGCTTTCATTGTTTGACAAACATATCAATTGCTACAAACTATTGGTAACAAACTAGTAGTTTGTTCAGTGCATACGGCATGTCACGTTTAACAAATATCTATCAGTTCTTCCATGACCTGCTGGCATTATATATGTATGTATGTATGTATGTATGTATATATATATGTGTGTGTGTGTGTGTGTGTGTGTGTGTGTGTGTGTGTGTGTGTGTGTGTGTGTGTGTGTGTGTGTGTGTGTGTGTGTGTGTGTGTGTGTGTGTGTGTGTGTGTGTGTGTGTATGTATGTATATGTATATATACATACATATATATATATATACATATACATACATGTGTATATATATATGTATGTATATATATATATATATATATATATACATACATATATATACATATACATACATGTGTATATATATATGTATGTATATATATATATATATATGTATATGTATGTATGTATATATATATATATATATATATATATATATATGTATATATGTATATGTATATATATATATATATGTATATATGTATATGTATATATATATATATATATATATATATACATACATACATACATACATACATACATACATACATACATACATACATATGGGGGCACAACAGGAGCAAACAAAAGACGTTAAGAGTACAGAAAAATGCAAAGCCGTGGAATTCTGCATTCTGTTCATCCGACGTCCATTTAAAACTGCTTGTGTTTGTCGCAGGATTTTGATTACTTCCACGTGGTCCACAGCAAAGGGCTGCTTACTTACTGTGACCTAAAGCTGAGATACAGCGGCGGGTCAGACAATGGTTAACTAATACATGGAAGTCTGCTCTCTGTGTCAAACACAACGGGTCACAGTGGTGCGATGACGTAAGCTGCGGACGATTCCCTTCTCGTGCTCCTAGAGAGTATAAACTAAGTTAGTTTGAGGAGTTTTAGTGAACTTCTTGCTGACTTATCATGGGTGTCTCAGAGTAATCAAGGCAACCTTGACAGATGGATTCCTTACAAAGCACAGTGTGATGGCAGATGGCTCTATGATGGCCCAGTGCCAATGATCGATTCATACTATTCCTCACTCTGTGGTTTACTTTACTCCATTTCTTCACTTCCCTTTCGCGCTGACTGATTGGTCAAGAAAGTGTACAGTTATTCATAAGCCATGTCAAGTCTGACTGCAGGAACTTCAAAATTACACCACATGGAAAGAAAAAAGCAGTCTTTCTTTCCATCATGCAACGTATTCCAGTGGTTGCAAGTAAAGCAGATTGAGACAGGTGTAACACATGCAAGCTGTAGCTTGCAATTTGGCACGTCAGCTTGCTGAAAACCACTCACCATATCTGACTACTGTTTGCCAGGCAAGTAAATGCAGAAAACAACCAGCCCAATGAATCTGTGCTTTATACTTGTTTTCCTTGGTATTGCGTGTTACTTTCCAAAAAGCCTCAGTTAGCGATGGAGCTCAGTGTTGAGAACCACACTCTATGCATGGTATTATTAAACATGCCTTGCAAGAGATGAGTGGAATACGAACCATATGAAATGAAAGTCCTCAATAAAGCTATGCAAGTCTAACTTATCAGCTTTGCCCATTTTAGAAAAATAATTAGGGTTAATATATGTTCATATTTCTTTCTATCTCATGTTTTTTGTCTTTTCTTGTCAGGACGATGCCCGCCAGCTGTTTGCCCTGTCAGCAGCAGCAGAGGAGCAGGGCATCCTGCCAGAAGATCTGTCCAACGTCATCCAACGACTGTGGGCCGACAGCGGCGTCCAGAGCTGCTTCACACGGGCCAGAGAGTACCAGCTCAATGACTCCGCGGCTTAGTGAGTGCATTAATAACATCAAATAACATCAAAGCTAATTTAGCTAGCATCGGGTTTCAAAATAAAATGACCTTTATTGTGCACAGAAAACCTCGGTAACCAGATTCATTACTACCAGCACTACTGCTCCTCCTCTTGTCTGCTTTAATAGTTCAACATTTGTCTCTGCTGGATTCTATTTGATCAGTTCTCATTTTGGTAATGATCTCAGCGTCATAGCACAGGCTGCGGAGAAGGGCCCCATAGAGAGCAGCTGCAGTTGTTAATGGTGAAGGCATTACTTTTTGGTTTAACCGGTGGCTCATCCGCAACAACACGGCAACCTCAGCCTCTCGCTCCGCGGGTCTTAATTACCTCAATGATGCTCCTTTCTGAGCACTCAGTTTTTTTTGGAAGCGTTGTTATCATGCACCAGTGTAATAACAGGGAGAGGGTGAGGTCATTGTGAAAGGCTGCTGGTTAAAAGGTGGGAGGTGGTTATCACTCTGACCTGCTGGGATGCACTGCTGCTCTGAAATGGAAATCCAGTGAAAACGGAGAACTTTAGCCTCGATCACCGCCAAGCTGCAGCAGGAATTAACTGCTCTGATTTCTGTTTCATACAAAAGGCCTTTAATAATACCAGGACACCTCCAGAATGTGCTGTAAAATGTCAGGGGAGTGTTGAGTCTTTCGCAAATGATTGCTTTGCAGTCACGGCTGTATTTAACTTCCAGGGGGAGTGATATTGTTCTCTGTTTGCATTGGCCGCTATAATCAGAACTTCTCCATCTTTGCTGCGCTGCTCTTGTTAAAGCCGAGGGGACCTGGAAGCGTACCGCTAACGGGCCGAGAGGGCGGTCGCGTACGATGGTTCATCGTGACTTCGTAGAGCGCTGGGAGAGTCGGTTGCTGTGTGAGAGGACTAATGAGTCTCGTACGAGACCATAATCCATGTCTGAGCACCTGCTGAGAGCCAGAGGAAGGAAGCGAGAGATACAGAAAGAGAGGGAGAGAGAGATGGCACAGCTCACATTAACAGAGACCGCTCTCTTCTCTCGCTCGCTGGTTTGATAGAAAGGGGATATGTACTGTGCACTCTGAAACGAATGGATCCATCAGCCATTATTTCAGGAATGAAGACCTTTTCACATGTCTGGATGTGTAAAAATGAAATAGTCTGTCCTTCCACTGTAACAGCAATATGATGGCTAATATGAAGTCTATAATGGCTCCACATCAGTTCTCTGATAAGTGTTTACTCAGTGACTAAAAGTGGTGATTGTAACATCTCTTGTAAAATCTTATGAAACACCCATCATTGATTGGTTATTGATGATCCTCTGATGATACAATATCTGATGTGTGGACTACGAAAGCAGCCTATACCTCTCTGTCTGTGGGGAGGAGGATAACGATTAGACTGTCAAACACGTGGCATGAAGTAGTGGTGCGGAGGCTCTGGCTGGCAGGGGATTACATTCAGCACCAACACTTTGTTATACAACCTATTCTTCTTCTTTTCTTTTTTTTCTTCTTTTTTTTATGTAGTTGCATATTGTGCTGAAAGTATATATATATATAAAATACATTTGGCTTATTGTGTGTCTCCCATTGTTACAATATATGTAAAAGTTGACTGTGGTCTTGTATTTAGTGCTTTTATCAGGTTTTAGGCATGCTGGCCTGAAAAGCCAGATTGCTTTATTTAGCCATGTTTATACACACACACACAAACCAAAATATGCAGACAATATTGTCAAACAAAGCAGAATATCAACGCATTACATTGATGGGCAGAAACAACAGGAGTTTATAGGTGCCGTGCCTCGGCTGTCGTACTTTATCAGACGACTTAAACAAAAGTCTCTGTGCATATGAAGAGACGAGCCCCTCGGCAGGATTTTGTGTTTACGTACAATATCATTTTGTGATTGGCTGTGATAGTGCAGTATGTGATGTACGTCTTTGCAATCTCTGTATTCAATAGCGTGGGTTTGTTCTCATATACAATATACCAGACAGAGTGGAGCTGTTGCTTTCTTTTAAGGCATTCAGAATGTCAGCAGAAAATGTTTCCTTAACTTATACACATTTGCAATGAATCAAAATGTACATTATATGAAATAATGATTTATGACACCTTTAGAAAAATGTGAGATGAAACGGGGTGGAGTGAGCGGAGGTAAAGCAGCAGCCTTGTGTGGTTCTGTGACAGCTCATCAGCTCATGTAATTTGACTGAGTTTGAACCCGACTGCTGAGACGACACAGCGCTGTTAGATGGCCACCTTGAGTCCTTCTCATGTCTGTGTGGAAAAACAGATGAGACTTATAACCTCGAAAAACAACCCTGAGACAGTAAGATGAGAAATGTACTTTATCTTGTTCATGTCCGTGTTCCCATCAGCTACCTAAATGACCTGGCGAGGATAGGCAAGCCAGATTACATCCCCACACAGCAAGATGTGCTGCGGACCCGAGTCAAGACCACCGGCATTGTGGAAACGCATTTCACCTTCAAGGACCTGCACTTCAAGTAAGAATCTCCCTTTTACAGTTTTTTTTTTTTTTTTTTTACTCAACTGCTCGTGTTGTGAAACGCTGTTAGAGGTGCAAATCGGTGGATATTATGCAGCTCAACATTTCATTTACACCCTCCTAATTTACTCAACAACCGCCTCTGCTAATATTCTTCCATGCAGTAAAAAGCTATTTCACACAGCAAAGGACATATATTGTATTTAATAAGTCTCTTTTTTAGATCATCGTGTAGTAACTAATCTGATCAGAGAGGGGGAGATGCCTTCAGGCGCAGCAGGTGACAGCAATTATTTGATTAGGCTCAAGCTCACTACCTGAAGTATATCAAGGCATTTTTTTTTTTTGGATAGTTCTGCAGTAATAATACAAGTCATTACGGGAGCAGTGAAACCCTGTTTCATCTCCAACACGTCCTCAGTGCATCACTGTGTGAATTGAAGATGAATGAATGAATTTTATTTATATAGCGCTTTTCACAGACAATAATATCACAAAGTGCTTAACAGAGCAGACATTTAAAAGCATAAACACAATGCGACCCTAGGGTCAATAAATTATATACACAGAGAAAAATAAAAAACACAAAAAAATAAAATAAAAATTTAAAACATATTTTAAGAGCAGGTCTAGGACATGGGTTTTTACTCAAACGCCAGCCTAAACAGGTGGGTTTTGAGCTGGCTTTTAAAAGTATCCACAGTATCTGCAAGGCGCAGAGTTGCAGGCAGAGCATTCCAGAGCCTCGGGGGCCACTGCCTCAAAGGCTCGGTCACCACGGCTCTTAAATCGTGTGCGTGGGACAGAAGACCTCGAGCGTTTGACCTGAGAGTGCGGGCGGGTGAATAGGGGCGAAATAGATCAGCTACATAAGCCGGAGCCTGACCGTGAAGTGCTCTGTAAGTGATGGTGAGAATTTTGAAGTGTATCCTAGATGCTACAGGAAGCCAGTGGAGAGCTGATGATAACCGACTCAAAACCTG
Organism: Melanostigma gelatinosum; assembly: GCF_949748355.1. Lineage (NCBI taxonomy): Eukaryota > Metazoa > Chordata > Actinopteri > Perciformes > Zoarcidae > Melanostigma > Melanostigma gelatinosum. Next base: position 13,716,943 of record NC_136636.1, on the reverse strand, counting down.
ATCAGAAAGCAATCAGAAATGCAGATCTTGTGCAAATATGAACTGCTGTTGACAATAATGATCATCGATGACAGATTTTGCCGACTGTGGAAAATCTGTGTGTGTGCGCTCAAGAGTCATGCATATACGTTTGTGCTAAGAGTGTTCTGTGTGTCTGCCAGCGCACAATGCTTCCCCTTTTTGGAAAGTCAAGAAAGGAAAAGATTTGTTTTCCGATTCGTGAAGCTGCCGTCTCGTTTCAGCAGCGAAGCTTAAGATGTCTTTAACCCAAACGACTGTTACAATGAGGACTCCGTGCACATTGTTCAAGCTGAGAAGAAGGAAAAACCTTCGTTGAAGTACAAATGCATACATTTGAGTGAAAACACAGAAACAGAATTAGTTTTTTGTTATCCCACACAAACTATATACATATGTGGGTACCGGAGTAGTTACCACAGCACGATTACGCATATCAATAAAGAAATGAAGGAATACGAACTCATTATTACGCTTTCAGTTTGTTACTTTGAATGACGGTTTTCAGCCACGCTTCTCAGAAGTTCTTTCATTTCTACAATGTAAATGTTTCATCATTGTGTTTGTGTTCTGACATATAATCCCCATTGAGATAACGAAATAAAACCACTTACAAACACGTTGTACCTTTTTATATCTGATGGAAACATGAGTCACTACTGCTGCTTTAACAAGGCAGCGGAAATAAAAAGGTGTGTCCGTCTGTAATATTGAAGTCTCAAAATGAATCAAGACATAAATAATTCATGTCTTGATTTATTTTATTTCTCTTTGGAAGACAGTTGGACCAAATCCAACCAGCATATGTTTACCTCAAGCACCTCTTTGTTGCTGCGCTGCCGCGACATATTCAGCGTGCGTAAGCATTGCTGGAGACGAACGCACTGTTGAGGTAAACGGTCTTAAGTGTGTCACTGTTATAACGAGCTCTGCTTACTCAGCGTAAAGCCGGCCCTTCGTGGGACTCAAAGTTCTTCTGTAATGAACCAAATTCTGCAAAGTGAAAACTGCTGAGCAGGAAGAATAAATTAGTGTCTCTGCGATGCTACGAATGATAACACTCCACCTTCAGCTGCCAGCTGGAAAGCTTCCTCTCGGTGTAAGATGGAGAAAATCCTCAGCGTGGCACCGGCCAGATGAGCATTCTCTCTCATCCATCTAGGTACGCTCCATCTTCATGAATAAGTCATATTGGAGCTTAGTGAAAAAACCTGCCGCTGCCGTTTCTCAACCTGCCTTTAGGCCGCCTGTTGCCACAGCAACTGCACTGAATCAAAATGCCAACAAATGCCAGGAAAAATGACAATGCCTGTGCAGCAGAACACCCCGAAGAGACGAGGACACAGAAATGTATTCAGTGTATAGACGGGGAGACGGGGATCTTGACGCTTGTCGGCATGAAAAAGTGTTGATTCTCCTGTTTATACTGTGTGTGTGTGTGTGTGTGTGTGCAGGATGTTTGATGTTGGAGGCCAGCGGTCAGAAAGGAAGAAGTGGATCCACTGCTTCGAGGGAGTCACAGCTATCATCTTCTGTGTAGCCATGAGCGCTTACGACCTGGTCCTGGCTGAGGACGAGGAGATGGTGAGTTAAGCTTACACTCCTTCAATAAACAAAAGCCTTGCATGTGTTTTGCAGTAGAGCCCATTCCCAGGATGTTCCCAATGATGAGGAGAGGTTGGGTTTCAGGGAACTAATTTCCTTTATGTGCCCTACTTATGCGCTCTTATAATCTCTTTATCTCCACATTTGCGCCCGTCCCACCCAGAACCGGATGCATGAGAGCATGAAGCTGTTTGACTCCATCTGCAACAACAAGTGGTTCACTGAGACGTCCATCATCCTGTTCCTCAACAAGAAGGACCTGTTTGAGGAGAAGATCGCCCACAGCCCTCTGACCATCTGCTTCCCCGAGTACAACGGTACAGTCTGAACGTCTCAATACAAACCTTCCCTTTTGTTTTTCAGTTTTAAAACGAGTAAAATATTCTGTTAATAGGGTGCGATCCTTCCACTTCTTGTACTTCTTTGTTCCTGGAAATAATTCCAGAACAGCAGTGTGGGTAGTTGATCTTTCGAAAAACAAATCGACTCTGTGAGATATGATGGTTGTACATGAGAGTGGCTTATGAAAACGTGACACTTTAAGCAACTCGGCAGACTCAAGCTCTCCAAACACTCTCTCTCCCTCAGGACCTAACAAGTACGAGGAGGCCCAGGCCTACATCCAGACCAAATTCGAGGACCTGAACAAGAAGAAGGACACCAAGGAAATCTACACCCACTTCACCTGCGCCACCGACACCAAGAACGTGCAGTTTGTGTTCGATGCTGTCACTGACGTCATCATCAAGAACAACCTGAAGGACTGTGGCCTCTTTTAAAAACATGTCTGAGAAAGAGTCAAGGTGAGTTCAGAGAAATGACTCGGACTCTCTAACGGGGCACAAAATGAAGCCTGTTTGAAATGACTAATTTTGTGTTTTTTGTGCTTTTATTAGATTACTTGAAGAGTTCTGATGACCATAAAGATAGGGGGAATATACACACATCATCAATGACTGCACTGGCCAACCACGATTTCTGCTTTGATCAGCTTTTTATAAAGACACCTCACAGACTGAAAATCCGACGAGCCTCACAGAATTTCAATAAATGTCGATCGTATTGTTAACTCTTTGGGCTATGACCACAAAAATCCACATTTATTATTGTATTTTGGTTCTTTTTTTCTCCTTTATTTTCAATTACTAGAGGCAAAGGAAAACTTTTTTTATATAAATGCATTGATTTTACTTTTAGAAATTCTGATGTGCAAATTATTAAACCTTTAATCACATGAAGCTTATTTTTTAAGCGATGAAGCACAGGCATGGACATAAAATATGATTGATAAAGGAAAGTGCTTTTTTTTATGTTTACATAAGTTCATCATTCATAGCCAAACTGTATATTGTTCTGCATGACTCAACATGACAAATATTAGCTCTGTAATCTGCACAAATTATCTAACATTCCTACAAAATGAAAATAAAAAATGATGAAAAAAAAAAAAAAAAGCTTCACTTGCAGGGGAAATGATGGCAAAATCCTAACTGATGAAGTATGTGTGTACCTAACATTCTGTCACTTTTTATAGTATCATTTCCATGTCTATTGCAGTATGTTTGTGCCTTGACTTCTGTTTACAACCGATTCCTAGATATGCTTTCAGTACGTTTCACCTACTGTGCGCCGATATTTTTCCTGCATTTTCTGGCTAGCACCTATGAATATATAGTGATTATTAATGAGATGAAAATCTAATTCAGAAAAAGGTTAGTGTTTTTGGTAAATATTAAAATGCTTTAAAGTCTTATATGATTTAATTTAAATAAAAGTAGAGATCACCTGACTCTTGCACATTGTTTTTCCTCTCTGTTTAGTTGCTTTTGTTTTATTGCAACATACATATTTGGTGTAATGATTCAGTTGTATGCAGAAAACACAAGCACACAAGTCATCCACCAAACCGCAGCATCCTACTGGAGACTCTTCTTTAAACGGGCTGACTGCTCCATCTAGTGGGATGCTCCAGTACATGCCGTCATATGGTCCAGAGACGAAATCCCAATCTCCGGATTTTGAGGCCGCTCCCTCCCTGCATTAAATGCAGACTTTGCTCAAGGGAATTACCCACAATTCATAGTAATGTGACTCTTAACACAGGGTTACTTGTGGAAGCATGGAGACGTAAAAAAATAAGGTAAACAAAGAGGCACATGTGTTCGGCCTGGAACATTACATTTACTCAGAAACATTAAGGATGAAAGACGGAACATAAAAACAAATGTCACAATTTGACGTTGTCAAAGTGCAGTCCCATTCATATTCACACCATTTCAAGTCTACAGTCTCTCACACTCAACCATTTACCAGATGACCTCAGACTTGCTCGTTCGCATTCAGCTCAGTTTTGTGGGGTTTTTTCGAACAAAATTGTGCCTTTTAAGTATAACTACCTAATTAGTAATGAACCTAAAACCCAATGACGAGGACATCCCACTCTACACAGTTAAGGGATCTAGTCACCAACTGTTTGTCCAGATGCAGAGCTGAACTATATCTTTCCCTTTACCTGCAGTCGTCTGTCGAGAAAATGATTGTAAGATTTATTTATAAAGCGCTTTTTACACACACAAGTCACAAATGCTTAACAGGGGCAGAATTACAAACTGCACAATGTGACCATATAAGGGCCAATAATTTACATACACACAAAGTACAAAATTAAAACATGGTTTAAAAGCAGGCCTAGGACATGAATTTTTTGTCAAATGCCAGTCTAAACAGTCTTGAGCTGATTCTGGAATGAATTCACAGAATCTGAGAAACGTAGGGGTGCAGGCAGCATTCCACAACCTTGGTGCAACTGCCTCAAAAGCTCAGACACCACGGGTCTTGAGAGTGCGTGGGACAGACGGGTAATTTAACATGTTAGACCTGAGTGCGCGGGATTAAGGGTGAAGTAATTCAGTCACATATGTAGGAGCCTGACCGTGTAGTGCTCTGAGTGAGCAATTTTAGCATAAAGACAGAAGACTCATGTTTTAGTATTGTGGAAACTAATATTTGACCTGTCATTTAAGTATTACACAGCCTCATTTGACAGATGCACATTTACAATGTGTGTCAACCTGTCGCATGTCTTGATTCAGAAGCATATGAAGTGTGTGAGGCTGTTGTAATATGTCACAGATAACAGCTTATTAGAAGGCGAACACAGTATGTACAATATGAATCTCTGCATGTTCCCTATTGCTGCATGACAAAGCTAACTAGAAAAAGCATTTCCTGCTGAAAATGCGTTGGAATGCTGAAAACTGAAATTAATCGCAAAAACATTGCTGAAAATAGATATCCAATTCAAAAACAAATTGCAAAAAGCTTAATAATTCAAAGAGTTTAAAGATTACAAATATGAAAAGTCATATCACACCTCTCCTGAAAGAGCTGAACATTTTGATATTTGAACAGTTTCTGTGGCTTAAAAAATTCATCAGTGGTGATATTTGTAGTAGTATAAGTTGTAGTAGAAGTATTATTAGTAGAAGTATTAGTAGCATTAGAATAAGTACTAGTAGTAGTAGTAGTGCTATTTGTAGTAGTAGTAGAAGTTGTAGTTGTAGTAGAAGTATTATTAGTAGTATAAGTATTCATAATTAGAAGAAGTAGTAGAAGACGTAGTATCAGTAGTCATAGCAATAGCTGTAGTATTGGTCGTAGTATTTAATATCACAGTAGTAGTAGTAGTAGTAGTAGTAATAGTAATGGCAGTAGAAGAAGTAGCAGTAGTAGTCGTACTAGTAGCAGTCGTACTAATAGCTGTAGTAGTATTACTACTTTTAGTAGCATGAATAGCATGTAGCAATAGTAGCAACAGCAAAAGTTATAGTAGAAGTAGTAGTAGCAGTAGTAGTAATACTATATTAGCAGCAGCAGTAGTAGTTGTCGCAGTATTAGTAAGAGCATTCATATTTTTAACAAAAAAGCCTAATTTTGAGCTTGTTTAAATACAGTTGATCCATGGGGCTTTTATTTTGAAAGGGTGGTGCTGGGAGAGGGGGAGAGGAGACATAATCATAATGTCTGACACACATAAACAGAGGTTATTAAATGCCTGGCTTCATCACAAGCATTTCAATTAGAATTCACTCTTTGGGGCTTTTATTTTGAAATGGGGTGTGTGTGGGGGGGGTCCTCTAAACGTCTCTAAGACCTGAATGACTGTATGAGAGAGACACACAGACAGGGAGAGAGAGAGGAAATAATTAGTGAGTGAGAGAGAGAGAGAGAGAAAGAAAGAAGAAAGAATTAGTGAGTGAGTGAGAGAGACTCTGATATCTCTGGCAAACTTTCTCATTTGGAGATTGTACTATGTTTTATCTTTTACAACTTAAATTGATTGAGAGGAAGGATAACTTGATAAACAGAGCCTGTAAAAAGTGTGTCTAGTGTAAAAAATGTGGCTTAACTGGCGATCTAGAAATGGGGTACAGTGTTCTGTGGAAGATGTTTTTGAAGCAAAATTTAACATTGGTCTCTATGGAGCAGAAAGTTGGTTTTCCTCTGTTAACGGCTTCCGTGTCAAATGTGGAAATCTGTGGGATTCCACAGTAATTTTTCTACGACAAGGACAATATTAGCTACTTCTACATCCAGAAATTATGCATGAAGAGTGAAGATTGTGGACAGTGGCAAAATACAAATGTTTTTTTCACAAGAATCTCAAGCTGCTCTTCACTCTAGCGGTGACATCACGCACTCTAAGCTGCGCAAAACACACCCATTATAAAGTCAGAAAAGGGCTGAAAAGTCACAAGTTAAATTTCTGCAGTTCAAAAAGTTTAAAAGATATCAAAAAGCTGAATCATGTGGCAATAGTTAAGAGTTTTCTCAAAATTTGAAAGTTGAAATTGTGTCTGTAGCTGAAAGTATGAGGAAGTTAAAGGATTTGAAAGTAGAAGTTTAAGATTTGAAAATTACCCATAGAGAGCCCATTGAAAATAAAAAGCTTAATTCAAAAAGTTTAAAGGTTCAAAATATGAAAAGTCATAGCACCCCTCTGGTGAAAGAGCTGAACATTTTGATAGTTTAATGTTTCTGTACCTTAAAAAATAAAATGAAGAGGTGGGACAGAAGAAATAGAATAAAGATTCGAAGAATAGTTTGTTGGAATGCGTAACAGCATTCCAACAACTATATATCAGTATATACACACTCACTCAGAATTATTGTTTGACAAAGTAACAGTTTTTTAAATGTTTGTTTTGATAGAAATATACATCATAACTTGGTTTTGTTAAAACACCAATCGATCATTTTGTTAGTACACTAAAGATTTTTGACAGAGACTGAGTTGATGTTCATATGTTGAGCTCTGGTTTTAAAAATAATCTTTAACGAGTAGTGAGGTGTTTGATACACAGCAAGCCAAAAACAGTTTTACAACAACACATTTGTTTAATTTCTTTTATTGTGACATTTCAACAATCCTCAAATGTTTAAACTTTACATGAGAAATTGCTGAAAGGAAGAAGAACAAATTGAGACATGCGGCATCAATCTGTTCTAAAATCTACAATGTTGGAAAGATGAGGAACCCACTGAAGACACTTTTATGTATTTTTCCACCAGGCCACAGGATGACGTGGACGGTCTCTCCGACATTCAGCTCAAGGATTACCGTGTTGCTGGTGGCGTCGCTGTAATCTGAGCCGGTGAATTCCCAGGTGCTCATTTGGTAATTCCCGTTCTTCATCAGCATGGCTCCTGAAGTGTGACCGTTGTAGCCGAAAGTCATGAATGAAAAGTGGTAAACGCCTTTCAGTCGAGCAGTGAAGACGCCTGTTGAGGAGAATGCAATGACAATTTATCAAGACACTTGTTCTTACGTGGTTCTTAATACATTTCGCTACTCAACAGAAACACAAATAACAATCATCTCCTCAGTTAGACGACAAGATCGATACCACTCTTATGTCTGCGTGTTAAAAATGAAGATAAAGCCATGCAACTAGTTAGCTTAGCATAAAGACTACAAACTGGGAAAAACAATTAGCCACCTTTATTCTGAAAGTAACAAAATCCTCCCATCAACACATCCTAAAGCTCGATAGACTTACAGGCAACTTGTGGCAAAGCTTCAGAGACCGTGGCAGGAAGATTTTGCCATGTTCTGACCATATTACTAAACAAATGTTTCCCATATGTTACCCAATAATATGGAGGCTGCATTCCATTTTAGGCGCACACTTTCATATCTGTTAATCGTTGGTCAGCTTTCTGAAGGTTCTGCCTCCAACATACCCGTTTTACTGTTGTAATCGAAGCCAATGTTTGTGAAGACTCTGTTATAGATGAGAATATTGTTGGTGCTGTTGGTGCCGGGTCCAGTGAACAAATCGTTGGATTCAATTATAGTTGCAGAAAAGGCCACCTTGGTATTGACTGAAGAAAGAAATACAAACATTGTTAAATTCAGTTGTGTGTGTAGCATCTTGAACTGTTACTTACTAAACTTTCCCTTACCTTCTGCTTTAAGGCACGCCACTTCAAATGAGAGTTCACTTTCTTCAGTTGACCCCAATCCGGGTTCTGCAAGTCATCATTTAAAGAAAGAAGGTAATGTTACTTTAAACATACAATTTTACATTTATGAAAAAGCAGCAGCTCAGTATTCATCCATTTTTGGAGTACAAGTTGCAAAGCTTTTGTTCAGGGATTGGACTATCTCGTCGCTCTTGAGACAAAGTCAGCCTTCTGCTGATCCACTGCATTGAATAAACAGTCCTGAATCCATCAACTTCAGCCTTTTGAGCATTCAGTTTTGTGCTGAAAGCTTGAGTCATTATCAAAAGAACATTTTTGCAGTCAATTCATGAAAATATTTATTACATTTCTTTTTTTTTTTTAAGATAATACAGACTTTTAAAACTTACCTCCGCTGTCAGTTTGTATTTCCGTCAAGTTAGCGTCAAGTTGAGTCTTTGTGGCATTCAGTAGGGCTTCGACTGTGACTTCAAGCTCCCGGGCCGTCGAGTTAAGGTGGGAGACTTCCTTCTTGTATGGAGTCACCAGTTTCTGTGTGGCATTGAACGCTGCCCCAGTTTCTGACTCCAGATTGTCAAGTTTCTCTTTCCTCTCCCTTAACTGCCTCTCAGTTGTATCAAGTCTCTCCTCAATCTCACTGATGTTTCCCCCGACTCGCTCCCTGTGTTTGTCCAGGTCTCCAACTTCTCTCTTCAGGCTGGCAATGTCAACTTCTTGTCTCTCCAGCTTTGTCTTTGTGTCCCTCAACGCCATCTCAGTTTGTGACGCCATCTCTTCTAGGTCCTTTTGTGCGTTTGAAACGTTCATCACTAACCTTTCAAGCGCACTAATGTTGCCGTTTGCAGAATCAAGTTGCAGTCTGGTCCTACCTTCCAGAGCGTCAATCCTCTCTCGCAGCAGCATTTGGTTCTCTTCAAGTTTTGTCTGAACATCATCGAGGTGTAAAATGGTTTTGTAATTTGAGCAAAGAGTCGGCGTTTCTTGTCCTTTCTCAGGGTCACACCTCCGTCTGTGTGGGAGTTCTGAAGATGCCGCTCCAACAAAAGCCAGAAGAAAAACCACCATGGTGACCATCTTCAGAGATAGGTTAAGGTTCTTTACTTGACCAGTCTGCAAAGTTAGGATTCCTGTGCCAGCCTCATGTGGCAGCTCCCTTTTACCTTTTTTGAGGTGGGCGTGGCAAAGGGTCATCAGCAGAGTGGAAACACCTGAGCTCATCAGCAACACTGGCAACACATGGGGCCTTTGTGCCAGTGCGCTCTTTTAAAAACCCTGTTTAGTCTCAGTAGGCCCCTGCATTATTATAACGTTCAGAAATCCATAAATGTGAAGACATACAAAGGGAAGTATAGAAGAGAGGAGGTCATAATATCAAGGTTAAGGTTCGGACATACAGGACTTAACTCAACGCTGTATTTAATGGCAAAAATGGACTCAGATAAGTGCACTATTTGTAATGTTACGGAAGACGTGGAGCATGTTGTCCTGAAATGTCAAAGATACAATTCAGACAGGAACATCTTGAAGCAAAAAATATGTCAGTTGGGACGGAAGTGGAGTTTGGAGGGAGTTCTGGCAGCAGACGAAGAATGGTGCGAGTGCTGCAGAGCACTGTTGCGATTTCTTAAAGAAACGGGATTAGACCGTAGGATTTAGTTGTTAGTAGGTGTTGTGGTTTATTTATTTAGTTATATATATATTTAATTTTATTTTATATAATTTTATTTGTATTGCCAGAACAGTGTGTCATTACCCGTATCTATCACTTTCTTGTCCTTTCCTGACCCCTCTGCTGTTCACCTTTGACAAAGATGCCCCAAAACATATTTTCTAAAAGGCGGAGACAAGTCAGTGGACCTGTCAGCGTTCTCCTGGGGGAAGAATCTCTAGCTTTAACTCAGAGGTAGTATGAAGAGAGAATAAAGAAATAAAGGCACATTGTGTTGAACACTACTGCATGCAAATAGGTAAAGTTTAGATAAGGTTGCTCAGGAACTCGGTACATTTTTCCGAAGGTTTTATCAGTTTTTTTCAGCCAATTCAATATACCTGGTGTGCTTCAACTGAAATCTATCCTCTAGCAAGTCAAGCTGTAAGTCACTGAACAGTGTTGCTGTTATGCTCATATACTACCAAGACATCATTCTGCAACAATCAACAGTAAAGGACATACATTGTATGAGAATTATGATGTCTACAGTATATTTGTCCGAAATAACCAATAAGACATTTATGTCCCTGCTACATGTGGCGATGCTACCATCTTGTACAAAAAGTCAGGGTGAGTTCAGAGAAATGACTGTTTGATGAAGCCTGTTTGAAATGACTCATTTTGTGTTTTTTGTGCTTTATTAGATTACTTGATGAGTTCTGATGACCATACAGATGGGGCGGGGGGGGGGGGGGGGGGCACACATCATCCATGACTGCACTGGCCGACCATGATTTCTGCTTTTATCAGCTTTTAAAGACACCTCACAGACTCAACACCCGACGAGCCTCGCAGAATTTCAATTAATGCTGATCCAGTCGCTCGTATCATTAACTCTTTGACCACAATCGTACTTCTTTTCAATTAGCAGAGGAGGCCAGGGAAAGCTTTTCATTATTACACATTTAATCACATGAGCATTATTGTTTTAAGAGATCAAGCACAGGCAGGCACAGGAAGATGTAGGAACAAAAGTGCACTTGATTTGATTGAATGGTGTTTTATAAACCCTTCAGCAGTGCTGTCTCTAGAGGGCACTGCAGTTCATCATCTGAAAGACTGGATCGGTCCCACTCTGTCGTCCACACTCTCCGAGGCAAAGCTCCTGGCTTAATACCAGTTTAACATTTCAGTGTTTGCACACCCAACAGTGTAAGAAAATGTTCTGTTGTGTTCGGTAAATCTTTCAAAGTAAAGGTTAATTTCTTAAAGGCAAGATGATTGTTTGATGTATTTAAGCAAAACGTATTCATGCATTCAAGCTGTGAGACATGGCTGCAATAATATCTGTGAAAATTCCAAGATTCAGTGAAAGGCAGTGACATACAAACATAAAATCGGGTGCTTTAAAACTTTCATCCTGATGAACGTTGGACAAATATGGTCTGTGCAGCTGAACACAACAGAACAAAACACTGTTCATCTGAGGGCTCAGCCTTAATGACCCGGACTACTGCAATACTTACAAATGCAATGTCCAGAGAAACCTGACAAACCATCAGCATTATATAATCAAGTATTATAAAGAAGGAGAGTAAACTATTCATTGGACTTAATGGATTGTGTTCAAGTACCAACTCATCCAATAATTATATCCATTAGGGACTAAAAGTAGAATTATCAGACCAAAGGTTGGCTTGTGTAGAAAATTGAAATAATCACAATTCCATTAAAAGCCCTGCGTAATTACTTAATGCATGAGGTCGAGTGTATGTGCTGGTGGCTGTCAGAGTGAAGGTGGCTTCATCCTTAGCGGGGTGTTATTATCTTTTAGAAACATAATCTTGATGTTCGTGAAAGCCTGGAGTTCTGCAGGAACCTGCACTCTGTCAAATATCTATTTTTAAACTCCAATACTAGTCTGTACTGTAGCTTATACGGTATATTGAAGCTGTAGGTGAACATATGTGGACGGATTAGACACTAAAAATCAATCGGGAGAAATAAAGTGACAGATATTCTGTATTAAAGTGCTTAAAATCTACATAGAAGAGCCAAATGAGAACAGAATGCTGGGTCAAGGCGGTTCCACAGGTCTGGACATGCCGCAAGTACCTGTATGCTGATGTTGGACTTGCTGTGGAGACAAATCTGCACTTGAACAGCAGACCATCAGATCTGGATGTACCCCCAACACAAAATGAACAGATGCATTCCTCTCAGCCCTTTAGATTTGCATAAACATCCATTAACTGAATAATGTGAATGGAAGGTCGAGTGCCAAACGACTGTCATGGGTTACAGGCTCAATGCCCAATTAGGAGGCAGATTATTCAATTTACATCTATTCTGTTTACGCTCTGATTCAGTGATTGGCAATGAGCTACCAGCAGGACTTCTATCTTTTAGAATTAAAAGCAGCAAGAAAAGCAGTGCAATGGTTTGGATTTTTTTTACAATGTAACTTAAAAACAATCCTGCAAAAGAAAAATGATTTATTGGAAATTTAAAAATGTCTTGCCTGCATTTCCACAAGGTTTAATTACACACACACAAATGCATCATAATTGAACTGAAACAATTCATTGATTAGACCGTTCACAGAAAATGGATCAATTGCTGAAGAAGAAATGCCAAAAATCCACTGATTCCAGCATCTTACATGTGTTTTTATTATTTATTGTTAATCTGGTAAAGCAAATATATTTGGATTGTTGGGAAATTGTACTTTTGTCTGCAAGTTCTCTATGCCATTTTATGTCATTTTATAGACCAAATCATTAATCCAGGATGTAATTGGCACATTTACCATTGAGATGGATGCATTAAATTAAATCATTGACCGAGACACAGTTACAAAGCTTTAACCTAACAAACTCAAAGGGACCACAGAAGTCACAATCTTTCATTGTGTTGTTCCACCCAATTCAACAAAATAGATGAAGTGAAATGCATTTGAAGCAGATTTAAAGTCAAAGATTTCATAACATATTCATAATGAACGTATACTCTTCCAAATCACTTGAGTGTATCAAGGAAAACACATATTTGTTATACTCTGGTGGTTTAAGAATTGGGGCCTTTTCCTCGCGTCTCTTGCGGTTGTGTTTGGCTGCAAGCAGAGGTGGGCTTGTAGATGGCTCGTGTTAGCTTCCTGCGCTCTGATTGGCCCATTCAGACACCAGCGGCAGTGACTGGCTGCAGAGCGCGGAGCTGTAAAAAGGAGACGAGCTCGGTTGAGCGTTTCACTGAGCACACATCTGCCTCTGCTCAAGGATCCTCTCTGGTGCCTCTGCAGCCCGCAACACCTTCTGATCAATCCCGGGTCATTCTGCTCTTTTAACGGGGGACGTGATTCCATTGGGACATTTGAAGTGAGTGTTTGTGTTTGTTTAGCCTACTTTTTTTATACGCCATTCTGATTTATTACTGAGTGATTATGTATGTGTTGTCTTGTTTTAAAACTGGTTCATTATTTTTCTTGCAGGATCTGAGTTTTACAGATGAGAGGAGAAGAGATGGTGAGTTCGTTTTCTCTTAATAATCTATTTTATACTAACTACATATTTTAAGCATATAAAGACTGGGGCGCTTTTATTTCAGACAGCGGTCACTAATATTTGCGCATCTCGATATACGAACTATATTTAGTACAACCTGAATAGAAAATCCGTCGGGCTGTCCCCCAACATATGGAGAAAACATCCAATGCAGCAGACGGCTGAACGGTCAATGATGCTCAGATGCTTCCATAGTGTGAGTTTGTAGCTACACAACAGCTTTGTTGGAGTAAATAACAACAGTTTATTCTGCAGCATACGGAGGTGTATATTGAGTTTTTTCACATCTATTGCATACCCTGCTTTGTTGAATCCATATAAAACCTAATCTTTGGGTACTTTCTCAAGTTCTTGCAACATCTCACAGAGTTATGACGAATAGCCAATGGGGGCAGAAGGTCTTGCAGCAGGGTCAACTGCTCAAATGGATTGTGTAGACTCAGAGCAGAGGGGTCATTACAGGTTTAAAGGTTAGCAGACTGACATTAGTTGTGTTGGATGTGACCTCTATGGACACACATGAACCTGTATCCTGTGGCTCCCCTCTGATGTTTGTGCGCACGCATCTCACCTCTTGTCAGCTCTTTTATTTATGGCAGCATCGCACAAAGTTACAGCGCTGTTCTTAAATCTGATTAAAACGAAGCAAACTAACTCGTATAGCAAAGAGTATACTTGCTAATATAAAGTACATTAACTTCTCCAGCCATGCAGTGTTACGAGATCAGAGTAGGCTAGACTGTATTCACAAAGAATATGGGACCTCATCTTTCTTCCTCTGCTTCACGTCTACCCTTAAACTCTCTCACACACACACACACACACACACACACACACACACACACACACACACACACACACACACACACACACACACACACACACACACACACACACACTGTCACATGATCTCTTATGCCCTGTTTGAGTTTGACACACCGCTGCTCACTGGCTGATTCTGGCCAATCAGTACAGTGAGTCAGAGAGGAAACGGGAGTATTATATTCCACACTGTGTCACTGGTGAATTTCATAGGCAAACCCGCTGCACCCTTAAAGAGGCAGGACCCCTGTAGCTTAATCTAGATCCACAACACCCCAGTTACCACTTGATATACTGCAGATGTTTTTGCTTTGCCCCTGGAGTTGTCGCAGGATGTCGAGAAATAGTTGAGGTTAGACATTAGCACAGCTCTCCCTGTAATAATATGTGTCTGGGTTGTCAGTTGAATCACGCCTGACTCAATGAAAATAGGGCGTTCACTAATGTCGCTGGTGTGGTCGAGTGAATTAACGGACAGATGAATTTGCTTTGTGTTGAAATGAGTCTGTTGATGACCTGTATTCTGTGATCAGCAGGTCGGCGGGCCTTCAACATTACAAAAAGACAGTCTTTCATAAGTTGAAACTCACAAGCCTGAGCGTGCCCACAGCCTCTGCATTTACTCAACTCCTATTATTAGATCCATTCTGCAGCAGTTGATCAGAAAGGCTTAGAAATAGTCAGTGCTCTACCTGCTGATGTGCCACAGTGTGTGATACAGTATATCGACAACTTGTGTCTGACTCTTTTTTTGTCTCCTCAGCTCTGCCTGCGTGACTCAAGCGACTGCTTACGAGAGCAGATGCAGTACATGATGAGGTCACTGCAAGACCTGAAAAACCTACGCAAAACCTGCCCCGCAGCCAAACGCCCCCTCAGCACCCAACTCCCAACTTTGGTGTGCCACTCGGCAGTGGCACGTGCCTGTCAGCAGCGGGCACTCCAGCGAGAGCTGCGCACACGCTTGCGGATGTCTGATGCCAGCACGGCCAGCACGTACGACTCGGCCTGCTGCCTGGCGAGTCATCTGGAGGAGGACGAGGACAACTTGAGCAGCCGGCTGGGTCTGAGCCTCAGACTGGGCCTGGGCTCTCCCAGCAGTCAGAAAAGTTTGGAGTTTGATTCAGGTTACTCTGAGGCGTCATGGCAGGACGAAGGGGTGGTTCTCAGGAGGACCAGGAATGTGCGGGTGTCATCGTCGGCCTGCCTCCGCACAAACAGAGCAGCAAGTGGACGCATTCGACCCAAATCCACGTCTGACGCCTGTCTGGAGAGGTGGACATCGTTTGAGGTCAGCGACCCCGAGGACTGGACGAACTCTTTATTGACCAGAGGACGCAACCGCCAACCTCTGGTTCTGGGTGACAACAGCTTTGCAGACCTCATACAGAACTGGATGGACTTACCAGATTGTCCCGAGCCCACTGCGCTTGAGCCAAATTCAAGAAGTGGACCGGGAAGAGGTTTCTTTGTCAACATGAGGAGGAAACTGGCTGGGTTTTCCAAGAGTGTAGAGGAGAGAGTGAGGATGAGATCCACAGACTCTGCTCATATTAACAGAGCTGCAAATGCTCCAAAACGTCTGTCCTGTCCAGTCGTGGCATCGCAGCCCAAAGTCCCTTTTTTCCACCAGTCTTACTCCGGCATTAATGAGATGAACACAGAGTTTTACAACTTTGCAGCCCTCATGAAATCACGCAGCCGACAGCCCATAATCTGCAAAGATATCATTTGCTACGTCTGACACAAAGCCATGTAACGACCGGACAATCCTCGGAGTCACTTTATTTTTTATATGACTGTTTTTTTTCACTTCTTATATGCTGTGACTAAGCTACTGGAAATAAAGATGTTCTCATAATTTAAACTCTATTTATTTGTATTATCTGTGTATTGCATGTGACAGGAAATTTATTTGGTTGATATAATTTTGTATTCCCAGAAGACACACAAACACTGTTTTTTTTTTTTATTTGAATAAAACTTCCGCCATAGTCATCTGAGTTTCATTACTGCTCATTACAGTTAGACAGCGACTCCGGACAGCCGGATTACGGCAGGCTGTTACTGGCGGTAAAGCAATGGAATGTAAGTCCATTTGTTTATCTGGGCAGGCATGGTGGAGTTTGTAAATGCATGGTTAATTGGTTTATAATAATAATAATCATAAAAAGATAAATTAAAAAACATGATGATATCACAGAGGAGCAGACATGCAGTTATTCCAGGACTAATAAGGGCAGTTGAGTTTGTAAAGTCCATTTTAGATCATATTGGAGCGCACTCGTTAGATACCAAGGGACTAAATGTCCTCAAAAAAAAAAGAAAAGCTTCTCTTCTTACTCAAGACAAAGTTGAATCCTTTGGAGAGGCTATAAACGGGGCAACAGAACTATTTACAGGCCAGAAACAGAGGCTGTATCAACACAGCGCCGTGTGCCTGGTGAGGTAATTCCCCATGTGTCCATGCAGAAAGAGGTGAAGCAGCTGGTTGCAGATGGAGCAGAGGTTTACTCTTCCCTTTGCTTTATGAAGCATGACTTCTCACTAACAGCCCCCTGCTTCATTTAACATGGCCCCTGCTCGTATTGTGGTCTATAGCCACAAAGGTGGTGCCAACTCATCCACACACATTGGTATATGGTACTATCAGTTCTGGGCCCACTGAGGAGGGTAAAAAAAAAAACACTGACGCAAAGAGTGATATACTCGCCAAGATAAGCTAATGATCACTTCACCTTTGGCTTCACATATTCGCTTTGTTCATCAATTCAGAAGAGAAATAGCACCAGACATTATAAAGATAAAGAATTTTCCCATAAAAAGGTTCTTGTTGATTCCCAGGCTCCCTGCTGCAGCCAGCCTCACCGATCATGTCTGATACTGAGGGCATGGGAGGTTACAGAAGAGGGATGGTTCTTAGTGGGTGCCGCTAGTCGTAGTCTCATGATCTACGTCACCAGGATACAGCGATAACATTCACACTGCAGTGTATCAACCCACGATAGAAACGTTGAATGTCTTTGCAGAGAGAACTTGGAACAAATAATCTGTGTTCACTTTTTCCAGAGGTTTTTCTGGCTCTACTGCTGATTTTTCCTTTTTTTTGCAGCACATGCTGGTTCCCAGTGGTCTGCAGCTGTTTAAGTGCATCAATACATCACCTTCCCCAGCTGACTGAGAACCATTCAGGGAGAGGAGTTGAGAGGAGAAGAGTGAGGAAGCAATGGATCCAGCCATTACTCATCTCTACAGCACATCGTCTGTCAGCGCCTGTCATGTACGTTAAGTATGCTGAGTAGTCGACATAAAGCATTATCAATGGTAGGAGATGAATCCCTATTATCCCTAATAACTTGAGGTTACACTCATGCATATAATAATGAACAATCATCCCAATTAGACTAAACCACCACAGCCAACAGACAAACAAAGTGTATGGAAAAGAATCTAGTTGTTGAAGCCAGTTTATTAGGATAGCACGATACAAATATAAGGTTGGCTGCGATCCAGTGGGTGAAACTTGCATCAGCGATGTGTACGTTCAGTGGAAGGGAGAGTTCACGAAGCATGCTCATGCTAGATCAGTTCAACACTGATTCTTACGTACAGATTCTCTCTTCACGTCCCTGAAAATGAGTTTTCCTGACAAAGTTCACGTGACCTCATCCAACCATCAGACAAGTGCATTTGGGTTTTTTCTTTCTTCACCACCTTTTGATCTCGTTCTTCTCATGGTCTGGGGCCTGCTGCAGTACTAACCTCTGCTACTTGCCCTCATTGCTCTGACCACCATATGAAATATTAGTCCTCGTTTATCAGATATGTGGACAGGATCTCTAGAATGTAGATGTTCCATTACAAGCCAAGATATTATTCTGTAAATAATGGCAGTTAGTCAGCATTCACGACACCATTATCCCGTGAGCCTGCCACCGCACTTTGTTAATGCATCAAACCACCTCTAGAGGGACACTTTAAGGTAGACACATTGCTCAACAGTTTGCTCAACACTTACAGGGTGGCCCAGTCTAATGGAGCGGACACACAACAAACCTCCTGTTCATTAAAAGCGGCGGTGAGGATTTTCTTTTTCCTGGTCCTCACTGATAGTCCTGGGTGCTGTGAGCATGAACTCATCCTCACTAATCCCTCATTCCCATCACCCATGTTGTAATCATCCCTTCAGTAAACAGAAGGTGAAGATGAGCCATGTGTCCTCATCTCTGTGATTCGTGTGTGTTGATTGAAAGAAGCTCTAATTAGAGCTGCTACCGGTAGAACTCTGGTGTAACTGTCATATAAAGGACTACTGCTCCGTGTACGTAATAAACGGATCTTAAATTCATCTCAGTTGACAGTTACACACGTCATCTAAGTGAGCTTTGAGCTTCCTTGCCTGAGCAGTGCAGGATAGATGCTGATGTTTGTGCTGCTGAGTACAGTTGTTCTGATCATCGTTTCAATATCGGACTTTTAAATGTCATCAACCATTGTCCTCCTTTACTGCACGAATGCAATAAATATGTCAAAGGAAAAAGTGCTCATGAGAAATGAGTGAACAGAGCTACAGTGATTAGAGGTCATTTTCTGTCCAGGTGAACAACTAATGGGAGAAAGTGGTCAGAAATAAATGGCGTTTTACAGCTAATTATCACATTCAACCAGTATAAGACTCCATAAGGCTGTTATTACCAATATCTAGAAATATATCTGTCAGAATACATGTTGTCACAAGACCTGGTGATTTTATTTTTTATCTTGTTAAGAAGAAAGAAGCCACTGTTTTTTTAGTTTCTTCAGCTTTTACATCAGAGGGCTGCTGACTCAGATCATGTAGATCTGCAACTGCCTCCACACCTCCCAAAACCCTTTCACCGGATAACCAGAGGGGAATTACGTCATGTGTACAGAAACTTGGCATGCTGTGATGCTTCCAGAGAAAGCAAGTTTCCATTGGAATGAAAGGATACTGCAGAGTATGCGAAACAAAATTCCTCCAAAAACAAAAGATAAAAAAAATGAATGTATGTGATGAACTTTGGGTTCTGAATGAATTCCAGTGGACTGGAATTCGACATCAACAAGTTCATGCGTAATTTAGAATTTAAGGGTTTCATGTTGTGGTGAACCGGGCGCAGGTCCAGTGGCCAAATGCTCCAGTGGGACGCTGTTAGTAACTTTGCATTTACAAATCATGGTTCATGAAGACCCCATAATGTTGTTATTGTCCACATTTGATCTGTTTATGGGGCCTTTTTTGAGATTGGCACTTGTTGAAAAAAGCTCTTTGAAGTATCATGCATGTCAGACAACCTTCATTGTCTAATCTTATATTTTTATGTATCACTCTACTATGTGCTCCTTTGTACGTCGTACGAAGTGAGAATCCTATCACGAAGATGAAACATATATATTTTGAATAGCTTATTGGGGCCCTCCTCTTGCAAAAATCAGGGGTGCCCTATTTATTGCAGATATAATATTGTTACCGTATGTATTTTTTCCAAGAAAGAGCTTGTGTTTACTAAATTAATTTTTCCAGTAAACTGTCTGAGTAGCCCATAGAAACTGGTCGATAAATGGCACTGTGGGGATTTTTAGACAGGTGACATGTGAGGTCAGGATAAGGTCAATCTGTGCGTGATTGACAACTGATACTTGAGACTAAATGTAGCACCACCCGGACGTTGAACAGATGAGAGTTTAGGCCTAATCTAGTTCAGTTTGGATTATTGATACAAACCCCAAATAACTGCTCTGTTAAATGAATGTCACACACAAACACAGATACAGAATATGGAAGGCCCGCCAAAGGAAACATCTTACCCATGTCTAGAGCCATGCCTTGCAGAGAACTGTGGTTTTTATTAATGTGCTAGCTGTTGGCTGGTGTACCAGCTACATCCTGTGTGTTGAGATACAGGTGAATGTATTTCTACTTACTGTGCTGTTGCTTTCAGTTTCCCTGTGCTGTAAATCCTGTTGAGATGTAGGTGAATATGCTGTTGGTGTTAATTGTGTATAAGCGTGCTGTAAAATGTAGTTATTGTGCTGTTGGATACAATACATGGCCTGCCTTTTACGTCCTCAGAACCCAGGGGGCCTATTGTCTCATATATCGGCCTACATGTACCAAACAAAATGTCTATGAAGCTGTGCAGAGTTTTAAATACTTGGAAAGATGCCCAGCAGTGTTCGGCTTCCTAATCTGTTGGACAACTGGTGGACGATTAAAAGCTTGTCTGCTAGAAAAATTCTCCGTCACAGACAATCTATTCACCACTTTATGTTACTGATGAGGGACTCCTCTCATGACTGCTGAGACATGCACACATGCTCACAGGCTATTATCAGCTAGCAGAGAGTGGGACAGGAAGTGAAGTCTGGGGGGTGTTTAGCCTGCAGTCTGACAAAGAATGAATGTGCTTAATGTCTTTTTTTGTTTTCTTTCCTTCTTTATGGGTAAAACTCCCCCGTTATATCCTGTCCAGAATTAAAAGTTAATTTCCGCAGCCATTAATTCGCTACAATTTGTATTCTGATTCTTATATATCTTAATAAAATACAGACTTCCCTGTAGTAGATATACAGCATTCATGTACTTTAGCACTAATTATCATTAGTTATGATCTTTCAAAAATAATGAAAATACTGTGAAATACATACATATACTGTACATAACACTGTAATATTCTCCTTGTTGTGACCAGATAAGATTTGAATCAGGGGAATCAGGGGATCTTCACATCAGCTTTATTTAGAAAGCAAACAGCTGCTCTCTTCTTCTGCTTACTATAAACCGGACGACGAGGTTCCTGGGAATCATAACAGACGAGATGACACAGGCGAAATATCCCAGAGGACATTGGTTTGGTTCTCATGGTCAAACAGGGCCTCTTAGGTCAGACCCTACTTCCCCGGTTCACTAAAACACACGGCTTTACAAGCAAACCATATATCCCATAAATTCCATAGCATAAATAAAACTGCCTCATTAGAGGCCAAAATAACACGCTGTGCTTGTGCTCATGTCATTGATTGGTTGGTTACAGCATCAGCATAGATACAAGATTGAACTGTTCCTACATGAGCACAACAGGTTTTTATCAACGTTAAACCTTTGCTTTTACAAAAATTGCATTAAATAGGCTCTCTGCAAAATCAGCTGCATTTCTGCATCAATTACTTCACTGCAGAAAATCAATTATAGTTATTTGCATTATAGTGATATTACTGCTTCCTGTGATCCTCTGTGTACAATCCATATATATTCAATTCACCATATGCATAATAGCATTAGTGCTTCCATTAGCTTTTTCCCGCATTTAAGCTATTTCTTAATTTCTGTAATATTACAAAGAGTCCTTCTCTTCTGTCTTGCAGATTTTATTGCAGCATGAATAAACAGCCACCTCTGGAATGTAGTTCCATTCTTTGCCATCTATTATTACTGTGAATTTGCCATATTTGCATGCGAGTCGGGACCTGCCTGAGCCTGTGTTGTGTCACGTCCCAGTTCACACACAATCCGCTCAGTCAGTGTTGGAACCGCGAGGCTCTGCGGAGCCTGCAGCCTCTGGAAAAAACAGAGAAAACCACCACAGTGAAGAGGACGGAAAAAACATTTGCTTCTCTGGAGACAATTAATGTTTTTTTCTATTTCTTGCAGAGCCTCATGTTTCAGCACTCGCACAAAGAAGCAGTTTTCCCCTCTGTGTCTAAAATAAGTTAGAGCCCACGAGGAAAAGGCAGTTGTTTGTGACAATAGGACAGAGACTCATATTTATTTTAGTTTATACAGCTATATGTAGATTCAACTTCATCTCGCTCACTTTGCAGGGCTGAAACTGGAAACATTTGAAAATGGTTACAATAAATACCAGAAAGAAGGCTTTCCAAACAACGCCTGTGGAAGATGCCTGAGCCACATCTTGGTGACAAGCTCCCTACATTTGTTGTTGTGAAAGAGTCTTGGGCATTCAGAGTCCATTCACAACCACATGGCCCAATGTGTGTCTATAGTCACACAGGCAAGGCACGACGTCAAACACACACTTTCACTGCCAAACACAAATATTCACACTTTCTCACACACAAACGTTGTCACATTGTATACCTTGATACAGCAGACGCAGAAGGTTGCAGTTAATGAGCCTGAATAATCAGGAGGCAAAGATGTTGTTTTTCAATTTGCTCATAAGAGCACACACATCACCCTAATGTCTTGCGATTATAGGGCATAATGGAGCCCTTTTTACCCGAAGTAACCAGCATGTGATCTTCTTAAAAACCGCCCCAGGGCATAAGATGTGAAGATGATAAATAAATGTCAATATCTGCCCTCATATTTTCTCCATCATTCTTGGCTGAAAGTAGCTCATGTGACTGACATTCAAAGCTAGGAGAAGTAATGTACCGGTAACCTCTGTCTTGCCCAAATATCGCAGACACAGGAAGCATCACAGACTTCGGCAGTGTGGGAGAGTGGCCTTGCCTGGCTCATAGTCGGATGAACTCAAGGTGTGGAGAGATAAGAGGAGGTAGAGAGAGGAGACATACATTCTGCACTATGAGGAAGGAGAGGGAAGGGAAGGAGCATATGCTAACGAGGAATGAAATACCAGAAGAGAGAGAGCACAGTTTAGGATCTGAGTGAAAGTGAATATCCTGTGAGCTGCTCCGTCGCACAATTGGTGATTCTGGTGAGCAGGAAACCGAGGTCAGAAGAGTGACCTTGATAAGTTGTCTTCCTGTGGTGCTCCACAGCATGGCCGTGCCACTAGCTGTCCTTCCGCAGCTCCAGACAGAAGACCCTCGCTAGACGTCCACACAATAGAGTCCTTCTTCAGTCTAAGATGGGCTGCGCTGAGAGGACAGACAGAAAGCAGACATTGTGTGGTCTCAAAGATCTCTCAGTCTCCCGCTTCCTCCAACTCTTTTTGTCTCTGACATTTTCACTTCCTGCTGACATCCCCCTTCATCTCATCTTCTCAATCGTATGACGTCCTTTGAATTCACTGCAACAAAAAATGATAAAAAATTGTCATTTTAACCCATCAGAGCATGCCCCGGCAAAGGATTTGTTAAGATGTGCTATTTGTTTGTGCAGACTTTACTTTAAGTTGCTGTCTCACCAGTTGTTCATGGCTGACTTTCTCTCCCACTGTGTCTGGCTATGGATAATTTGTTATGGCGGCTGAACTTGTTTAGTGACCTCTTGTCCTGATATATGCCAGAGCAGGCTGAGTGTAAATATAAATGTTGAGAAAAATGAGAGAAAATGTCCACGGAGGCCATGCAGTCACACAAATTATAATCATAATGATACCCCTCGGGTTGTTTGTTTACATTTCCAGAGATTTATTTCTAATGTGCTGGAGTATAGAGGAACTGCAGCGTGACTCTAAGTATGAACCCTCCCTTTGGTCATCTTGGACCAGTTTAACCACCGTGGTTTCAATGTAGAAATCTCTGTTAACCAGATGTGCATGTAGTCAGTGATTAAGCTTCAAAAATGTCTTTTAAACTGCTCCACTGCTGAACAGCAAACCTTTAATAATTGCTGTCATTCTTCAAGGAGCTGACAGCCGTATCGAAAATAAGCCAAGTGTAACCCAAGTTAAAATCATGTGTCATAGAGGATCAGCTGGGTTGGTTGTAGGTTTGAGGAAAAGGCCTCATGTGGGTCAGAGGGTGAAGTAATATGATCATGTGTGAGGCCAGATGCCTCCACCCTCAACCAAATTCACTGACAATATTATTCTTTATATTTGGGAGGGTAGTGTAATAGTCTTATGTATTTCACAGAAACTATTAACATCTTTTCGCATTACCTCTTTCTCTTTGGCTCAAAACTAAAATACACTCAACCTCTCTGGTCAGAGTTATCTGGTGTAAACTATTATAGACTTGCAGCCAACAGAGACCAGAGACAAAATCTCCCAGTGCAGCAGTATTTTAGCAGATTCAAAAGCTGCTGGCCGGCAGAGAGATGCGTCCTCCTCGTGGCCCCTGTGTCAACACACGGCACAGTGAAGGTGGGCTACTGCAGGCACCAGATGGCTGTCTGCCGCACCTGGACTACTGTTGATTTTAAACAAAGCTGTCGGTCTTAATGCAGACCGCATGACTGAGTGAACGCCTCGCTACGACTGATGGAGTCAAATATTAAACTTAGCGTTTAATGATTCTGCCCCTTTCGCCTCCTCACTCCCTCCCAGCTGACACTGCACACATCGTCCTGGTCCAGTAGTTTGTGGTCCATTTGAATCGTTGAATTGAATACTGATCGCTGTGAAGCTACTGTACACTGGTGCTCATAGTGTAATAGCAGTGATCATCTGCGGTACCACTGCTAGCTTTTCTAAGGTTTTAAAAACGTTTGTCATTTCTCATTCATCATTCATCTAATGAGTATTTTTTTTTTTCAATTGATTACCGTACTTGTTCAATTCATGTCAACAATTGGGAAAAATACCCAAAAAGAGCCCAAGAAGACATTTTCAGTTTCCTTGCTTTGTTCAACCAACAGTCAAACATCCAAAGATTTTGAATTTATGATGATTAGAAGCTGGAACCAACAAATGTTTGGGAACTTTGCTTACTTTGCTTAGATTCATCAATCATCTAAATTGTTGTTGATTAAAACTCTGTCAACTGACTTATATTTTCAGCAATAGTTATTTTCATAGTCCAATATGTTCTAATGCATTTAATATTATTTTAATAAACTTTTGAATAACCCATGCATGTGTGAAGCCATCTGTATGATTACTTTGTGGACAACGTTTCTATTTGTCTTTACATGATAAGTAGAAATGTAAGTCAGAGTGAAACTTAAACATTTGTCAAGATCAACCAGTTTTACAGTTCATAACCTGAATTTCAGCCTTTGTCTTGGTTGTACTCGGTTAGCTGATTCAATGGTGCACAAAACACTTCGACAGGTTCGGTGACTTGTCACAAAAACACTGTTTTAATAGTGCAGATTAGTCATAATGTGGCGGAACAGTTACTCTAAATGAACTTACTCTCTTAAATTAAACCAGTTACTTTAAAGAGAGTCACGCTTTTGTGGAATGGGGCAGAGAGACGGACAGTAGCATCATGTGGACACTATTGTTGTTGGACCCTCTGATTGGTCTCATCTGACAACAGTATTTAAGAACTGATAAACAGACTAATTCAATGGAAAGACTGAGCCTATCACATGACCAGACTTGTTTACACACGCACGCACGCACACACACACACACACACACACACACACACACGCACACACGCACACACGCACACACACACACACACACACACACACACACACACACACACAGACACACACATGACTGTGGTAATGCTTGGGAACACATAGGTGTTTTGTGACCTTTATTAGATGTGCGGAGGAGGTCAGAGTGGCTGTGAAACTGAAATTAAACGACCCAGAGCATCACAACATCATGCTGCAGACGGTTTAGTTAGTTGTAATGTTGCGCAGTCACCATCCAGTCACGAGATCGAATAAATCTTCCTGCAGGTGTTGCTTGTAAAATCGTTCTGGATCTTGGCTGGTCTCAAGGATTCTCTCAACCAAAAATAACCTGCTGTCCCTCCTCTGCCTGCTGCCACGCCCTCTGTGCTTCACGAGGATGCGAATGATAGAATAACAGATGATTTGATTTGCACGATGAGTCAGAAAACGGGATGGATGTGTTGAACCCAAGGCAGAGCGGGAACTCTGATCAATCCGACTCCAGACCGGCCGAACCAGCTGCGTAACGAGCGCAAGCATCCAAGCAGGATGCAGCGTGGGAAAAATACTACTGGTGTCACTGTCACTCATGCATGCCTGTTGAAATGTAAACGTTGAAACTGATTTTTCCAGCTGTGGGAGCAGCCTGGCTCAAGGAATGGCAATGCAGGTCTGTCCACTTTGGTGACAGGCTTACTCAGAAGTACATTGCAATTATGTGAAATAGCATTAACAATGTGTTGTTAAAAAGACTTTCACTTTCCATTTTATACTATTATTTTTATTACATTTTACAGACAAATGATTATCGAATAATTAAGAAATGAATCGTCAGATTACTCGATGATAAAAATAATCGTTTGTTAAAATTAAAATCAAAATGAAACAAAAAAAAGTTCTGGGTGAAGAAAAGAGAAGCATCAGAACGAACCTCATTCGGCCAAAATTTGAATGATTGAGCATGCGCTCGATTATGCAGAGACACAAAGATACATACACACACGTACACACGTACACAAGCAACAGTCTTGTGATGTTGACCACTTTATGACGGTGGCGGCGGTGGTGACTCGTGGCACCGCGGGGTCTGTAGCTGCAGGGCCGAACAGCACAGCAGCTTCCACATCTGACAACACAGACTGACCACTGTGTTGCTAATTACTCTGCTATTGAGCTCTGTCACCTCTGTGTCCCCTTGTGACTTGTCCCGTCCCACCACAGCCATCAACCCTCCCCCGAACACAGTGCCTGACCTCTGACATAAGTGAAAGTCCTTGACTTAACAAGAAAAAACGAAACTAAAACTATTAAAAGCTATACAATATGCAAGAAAAAGCTGATCCTAATCTTCTACGATTACATCTGAAGCACGATTAGATGTATATGAAAATCGAGTCTCCCACAGGGATCTACTCAGCACCATATCAGCTCATGTAACAGAGCCCACTCACCCCTGCATCATCTTATCAGCACTATTAATCACATAATTCTGATTCTGTTATCTGCGCTGCCTTTTCACCTTCTGTATTTGAATACAAACACATACATCAGAAGGACGAGAGAAAATAAACCCGCAGATAATGCTTGTGTTGACACAGTGAAGTCCAGCCGCACTCTTGGCTGGTTTTCAGCGGTGTGTCACTCTGCAAGGCTGAGTAATGCATGTTGCTAAGTTCAGATCAAATACACTGGCTCAGCGGCAATTGACACCCACTTTCCCACTGAGTGGTAAACTACACAAGCATGCTGTGTATGATGTTTTTATTGCAAGTTCAGCTGAATTAGGCCAGGAATGGGTTTTACTCGTGGCTCAAGATGAGATTTTGATTTTCAATATTTCAATGAAACTGCAAAAAATAGGTTTAATGGTTGGTTGTATACTGCTATGATTTGGCAATGACCCCTGTATTTCTTTAAAGGAATAGAGAAATACACGAATCACTTTCTTGCACAAACTGCACAGTAAATATTAAAATACAGCTAGCTGTTAACTTAGCATAGGGTGGAAACAGTGGGAAAACAAAAATGATGCAGTACATACTCGGCTTTTGTACGGTTTAAACAAACAAGATGTAACGTGTTAACAAGGTGCTGGATTCTATTTCCCCTGTTTCCAGTATTTATGCTTAGCTAACTGGCTGCCAGCTGTAGCTTCATATTTAGAAACTATCGTCTCATCATCTAACTCTCGACAAGGAAGGCAACAGATAGTTTTCAAATATGATGTGTTGTTTTCTTACGTGTTAATAATTAACTGTCACGGCACAAGATTTGTTGTTTTGTCAGAAGCACATATTGCATAGTATATGCTTAGTCAGTCACACAGCTGTGAACCCAGAGGTGTTAATTGAGAATGAGGATTTCAACTTGTCATCAATATTAAGTCAGCAAAATGTTCCCTCATTTGACATATCTCTCTCAAAGAGGTTTCATTTAGAGTATAATTTGTTCATCTAAATGTCAGAGAGGATGCTGCTTGTTTACTGCTCTGCCCCACTTCCTCCATTGGGCAAATGAGAAACCTCACTACCATCACAAGCATAAATGTGCATCATCTACATTGGGAGCACTCTGTACTGCTGCCTTTGATTAGATGCTAATGTCATTACCACACTGGCATCTGGAACACTTCTCTATTAGACCAAAGAGGTGAACACTGTCCTTCTTTGTGTACAGCTTTTCTCCACATGCACTCTCTTAATAGGGTTGATGTCATCACATTAGCCCCCACAGCCCCCAACCCCAACCTCTGCAGCCACATCCAGCCTCTGTAGCCCAGCAGGCAGCAGCAGGGTGGTGATCCTACAACCCTGACTCCAGAATGACAAGAGAGCTTTCATGTCACATCATCAGACCACACCAGGCTCTGCACACCGACTTTCCCACAGCCTCTGAGCTCTTGCTCTCTCTTTCCTCGGACCTTAGGGGACTCTCCCTCACCCACAACAAACACAGAGCTGACCCACAGAACGTCACATATCCACCAAAATAACTCCAAAATAAGCTGTGCATCGTGGATTCTGACAGCTAAATTATGGGTGAAATGCATGTTGTATGCTATACTTGTCCTTAGACTGTTGGTGGTGGACTGGGGACATTACCTTCCCAGTTCACGATCTTTTTAGGTCTCAAAAATATTATCCAGTTCAATATTTGTTGACGGAGGTTTTGGCTCTGTTCAGGTCTCTTGGATGCTATTTCTGCCCCTGGCGTTACTCAAGTTCATTCGGTAGTACCAAGTGTGTCATGTTAATGTGTAATCACAGACGATCTAAGAAGTGAATGTAGTCACACTGACATTTGTTTGTGAACTTCGATGTTGAAGCCTCGAGTTCGACATTTTGGCCGTCGCCATGTTGGTTTTTGCAACCAGAGATTACAGTAGAGGGTGATGCTGAATACAACCAAACACTAAATAAGACATTTTTAGGCGACCAAAACGGTTACAATCAACTTGTATGAACTGAAAACACACTGTGAAAGGCTTAAAGTTCTAAGATGAAAATACGGACTACTCCCAGACCGGACAACGCTGTGGTAGGGACCTTCAAAGTATCCCCGCTCTAAAACATATCCTGCTTTATCGTCTATTTTACCCTTAATAAGTACATCATTTACTACAAGAAGAAGACTTGAAACTAGAGATTGAGACTCTTGTGTTTACCATTTGTACTCAATGAATAAATCAAGTGAGAAGTAGGGTCATTTTCTCATAGACTTCTTTACAATAAGACTTCTTCTGCCACTCGAGGAGTTGCCCCCTGATGGCTATTAGAAAAAAATGAAAGTTTTAGGCACTTCAGACCCGGATGTTGCTGCCTGTGTGTGATATGACAATCTTGTCGAGTCTACATATTGTTATGGCCAACAGGCGATAAAAAACAGTTCAAAAAATCTTCAGTTTCCCATTACAGTACTTTTTACAATATGATAAAACGTATCTTAAACTTAATAATACAACTTAATACCATAGCAGATTTTGTAACATCAGCAGTGTGATAATATTGGCAACATGGTAAAGTTTTGGTCATTGTAATTATAGTACCGGTAATGTGACCTGAACTTATTCATGATGAATGATGAACACAAAGCATCTATGTCTTTCATCTCATCTATCAGTTTATTATTTACTGTATGTATACTTCTTCTAATGGGGGATGTGGTTGTTCAAATTAGAACCATAGCAGGAATGCCCTACACCTGGACAGATCCTTTCATTTGCGTGCTTTATGTTGGCTGGTGACGTCTAAACCTTGTGCACCAGCCCATCAGTCTTTCATGCACTTTGTATGTTTTCGGTGACAGACTGCACAAAGGACTTTGTCAGGTGAAACATCTGGTTTAGGGTGATGCTCTTTGGTCTTTAATGGCCTCTGCGAGAGGCCACATCAATGGCAGGGATGATAAATCTGAACAATGAGAGAGCCAGTAAAGCAGTCAGCAGGGGTTCGACAGGCAACAGGAAGTGTGGCTCCTCTTGACCCCTGAACTCTGAGGTGATGTGTACCCTTTCAAACTGCTCTCTGTGCTGGGATGTCTGACGCCCATGTGCTATACAGTGCAGATGACCGGCAGCAGGGCATATACCCCGTCACAGAGATCTAATGAATTCAAATGGACGTTCCTAGTTCAAGGCTAGAATCTGATTGAGTTGATGCAACAAATCTCTCATGACGATTGTTTTCTTTGCTTTTGATTTTAAAAACTGTTTCCCCAGTCTTTATGCTAAGCTAGGCTAAACGGCTGCTGGCACAAACTTCATAATTAATGGGCAAATATGAGAGTGGTATTGATCTTCTCATCTCATCCTCAGCAAGAAAGCAAGAATTGATTTATATGTCGAAATGAAAACAGTTCTTTAAAACATTGATTCTATCAGATGAATTAAGTCATCCATAAAACAAGACATGGCCCAGTCAACACACTAATAGTTGAATTTCCATATGAAGAGTAATACAAACATTTATTTGGGCTTATCTCGGACGTTTCTTGTTATCTTTTTTTAGTGCCCGCCTGGTGTTTGCCAGTGAACAACACAGACTTGTTAACGCCATTGAGAGAATTAGTTTTACAACAGTCTGGCACAATAGTGACTGACAGTTGTACACATGAAACTTCTCTCAATTAGTGCTGCGCAGATGTCACAGTAGTTGGAGAAGATCAATAGGGTCAGTGGTGACAGACTGGTCCTCAGTGTAGTCGGGCATTTTACAACACAGGCTTCTACAGACAACTGGGACTTTAGCTGCTAATAACATGAGAAGAAAGTGTGGCAGTATGAAGGGAGGACGAACAGAGGGGCTCTCACAAAGACAAAAGGGTCCACTAGAGATAAAAGGCGTCTGCAGTCAGTGACCTCATGGACCCCGAGTGCTGCCCTTTCAGAGGGGCTCGCTGTCCGCCGCTCTGGAGGAAATAAGATGCTGCAGCCAAACAAAACTGATGAACAAGGTCTATATAAGGAGAGGGCTGAAGAAGCACTGAAAGCTGGTGAGTTTAAATGCTGTGGTTAGCTATATGGCCGGACGTTTATAGCAACTTGTCTAAACAATAGCAAGTGAGGCAGATATGGAGAGGAAAGGTTTCACTTTATGTATGCAAGACCATATTTGGATGAAAGTGACAGCTGTGGCTTATCATGCTATTTATCATAGAGAATACCTGTGCACCATAAGCACACATTGGGAGTTTTGAAGCAGATACTTTCTATGTAATTTATAAGAAGAGCATCTTTTCTAAAGTTATTGTGTGAGCATCTTTAAATGGGGGTACAGGAAGCTACTGGAGGAAATAGTTGTACATGCCTGTTCCCTGATATTATTGAGCGGCTAACTCTGCCGCCTCTGGAAACACGTGTATGCTTTTGCTGGCTCAGAATTAAATCTGGCTTTAACTTAATCTTCTGCGTGTCCACTGCTATTCTTCAAATTGAATTGGCTGCCTTTCCACCAAAGTAACACGTCCCACATATTTGTTTTTACTGGTACCTCCTTGTAAAATCTAGTTTGGTGCAAGCATCAGGGAAATGAAAGCACTCTGCTTTACTACTTTTGAAAATGGTGCACTATAAGAAATCCGATTTCAATTAGTCTGGCTGTGAACAACACTAAACTCTAATTTTGTTGAGTGAATAACAGCTTGACTACGCCAATGCCAACCCCCCCACTACCCATCTCTTATTTCAGGTCTTTCATGAGGTCCCACACCTGATGGTGTGCGGGATGTAATCACCTTCACACAGCAGGCCCTGTCCAATCAGGATAATTGACCCCAGACTGCAATCCACAAAGGAAGGGTTCGTTCTTTCCTTCTTTGCTCTAGTTTGTGTTTATTATTGTCCAGATCAGGAGAATGTACTCGGATTTATTGAATCAATACTGTGCTACCTCCATGAAGACTGATTCAGAAATATCACTGTGTTGTTTCTGTAGCTCTGTTATCTATCCTTCTACATTTACAGTAGACATCGTCTGTGAGCTTTTACAAGTTGCATATGGCAAAAGCACTAGAAAGAGATGACCTTAAACTGCCTCGACAAAACTACCTTTGCGTTACAGCTTATAAAGGTAATTTCAGTCCATGTTAATCTATCTTCAATAAAGCTTCACTACACTGAAGCTACCACCCAGAGAAATGTAGCAAGCTAAGCTACAGCAACATGGCAAAAGTAGTCTTAACTTCATCAAAGCTTGTTTTTGTACATTGATAAGTCAGTTCCATTCATATTTAATATAAGATATAAGATGCATATAAATTGTCGATATTTAGAGTTTTTCTTTACTTTTAGACAAATTCAGGCTAGCTTTCTCCCTCTGCTTCAAATCTTAAAGCTAACCTAAGCTAACCAGCTGCTAACTTTAGCTTCATGTTTAGTGAACCGTAGTATCGATCTTCTCGTGCAACTCTTGGTAATAAAGCAAATATTTCCCAAAATGTCTATCTATTCATTTATTAATGTTGGCTTCTGATAAGACATAAAGTATATTAGATTTTGCGTATCCTTTCGGGTCCATTGCTGATCTAAATCCAGCTGGTGAACAATATACATACTGGTTCTGTGCAGCAGCAGCCCCTCCCCTGACACCCAGGTGTGAAAAGCTTTTGAATGCAGTGGGCGACTCTCCCTGGATCCAGGCCAACAAAATCACAACCATATGCACTTTGAGGTTCGCACAGGGATGACAAGCAAGATACGGGTGATGGCAAGATGGGAATACAAGATAGAAAATATGTGGAATACAAATAGGAAGTGTAGCATAAACATGTCTGCTTCTGTAGCTCATTGGCTTTTGCTTAAAATCACTTTGCTGAACTTAAATTTTTTGCTTACATTTGCATTGCTATTTTTAAGAGACATATGCTATTTACAGAGGCCTCCTTATCTTGTACAAATGCATGTGTTTGCCATATAGCAGTCAGTAAGATAGTAGCTCTCCTCTAGCTGTGACCACAGGGCAGTTTGGGAAACCTGGCTTGTGGTGAGGGATCCAATCTGCTCAGCTGCTCTCCTCTCTCCCAGTATTTAATCACCAGCCACGCCAAGAAAAACCTCCCCAGAGCAAAGCGCCTGGTTTACCACAGTGGAGATTCTCATGTTCAAATATAGACAAGAGCAGAGGCACAAAATGACACAGAGAGAGCACATTCTTTCCCAGCAGAATGCTACAGCACACACCCTGAAGCCTCGTCCAAAAATCAACATGTTGTTTGGCAGCGTGGCACTCTTGTGAATAAAGTATGATGGAAGGTAAACCTCTCTCCCACTAACCTCTGATTAGAGCTCCCTGACTACAAGTGTAGGGCTCTGCGAACACACTCGCTGTCGCCCACATGAGAGAGAAGCCTTGAGCCTGGAGCAGATGCCCCCTCTGTTTATCCCTGTCCTCAGTTGGTTATTGTGTATGTGCATTGCAGCATGAGGTTGGTTGTCCAGATTGTGCCACAAGTAAAGCATGAAGGGAGTTATAGCATGGTGGGAAAAACACAAGATCCAACAGGAGAGTTGCTTTGAGTGATATACTGGTAGGCGGTTCTGATGGAACGTGGACTGAGTACCCACATCTGCCTCGGCTCCCCAAGACGCAGCTCACTGCCAGGTTGCTAGGATACCTACGGCACATTGAGAACACCGGGAAGGTGAGATGAGGCCCCGCCCATCAGCACGGCAGGACAAAATCTAGCAGGTCGGCCAAACCAGCATGCAGCAGGAGAGAAGAGGGTTGAACTGAAAAAAGGATGATCACTGAGATGAGGATTAGTGATGGAGAAGTGCAACACCAAGCGGAAAAGGATCGACGACAGCAGCACAATTACAAACCCTAACTGACTGCACTGTTATAAAACAACAATGCTGTGTCTTTGATTTACATGTCTCCTACGTGGATCATGAGCTCGTGGGGATGCTGACCTTTTGCCTGAAACTCATGCCAATGTGTTTTCTGATTGCCAGATGGTCTATATGGGGAAAAAAAGGAACAAATAATTGAATGTTCTTATTGAACAGCCAAATCAAATCAAAGAATTGTGATTCGGGTATGGACCTGGTTGTCTTCCACTGGAGAGAGAATGGAAAGTTTGGCCGGAGTAGCACCATTGAAGGGGATAGAGCTTAGCAGACAGCCAATTGAAAGGATAGCAAATACCTGTTGATGCAGACAATTTAGATTGAACTTCAATGTTTATCAAAATTTTCTTCAGTTTTGGTATTTTGAAATGCAGAGGTAGAAATATCTCATGAATCATACACTGGCCACTTGGAATAAATAACCATCCTAATGAACTGAAATGCTCACACTGTAAAACATTGAGTTTTTGCAGTCAGATTGACAAAGTAGATCTTTTGCTATTTTTAGCCAGTGATAGCTGCACTGTACCGTGACCCTCTGGACCAATGTTTTATTACCCAAACAGCTTGTGACAGGAGAACGCATTGCAGACTTCTTGTTTAAGTTTGTATTCTGCTTGATCCATTTGACCGATTTGAAATGACATGAGGTAAACAACCGTCTCTCAAGAGGTGGCCCCTGGGGTCCCGGGCTGCAGTGTGGGGGGTCCCGGCCCTGGCACACTTCCCTTGACCTCAGGGTTATCACCATGGTAATCCAGGTTACAGCACCCATGAGGAATGGCTACCGGGTGATGCCTGGACAGACTGAAGATGGCCCCTGAGTCGTCATTTGCTGCACATCAATATAGAGACAACCATATCTGTCTTTCTCACATTAGGGTGTTGCTAATCATGCCTCGTCTTAACAGCCAAACCAGACAACACATTCATAATACGTTCTCATTGCTCCAAACAACACATTGTAATACTTTATTTTGATGGGCTCTCAGTGTTACTGTATATAAGAATGTACCCATGTTTCTGCACGTGCATGTTCTCAGCATGTGTGTTTCCACATGCTGCATACAGCAGAGAGACTGTTTGGGTTGAGTCCAGGGTCAGCTGGTTTCTCCTGACAGTTTTATATACCCAACAGATGACAGGCTGCTTGCACAGCGACGCTCAGTTCCTCTGTTTGAGGGTTTAAAAGCGTGCTGTGATGGTGTGTCGCATGCTGTATTTATGTCTGGCAGTTCCATCTGACCAGAGCTCCGCATGGGCCCTCACTGTGCTGCTCAGGATGGGGAAACTCCTCCACCCAGGCAGGCTCCTGTGTGTTGACATTTGAAAAACCAAACAGCACTCAGCAGTGAAACGTGAGCCCTGCACGAGGAGAAAAAGGCATCAACTTAGTGAGGAGAGTGAAAGAGAGAGAGAGAGAGAAGGAAAATATGTGGTTGTAAAACAGAAAAATAATGGAGGAAATACCCCACACCCTGTAAGATGAGGGAGATGAGTTTCAAAGCGGCCCCCTCCCTTCAATTTCTTCTTCGCTTTTCTGCGTGCAAGCTGGAGCAGCTGAGAGTGGTTTCAGCCGGGCTTTGGCTCAAATCAACTGTCAGAGAAAATCTGTTTCCAATATGAGCGTTTCCTGTGAATGCAGGAAACGGCCCTCCACACAAAGCAAGGCCTGTCAGGAATCAGCGTGGAGCTGCTCTCCTCTCTCTCCCTTTCTGCTCAGGAGCCTGCAGTACCACTCCAACCCAAAAGAACACCGATCTCCATGGGAAATGGAAAATGTGATATTTAGTGAAAGATGGCATTTGGATTTATGATCAATTCAATAACAGGGTAAATAAAACATTCCTCACTCTGAGCAGACACCAGTGCATTTAAGAGTTTTGTAGACACATCTTTGATAGCCCCTAAAGCATCACTTTAAACAGGATTCAGCGCATTAATATAGCAGCAAACAACTATTTGCTATGAAAAGATGTGGAATAATGAAGTCGCTCTCCCTCTGTGTGTGTTGTTATCTGAGCTTCTCTGTGCTTTGTTGACATAGCCGGGCCGACCGTGCGTGTTTTTAGTGCATGTGAGCGTGCCCTTCTGGTTAGCTGGCCGCTGCTCTGCACTGCTCTCATACTGCGGTTACAGATGATAATGCTGTGCCGACCGACAGCGTCGTTTCAGAAGCGTATACCCACCGTTCGGTTCCCCTTCAGGTTTACACTTATGCCATTGAACATGTGTTGGTTGTTTTCCTTCTCCTTTTCTAAACTGCCCAGATGGCTTATGTATCCAAAGGCCTCACTGTGTGCTATGATGTGTGATGTCAAAACAAACCAAACAAAAGATGACAAAAATAATTATTCAGTACAAACACAGGCCCACTTAAAGGAAGAAATGTACGGAGTACAGTATTTTTTTTTACGTCTCTATTTCACTGCATGATGGAATATTATCACAATGTGACATCAATACTTTCAAAACAACTGCCTTATCCACTGATCAAAAAAAAAGTCCTTGCAGCAGAGGATCCTGGCTCTTATTTCTGACCCAACAACCAGCAGTGTAACACAATATTTCCCAGGGGACACACCGCCATCACACCCACCACATACCACAACAGGCTTCAAGGCCCCGGGCTCAACCCAGAGGATGTGACAGGAATCAAAGAGGCTTTTCCTGTTTTTTAAATCAGCAGCTTCAACACTGACTTACTAGTGCAGACACTAAGAATTATAGTGTATAATTTTACATCTTACAGCGTATCATTTTACATCTTACAGCGTATAATTTTACATCTGATCGTTGCTTGTTTTGAGATGATTAAACTGATTGCCTTACAAAATGGATCACATCAGGCCACAGCTGGAATGTGGTTGCACTTACTGTGCTGTATGACAGCTGGAGGCTCTGAGGCCCCATCCTGTTCCATATAGGAGACAATGCAACAGGGAAGGAAGGGTCTTCGGCTGAGAGATGCACCTCATCGCAGCAGCAGTCCTGCCCTAACAATGAGCGCTCCTCATTAATGGTTCTTTTCTCGCACGTTTCGTTTTATGACCTACAGCACTTTGCTGAGTGGTTAACCCAGAGGTCAGACCCGCCCGAGGGCCAACGTGACCTGACTCCATCCAGCAGCGTATTATAAGTTCAGTGTGTTTTGTCACTGTCCGCACAGATCGCTTGTATTTGTCACTCCTCTCTGTCATTGAAACGATGTCTCAACACAAACTGACAAGTGACATAAAGATCCCCCCCCCCCCAGACATGTCTTAAAAATGTAAATTACTTTTTTTGATGATTAAATTAAGTTAAAACCACTTCATCTGCCAGCCAACGATAGATGCTGTGGGGAGAGGCGAGGAGGGGGCTCTGATTAGAGGGCGTTAACATTTTGTATTTACGTTTAGTTCATGATTAGGGCTGCTTTATTCGATGGCTATGTCGTGAAATGCTGATTTTGATCAATTTGGTTAGAAATGTCAATATTAACACCAGCATTGATGTGATTCTTCACAGCACAGTCGTATCATTTAGTGTACAGCTTCAAAAAAAAGTTATTGCTCTTAAAAGTGAGCACAAAGAGATGTTTCCCCTGCAGCATGAATGTGCATCATTCTGCAAAGTGACGTACAAATAAAGTAACGAGAAGCTAAACACATCATTCATCTTGAAATAGCACGTGCAAAATATCTAAATGACCTGTTAAGAAGATGTCATTTTAAAGAAAAAGATATATTCTTCTCCCTCAGCGACCTCATTTTATGTTACTCATGAGAGAACACAAGCTGACAAATTCTCTTTGACACTATGTGAGCACTAAGTGACCCAGTGAGTCTGGGCACAGGATCAGATTCAGACAGTGAACACGAACACATGGTGTGCTTTTCTACAGATGTATGCACATACATAGCACACGCCTGGCTTTCACTACGGT
Source organism: Melanostigma gelatinosum (assembly GCF_949748355.1). NCBI lineage: Eukaryota > Metazoa > Chordata > Actinopteri > Perciformes > Zoarcidae > Melanostigma > Melanostigma gelatinosum. The sequence continues at coordinate 13,679,278 of NC_136636.1, read as the reverse complement.
GTCCTCTTTCAGTTATAACCACAACAAAAGATCACATACACGATATGAGGTGTGCAGTGAGACCATCACTTCTCTCTGCTCAGTTGGAGCCAATCTTGTGCTGGCTCCAGCGGCATTTACAGTGTTCTGTTGGGATACATTTAATTAGGATGGTGACTACACGAGGGGGATGAGGGTTATGTTGAACATACTTGGGGCGAGTGATTTGAACAGGTCACGTTGCGTAGGTGTAAACTGAGAGTGTTGTTATGGTGTAATGGTCCTGTGAGGGCTGTTTGGATCATTAAGCTCATGGACATCAGCCAAGTTAGACCTTGAGAGAGAGAGAGAGCAATCAGTTTGTACTGAAATGCTGTGCAGAATAACTTTACACAGAGTAGCAGGTGAGAGTGTGCCTCTGGACATGCTCTATCAGTAAGTGTAGGGCATAATTAACATCCGGCTGATATGTCACATGCACCCTTATTCCCACAAAACACACTTCACATTTCAGAAACACTTTCCTAAATGGAAAAAACGAGGGCCAATGGGACCTCTCCTTTGTTACTTTTCCGATGCAGCTGAGATGATTAGCGCACAGACGCATGGATGTGCACGTGTGTGTGTGTGTGTGTGTGTGTGAGGTGCTTGTGTGTAATAGAGATCCTCGTGGCCATTCCAATTCATATGTGTCGTGCCTCCATCTGGATCCTGCTCTCTGAACACATGTCAGGTAAGTCAGCGCCAAGTAACAGAATACAGGCACAGATGATGAGCTTTTACAAAGAGCTAACCTGTCATTTATCTGATTCTCCACACCAGGTCACTAAAACAGTGGGGTTATACACACACACACACACACACACACACACACACACACAGGCTTCCTGACCGTGCTCAAAGAAGAACAAACAGGCTGTCACGTGTATTAAGTTACATGTAGACTTTCTTGACATTTCCTATTCATGTTAGAAATCCAAAAGAATATAACCCACCTAGCATCAGACATTTCAGTCTAACTTTGCATTTGGTGGTTGGAGTGAGAGGTGTTTTGATTGATAAGTAATGAAAACCAGGTGAGTATCAATCAGGCACTCTGGTCCCGACACAAGGTCACCAAAGGTTGGAGCGAGAGGTCAGTCTACCTTAGGGGGGCGGATGGGGGGGCAGAACAGGCTGAAACTCCAGGAGTCGGTTTTCAATTAAGTCACAGCTCAAAGTGTCACAAGGATATATGAACAGCCCGCTGGCTCTCTAAGATGAAACTCCTAATCCATCTTTCCATTTCAAGCTCAAAGGAATCAAAGACAGCTCTTGTCTTTATCAAACATGACCGTGACTCATGTCTCGTTCCCCTATCTATCACACTTTATCACTCTGAGACGTGCTCTCCTTGTGTCTCTCCTCATCTCTGATCACATACAGGATGTAGCCTGATGTCTGTTTTGCCTCAAAATTCTCTATGGTTCATTAAAGCTGTATGTACGATTTTAGCTTCAGCACATATTTCCACACATTGTCAATGTTAAATAAAATAAAATAATCTAATGTCGCTTGTGATGAATGTTACTCTGGCTTGTATTGCTCTTATGTTAACCCCAGGACATGAACTCTTACCCCCAGAAGTTGTGCAACATTAAATGTGCTCATTCTATCTGTTGGCCTGTGTATATATTTATGAGTGATAGAGAAAGACCAGTGAAAGAAACCCAGACAGAGCTGAAGACAGAGACACTAAATGAGATCATAAAATAGAGGAAAGAGAGAGCAAACATTCAGGAGACCTCAGTCTCACTGATGGATGGCGCCATCTTGGAAACTCAGACATGTGAACCAGATGGTGGACAGGCAATCGAAACAGGACTCAACTGATGGATGGGATGAAAGTGAGGCTTCTCATTTAAATTCGAGTGCTCCCTCTTATTTAATGAGTTGATGACCAGTTACAGGGTCTTGGACAAATGTGATTTTTTTTAAAGACAATTTGTGATTATTTTTACGAGTGTTTTTATCGAGGAATGAGCATTTTGTCGTGAGTAAATGCTGGTTAATGATTGTAACATCCCCGGCATTATAACATTCAGCAAATGCTTTGGTCTTTGGAAATGAAGAGGCCCCTCGGCGTCAATACATTCCTCTCTCTGCAATATAATGCCAGAGAAAGAGTCTATTGACCAGTTCGTTGAAGAAACCAGTCAGCTGAGGACAATGGTGAACAACTGAGGTCTTTTACTTAAAACCACTTCAAACCTTTATTTTATGTTGATTTTAGTGGCCCCTGTGGACAAAAGCCTGAGTGTTTCCATGAAGCACTGCCTCATGGAAACATGACAGAAAGATCTTGATCTCACAGGGTTTGGGCAACTGTTTTGGAAGAGAGTGCCTGTCAAAATGTAAAGAAAGACTCTTCCGGGTTGCGTATTATGAATACTATTATGATTATGATCATTAATATGTTTACTATTATTACTATACCTGTGATGGAGGATAGAAGTTGATGGTGAAATTTTCTATTAAGTACAAAAGTGTTAGCAGTTTAAAGTACCAAAAGGAAAAGTACTCATACATACAGTACTGTACATTATTTGATTGTATTATACTTTTTGGATGCATTATTATTTACATCACTATGTTGATATTGTACTTGAGTAAATGTATTGAGTTACTTTTCACTGGCTAAGAGTCTCTTCAGTGGAGGACTGCTCTGATGTGCATGATTCAGAGGTCACTCACTGGTCACAGGACTAACAGCATCATTCCATCGTCAACGACGTAGACAATGTCGTCTTTTTACATGGTTTGTATAAGATATATTCACAAAGTTAACACAATGCTCTCCGTGTGTATAGTCATAGTAATGATGCAGATCGTTTGAAATGGAGTTTGGATCTCACTAGTAATGACTGACTGAAAATACAATATACCAGAGTTTATGGTTTATGGTGTTGTTTTCGTAAAAAAGAATAAATCAAGACCCTGAAAAACAATGTGAATAGGCTGCATTGGTTATAGAAGAAAACAAAAGACAATACTTTTATCCCAGTTTGATGAAGAGTCGTTATAAGTGCCTTGGGCTTTTGGCACCAGAGTGAAACAGATATTTCTAAGCAGGAGAGCTAAACGTGACATTGATTAATCAGCAGTAAACAGATAGAGTCTTCATTATCTAGTCTCGAAGGACTTAATGATGGCTTGAGCTTGCAGAGGAGGGGGGGCAGAGAAGAGAGAAAGACTTATTGTCAGGGTATTTGTATGACTGACTTTTTCATGGTTCTTTCTATTAACTCTGACGAGACTTTGTGAATTTAACGCCACGGGGCAATGTGACTTTGCAGCTGAGACTGCTGTGGCAACAACTAAAGGACAAATTCATCATCAGGCACGATGGTAATTCAGGTAAACTCTGCTATTGCATGTTGGGACAGTTTCACAGCATTATGACTCTGCTAACATTTCCCCTTCTACATGCTTCCAATGAAATGAACTGACACGTATCCCACAGTGGAAATATGAGTGTGATGTTCCCAGAAGTTGTGGAGAGTCCAGAAATGTATCTTAAGCATCAGTTCACAGCAAGGTGTATTCTTCAAAAGTATAGTTTTGTGACAATATTGATACAATGATAGTGAATTCATGAAGCATTTTACAAAAAGAATGGTGAACTCTAGCCTGACTCCTGCCTTCTGAGAAGCAGATTCTGCTCTCGTGGTAGATCTGAGTCTGGTGCGGGGGCTGTGGAGGATGTGGAGAGAGGGGGTCGGAGGGTGAACGGCAGACTGTACACACTGCAAAGAAATTAGACAGGTTGTCAGCTGAGTGTGCAGCAGGGCTTTGGCGGCCGGCCCTCCTCTGGGATGTGGAGGAGAGGCATGCAGGAGCGGAGGAGTGTGTGAGCCGTGCACAAGGGGTTGAGAAACGGTTTCCTGTGTGTATTTCCTGTGTGTTTAATGTGGAGCTCAGGGCCAGGGCCTGTTTCCTGTGCGTGATGGGTGCCAGGCCCAAGATCCCGACACAAAGACAACACGCCACGAGAGCCCACCAATGTCAGTAACAGACCAGCAAGCCGGTACACACATCAGGACGGTTTCACAGGCTTCTATATACAGACTCGGAGCTTCAACGTTTACAAAATGTCACTCTTGAGAGGCAGAGAGCTCTCTGTCTCTCTGTCTCTGTCATTATCTCTGCTGGACAGACCTCTGCCTGGAGGGCTTGTTTCAGCGAGGTGTGCCACTTTACATAAATACTGTGATGGAAAAAAGTACGACAGTTAAAGGATAAGGCTGTTATTAATACCCTAAAAAGACCAAAACCAACAACGTGTTAGGGTTAGACTTTCTGACTTTCATATCCTGTTTGTGACACTCAGCCCCAACAAGCCCATTTTGTGATACTGAAGACATTCATCTATAAAAAAGAAACAAAAATAAATATATTCTTTAAAAAGGCTTGGTAATTTCCTTAAACAGCAGGGCACTGCTGTTTTTAGCAAATGGTACTCAAACATAGGAAGTAGTACATTTGTTTGGAACTATTTTAAGTGGATGAATACATATTTGGTACACCAGTGAGTCTTTACAGCAGGATGGTGTACATGGGATCAACCCGAAAACAAACTAAAGTGCCCATGTTCATTCTGATGAAGGAACATGTTGCCGGTGCAGTGATGTGGCTCACTGATGTGTTTTTAACACCCGATGTCCTCTGTTCATGCTGACTCTGCCGGTCTGCTGTTTAGCAGGTACTGTACGATGGGGTTTTAAAAGACTTTTCACTGAAAACAGCTTCCTGCAGCGGCTACACTGATGAAATCGGTGAGAGTGAACTGCACATCTAAACAATGAGCTGAAAGATGCTAAAAAGCTCTGAAGAGGTGATCATTTTCCGTGAGTCCATCACTAAGCAGCTTCTTTCACATATAAGTAGTCATGTGATCCATTGTTACGATAAGGATATTGATTGTAGCCGCTTTTTGTCTGGCCAGAGATTGTGTTTCAGCTTGTTTGAATTGTGTGTTTGGACATGTGGTAAAGTGTGTGTGAGGCTCAACCCAGGAGCTCAGAGAAAGTGACAAAACCTCACTCAGGAAAACGGAGCATGTTTGCCCAGTAAGAGTAGCCTTAAACACACAAACAACACAAACACAAGACCCTGCGCATATGTGAAGATAAAGCAACTAGAGAGAGGGCGGCGAAGGCAGGGATGCAGTGAACATGACTGAAGCTGTTAATTCACCTCAGACAAGCACAGACACACACACTGAAACTGTGACGCACTCGCTCACGTTTCCTGGAATTCTCCACTTTGTATGTGGAAGTGTGTGATGAAGAAGATCTGCGCATGCACATCCAGGGCTGTGACCTCGTCATGGTTGTGACCGAGTGACTATTGGCTTTGCTGACTGATTTTTTGATTTCCTAACAACAAAGCCTCAGGGCAAATTCATAAATCTAAACGCATGTACATTTTGACTCAAATGGTGAGATAGAAACACACACACACACACACACACACACACACACACACACACACACACACACACACACACACACACACACACACACACACACACACACACACTGAGATTTATGGGTGTATGTGGTGGTCAGCCAAGAGCCGGGGATTTTATGAGTCTATCAGACACACACAGATAGGTGAGCCGGACTGCCTCCAGAGGGAAGGCCTCTTGAATGAAAGAGGCTGCCAGTTCTCTGTCATCACGTGCCAGTACACTGCAGTCAGGAATAAACACAGGGAGGCAGCCTTAGACTCTTCATCTGCACTGTAAAATATCAGTACAAAGGTAAGAGGCAGTCGATTTAATGGAAGGATGAGGGAATGAAGGCCAGTTGCATCATCTGATGTAGCCTTCCATATTCTGTCGTACATCCTTTCAACTTAATTCACACACAGCACAGATATTGTGTTTCTCTCCTGATTTCTTCAGAAACATTGTAAATTAACATATTACATTATAACAAATTTTATCATGTGATACAAATGAATAGCCAATCTCAGATACAGTAGCGTGAGATTTACTGATGTTTTAATTTGTGATTTCCAAATAGGGGTACATGAAAACGGACATTATGAGTTGATGGATGACTTGTCAAATGAATAAATAACACACATAGCATTACGAGTTGGTGTGAAGCTGATATTTAGTATATTTACAGTCACAATAACAGGCTGGTTGTACAGGACACAAACCTGAGCCGGTTGTAAGACCCTGACACCATTGTGCTGCGATTGAGAGTGCATGAAAACTACAAACATTTGGCACCGGAGCAGATAAAACTAAATGAGTAGCGGAAAGAAATCAATTCATTGTTGAATCTTTTGTCACTTTAAGTGGTGGTACAAATGCAAGCTGGACATTGATACAAAATGATTGTATCAATGTCCATTTATTAATTTGTATAGGCCTAATTGAAAGTGTTAAATGATTAAGTTTAAAACATATTCAAATTAACATATTTGGCACATAACAAGTGTTGATACAGCTTTTTATTTGTCAGAAAAAATGGTTGAAAATCAGTTGATTCAATTAAAATCGATGACATGCAAATTTAGCTTTGCAAATTGTAAACAAGGTGCAACAATTATGTAAACATATACATTTTAACAATGAGTGTGTATTTCATTCACGCAGATATGAAGAGATGCAGTAATGAGCTGAAAGACCAGCAGGATACTACTGTAACCCTCAGAACTTCCCAACACATCCGTGAATCATGCACCTGAGCAGGTATCAGAGCAGTAAGACTCATCACAGACCTCTACCCAAAGATGTAAGTCTCCCTTCACTCAGCTCTCAACTATTTTATGCATACATTTGTCCACCCTGCAGTTTACTGGAGTGAGGAAAGCTGCCATTCACTGAAGTGTTTGTGTGTGTGTGTGTGTGTGTGTGTGTGTGAGAGTTTGTGTGTGTCCACCGGGGTTGAAAGGATTGTAGAGGGAAGTGATTATGTACAAATCCAGACCATGTTGGAGTCCATTCAAAAGGCCCTTGAGGACAGAAAAGACCTCTCACCCATTACGAGGAATCCCCAAAGCCTTTATTATATTTTTCCACATGCGGCGTTGTGTGCTATTTACTGCAGAACTCATTTATCCGAGGAATGAAAGGAGCACATCTAGATGGGTGTGTGTAGTATTAATCTGTGCAAGAAAAATGGATATCCATTCATCTGCTCTCACAACATGACTGATAAAAGCGCAGCAGTGGCTTAGTTACCAGCTGTGTATATCTGAGAACTGAAGCATAATGGTGTGTCAATAACAAATAGCCCAGACTGAATTTCACAAAAACATGAGGCTGGGCAGGGACAGGGACTCTCTAATCTAAGACTTGCCCATTATTGCTTCACTTCTTGCAGTGTCACGAACGGACAGGTCTGAACATGACGGCAAAAGCCAGAAGGGTGGAAAACAAAAGACATTGAAAGAGTGCGTGATACAACAATGGAAACCTCACCCATACACAAAGTGTTGCAGCTGTGTATTCCACTTCATTTTAAAGACTAAATTCTGTGCAACACACTCATCCTTAGCTGATGGGAGACGCGACTGTTTCTGTTGGTTTTAAACTAAAGGTCAGAGAGACTTGGCTTCACTGTTGCCTTGTTGTAGAACACAAGCTTTCCATTCTGCTTTAAGTCTCTCAATCCTCTAAGAAAACTGAACTTTGACATTTACAATGTGACTTTTTCTCTGGATACTCTGCTTGTTGTTTTCTTCATGTCATACAGTATATGTGGCCATTCTTTATTCATACCTAAAGCTTTTGTCAAGGAAAGGCAGAACAAAATCATGAGTTGATCTCAAATACACTGAGAGTCTCTGGCTGAATCTCTGCTGCTCTCTGGGGACCATGTTGTTGAATGACATGCTGTTAAAAATGAGCACGCAACATAGCCATACTATAAGTATGTCCAGTGCAGTCTTTTCAGTTTGACTTCAAGCCGTGACAATATTCCCTTAGCCATATATATTAATAAAGAGGAACGTTTCACCTCTCTCTATGTCTGCAGCCACATTAATTGGCTGTAAACACAAACAGGACAATTGTGGTTAAAGCGTCAGCGGATTTCCATTCAGCTGTTGTGATGACAGTCATATGTTAAAAACAAGATAAAATACCATTCCTTCCTAAACCACACAATCCTTGGTCATACTGCATGAGTGGAAATGAAACAAAGCGCAGTTGTCCTGTGGTGCCCTCTACTGGGGGTGCAGTGGTATATCTCAGGCTACACAAACATTTATTGCATATTCTTAATTATATCGCTCTTAAGTTTATACCATCATTTAGATCTTTCTTCCCTGGAAATTCATTTCTATGAGTTTTATATTCTGGTGCAACATTGTCATGCTCAGCTTTTCTATTAACGTGTAATGAGTTACATTATGTTGTTTAATTGTCTGTAGATGTAAAGTATTCTTTCGCATCGTTGGCACGTAACTTGCACTAGAGGCTGTGCTGCCTCTTCTCAAACTCATCATGCTGTGCCAACCTTCATTTATTTTACTTGAATCATGTACTGGCACCGTTAATAAAGTCAAATCATAGCAATCCACACATCAGATTCATTGACTCCCTCAAAGTAGGCCATAGAGGAGTTTAATTGATATTAGCATTTTAGGCTTTCTCTGCAGGAACTGCTGGTGTAAAATTAATTTGTACTTCTACCCCAAAACACTAGAGGACCTCAGAGAGTTGTTGTGTTTATCCAGTGGATAAGAATAAACACGACATTAAAATGAGACAGATAGAAGCCCCCAGAATGTTTGTGCGAGATGACAGTGTGAGGATTGTCTCAGTCATCTGTCTAACAATTACAAGAGGGATTATACAGTCACTCCCCTTTAGCTAGACCTCAACATTTCCCACATGTGACTATCGTTGATTTCCATGTTCTGACTCGTGTAAAAAACGTACTGACTGAGCTACTTTGCTTCAAGTCCCCCAAATCTACCAATTTGATTTCTTAAACATTTGCTTAAATATGACTTTTTTTGTGTTGTTTATCACATCTACAGTCAGTATTTTCTCTTTGGCATAAGAAGGATACCGAGGTTGATACAAGTTGCAAGAAGATACTTGCATATGTGTCTCATGCATTACGATGACAGCAGTTCGTACTCGATACATACTCTAGAGACAAATATCTTTTGAAACTCTGCAGCACAAGCTTCATATTTATCGCACAGGCATGAGAGTATCGTCGTTCTCTTCTAATTCTCAGCAAAGAGAATGTGTTTATCCCAAAACATTGAACAATGCCTCTGTTGATGGTACTGTGGGACCCAATGGTAAGCTGTTAAATTCATTAAAGTGCAAAAGTGTTAACGGTGAACAGTTAATGATGATCACTTCATCTTTCATTTGAAGAAATGAGACTGTAAGGACGGAGCTGATGTGCATCTGTAGACACACACGCATTTATAAGTCTTGTAAGCAAAGCAGCAGCTCATCGTTGTGGTATTCAACACTGAATGTAAAGCCTCTGAACCCTGTTGTTATGGAGAGTTATGGGACGGCTTGAAAGGTAAAGTGGTATTATTTCAAAAAGTTAAAGTTCAGTAAAAGCAGGACCACACACAACATGTTGAGGAATGTGATTCCAGAAGACTTAAATGATGCAAATGTGTATCTCTAAAGTAATGTTGTAAATGTCTTCACCAGGCTATTAGATTAAAGATAAGTGTTATTTTACTTCTAGGATGTGGAAGACTGTTGCATTTTTGTTTTTTTAATCGTGAGGTTTTGTCTTTAAATCTCTTAATTAAACATGTCGGATCTTCCAGCCAAGCTCAATAATGCCCACCAGTGCTATATTATCGAGGAAACCAAGAACCGAGCCACACTGGTGAATCATCAAAGACGTTTGTCTACATCGGTTTGTTCAGACATGTTACTCAGTTCTTAGAAACTCTGTATTAACATCAGCTGCAGCTTTCTGTCTGCCTATCAGAGTGTTTCCACCGCAGGTCAATGAGAACATAGCACGGAGCTGTGGAAGTCAAGTTGTTACAGTAAATGAGCTGCGACCGGTCGGAAACAAATCTGAGTCTTGATCGATATCAGGGAAGCAAATGATTTATTATGAAAGAGAGCTCTGTTGTCAATTGATAGTTCTGTTGTAGAGACATAGTATTTTTGTTTGGACGTTACTTTTTAGTCGTTATACCTACACGTATGCTCTTCATTATCCTCAAGGATTTATTGGTCATTAATTGCCAAAACATGTATCCATTTGTAGTTGACATGACAAGACTTTCTTACTGGAAATGTTTTTAATGCAATTTGGCGTGCATGACTGTGAGAGCAAATTGGTGTAATAACATGAAGTGATTTGATTTGTACAAAGGCCTTATGCCATGAGTTAACATTTACTATCATCAATAACTTTGGAATGCTTTGAATGTCACCCATCAATTGTTCTCTTGATTCACTGTTGCACAACACATTATACTTTGTTTACTTCTTCTTTTTTTGTTTTGTTTCTGTGCAGCATGTGTAGCGTCTTTACGTCCATGTGTGCTGCGTGTGTGCAAATATGTAGCACTGCTCACATAATATGGTAACCATGGCTTCAGAGCAGAGAACAAGGTCTGAGCGGTTCCTCTCAGCTGTTTGTGGTTTTATTTCTAAGACATGAGTTATTATGATGTCACTCTGTGGTGTCTCTTGTATCCCATCAAATTTTAGTAAGGAGGCCCTATCTTTCAAAGATTATCAACATTGTTTTGAGTTATGAACAAACAAATCATTCTACCTTCTACAAAAAGTAGGTGTTTGAAAAAAGCGTCACTTATCATATACTTAATGCATCTGTACAGGTTATGTATTTATAACCTTGACTTTAAAGAAAAAATTCACATTTTGGAAAATAGCCTTATTTCCTTTGCAAGAATTAGATGAGAAGAATAACAAGTTACGGTAATTTAGCTTAGCATAAAGGCTAAACGGTGGAACAGCTAGCCTGGCTCTGCACAAACTCCAAAGGTAACAAATGTGACCTGGCAGCACCTCTAGAGCTCACAAGTTTTATTTAAAGCTCACAAGTTTTATCTTCTTTGTTTAATCTGTACAAAAGCAACAATTCACCGCTTCATGGAAGGTTTTCATTTCTAGACATATGTACTTATTTTGACCAGGATCAGTTACTTCCTGGATGTCTTTGCTGGTTGCTTGGCCCTTAGACTGACCTGAAGCCTGAACCAAGTCTACCAGACTATTTCTCAAATAAACTACAACCCATCAATATTTGTGACTTTGAACTGAATAGCACTTAAATATCCAACTTGGACAACCTGCATTAAGTGTGAGGACCAGTTTGTGCATTCCTGCTACATCGATTGAGGTCATGATATGACCTCTCTTTCAGCTCCTTGGCCACTCATAGACTGTTTTCTTATTAAATCTGTCACAATATTTTTTCCAGTCCAAGCGCAGCATGTAAAATTGTATATGCTTGTATCATTTCGGTTACATTGCTTTCTCCTTTCCCTTATTTTAATCACAGGCCTCTGTAATGGTGGTATGAGAGCAGGCCACTGTGGTGTTTGTCACCTGGACAGGTGATATTTGGAAAGAAAGCTGCAGGGGATTGAGGATCACAACAAAAGAGCCTGGCTGGTTATTTGCCTCTCTCCTCTCCAACTCTGCCTGAAAGAACGAGGAGAGAGCCTGTGAATTCCTGCCTCGTGATGAGGTAAACCATCCCTCCTTCATGTCCCTGCGGCAGGAACACAGCAGGGTCAGAACCAAATGGTTCTTCAGGATAACTCTAAGAAAACACACACTCTGAGCTTTAGCTCTCTCTCAGACGACATGAACGTAAGCCGATTCATCTCTTGTCACCGGTCTGCACTCAGACATGTATACACAAAGACAGAAACGACACCAAATCCACCCACACAATAGTATATTTATCAAGCTGAAAGGGAAAATGACTCCCCAAAGGGAAAACAAAACTGCACTCTCCTGGAATCTCTCCTATCCCCCATGTTGTCACACATCTTTAAATCCAGTTAAATCAGCTAAACATGTAGAGCAACCAGTGTTGGAGGAGAGACAGAATGGGGAGATCAGTGTCAATCACAAAAGAAAGCAAAGAAAACAGACATCACATGTCATCATTCAGTCCCTTTGCATTCCTATCTCCATCTAAAGAAACCTGCACGTTATAACAACAAGTAAAATGTGATGAATCCATTTCCTCATATCGTTTTCCGGAATTAAAAATTGATTCAATTTCAAGAGGACAGCAAACTAAATCATTCACCTCTCTGATGAAAGAAAGATTGCATATTCAAATGTTTTTGTCTTGAAGGATCAAGGAATCTTATTGTGAAATCAAAGCTGTTGTCAAAGAGATGACAATGATAAATGTTTGTTTAAAGGGATTATGAGACATCTGTACATCTATGTAGTGAAGTGATGATTTAATATTTATCAAGTATCCAACTCCAACCCATTCCCTCAAAAAACAAAAGAAGAAACATGCTCACACCTGTTGACAGCAGCTTGCAGTAGCAGTTCATTATCACATATTACAACAAGCTGCACTTCATGCTGACTTTACTCCTCCTGTTTTACTGGGTCCTTCTGCCTCTCTGCACTGAACCCTCGCATGAGAAGTGAACGCGCTGGCAGACAGTGACAGAAATAGCTGACTGTTGGCCAAAGAATTTGTCGGAGATCTTATGATATCTGTCCACTGACATCTTCTCCTGGCTACAAATCGATGAAACAATATTGTGGATCTGAGATATGATACCCCAACATGTGGTTTTTCTTCCACTTTTCAGGTGGGTTTACTGAGCAGACAATTGAAATGTTTTCAGTTGTGGTTTTATAGCAAAACCCTGTTTAATATTCACATAGTCAAATCCTTGCAGTAGTGGTAAAATCAGCTGCTGGCGACTGAACCAATCCATCAACAGAGTTGGGGATAGGGTGACTGTCATTAAGCAAAATGCACCCCGAACACAAACTCACCTACATAACCTTTAGCCCGTTTGCTGTTTCAGCCTGGTTGTGATTAAGGCGCAGAGGCAAGGCAAGTTTATTTGTATAGCACATTTCAACAACAAGGTAATTCAAAGTGCTTCACATAAAACCATTAAAAGCATCAAAACATAAGGCAAAAGAAAAGGAGATTTAAAAACAATTAAAAAACAGTGTAAGAAATAAAATGCAGTAGTACAATGCAGAAATGCAGGAAATTGATTAATATACTAATTGAACGTGGTTCAATTAAAGGCAGCAGCAAACAGAAAGGTCTTCAATCTTGATTTAAATGAGAGAGATGTCACAAGGCGCTGTGTGAAGGTGGAGAATCGTGTGTGAAGTGCAAATTGAAGCAGTTTAAACCACAAGTCATCTTGTGTCGTTTGTCCCTAACCAACACCGGCTAAAAAAGCAGTGTTGAGAGAACACACATTCTAGTGCTGGAATGTGTTTTTATTAGTGCAGCTTGGTTATGGATTCAGCTTTGTTTGTTGGTTCAAAGATCCAGAGCCACATAACACATCTGCCTCGCACAGATTTCTTCAGAGCTCTGTCTGGTTGCCTGCCTGGCTTGCGGTTTACACCAGCATGTCTTCTCTTTCTCTCTAAAAACACTGAAGAAGCTGAACTTTAAATCAGTGGCTAAGATTGAATGGTTGCAAAAAAAAACAAAAAAACACCATCCATCTGAACAGCAAGTGTGTTGTCAAGGCTGATTTTATCCTAAACATGAGGGGATGAAACATGACCACAAATGTCTGTTAACTGACTCAGAGTATTAATTGTTCTGATCAATGCTATCTCTGTCATATAGATTTTCATAACCAGAAAACAGATTCCAGTTTGTCATCCCTCTCTGCGCCATTGTGGTTGCTCTGCTTATTGCTATGATGAGGGTCAGCTGATGGAACCAAGAAGGATCTTGTGAAGATCAGGAATAAAGAGCTCGTCGGCTATGTGTAGCTTGTCCTTAATAAATCCATCCAGTACCAGAAGCTGTGCAAACATTAGTGACACAGTCGAGGATACAGACCTGGAACAGGGGCTAAAGGTCGTCGGAGAGCTTGTATTTGAGAAGGCCGTGTTGAAGCTGCCTTGTCGAGCTAAGGCAAGCATCTCTGACTGGGTGAACATATTTCCCTTCTTAAAATTTATGACTTCTAGTTGCTCCAATGAGTCATCAAATGAATCATTGTTAAACTGCCTTAAGATGCTTTTCAGGGCCCTGGTATTGCGCCTGCTTGCTCACTGTCTAGGCCTACTGGACAAATGAATGGAACAGAGCAGTCGTTATTGACAATAAGTCAAGATGTCGGCTGTGACCAGGTGACAAGTTTGTCACACATTTGACAAGAAGAGTACAACTGCAGAACAAACTGTAAGCGGGAACATTTCAATTATCTAAATATATAAATAAAAACAGTTGAAATATTGTAGTGGAGGTGAGCAGTTGGCAATGTACAGTGAGTGAACGTAGCCAGCTGAGCTAACACTACTATGCTATTCATACCGCAAAGGGTGGGCGCTAAGTTCTCTTTCAATGTGCCACACTGTTAAAGTCACTGGAGTAAAAGCTTCATGCATCATTGTGAGGCACCAAATGAACGCTCAAAGTGTCAGGAAAGGGGAAGTGTTTCCATTTGAAGAGCTGAGCTGATCCCACTTATGTTTGAGCTATTCTTCTGTGTGGGGTGTTGCATTGCAATTTTGAAACGCACAAAAAAAACGTTAGCAAATACACACAGCAATACAAGTAAAGCTTTAGTTTGTAAAAAAAATAATAATAATTAAGAAAATGTTTGTATGCTCACAGTACTTTTTGGTATTTTTATTGTCAACCTTGAAGTTCATTCTTCAAATGTATGCAGGTAACTAAACCAAGTGTGTTGACCGTAAATGAAGAGAATCTGCGTGAAATAATGTGACGCTGAGCCTGAAAAGTAGCGAAATTGCATAATGTATCCGCTCCGCCTGGTTACATTGCTTGCAGGCAGGAGCAGGGAGGGACAAGAGGCAAAGAGAATGAGGTGGGGAGGGGAAAAAACAGAAAGGGAGAGCTTAGGACTCCCCTTGAGGCATCTGAACAAGTCTGGACTGTTCAGCTGCTGCTCTGTGTTCAGCTAAGCGACGCAGCCTCGGGAATCAGAAACAGCGTTTTCTTCTGCAGGGATGCAGCGACAGGAGTTCAGTTGTTGAGCTGCAGTGGATGATCGTGGAGTTGCCCTGTGCTTTAAAGCTGTGACACTGGACTGGGACTGGGAATACTAGCAGTGTGTACAGACACTGAACGGAGAGCTAGGGCTGGATATGCCACAGGTGGAAAGGTGAGGAGCGGCAGGCTGTGGCCCCGGTGCACCGAGCAGAGATCCCCCAGGTAAGATGAGGCAGAGGCGGAGAGATCAGGGCCTGCCCGGGGCTCGCTGGCAGCCCTTTGATGAAGATACATTAATGGGAATACTGTGCTATACTCGGGATTTAGAGTGCACAACTGCAATTTTGCATTACGTCTGTTTTATTGATGTGCATGTCTGCGATATCTAAATGTGTAGATGAAAATACCGGCATTGATTTACTCTGCATGTGCATGCTGGGAAGCGATAACTCCTTGATAACGCTGAATTGTAGCCAAAGCACCACTCCTTCGCCGTTTGCGCTCCCTGCAGCAAAACCTTTGACTTTGAACAAGACCAAGCAGAACATTTTTCACCTCATTTTCACCCTCTCTGAAATTACATTTTTCAGAATCCCACAGACGATTCAGTGATTAGACTAAACAACTTCGGAATGCATTTTTAAATGAATGAATGTCTGACCCCGAGTACGTCCTGTAATTATACTCCTTCACACTGTCTGCATCATTACAGTTGCACAGGTCAACGTGGGAGTGCACATCCACGTTGACCTCAGCTGAACTCCCTTAGTTACAGGGCATTACCCTGCTAAACACTGTGATCCTGCACAGAGGAAGGCACTCTCACTCTTCCGCTTGCTCCTCTGACTTTATGTCTGGATTGGTTTCAGTTGTCTGCTCCACTTCTAAGTGCATCCAATGTCTTTGCTGTGGTTTGGCCATCTTAGCAGCAGGAAGTCCTCTGTTGACATGGAATGTATAATAATGTCTGAAAAGCCTTTAGCAGGACAGATTAGACTCTTCCTCTCTGGCTCACCTTCAGCCTCCCACTCTCTCATTCATCTTTTCATTGACTGCACGGCTGCAGCCTTACTTGGTTAAGTTCTTGGCGTGCCACTCTGTGGCCTAGAGAATGGCTCCGTGCTAATCCCAAGTGTGTCATCTACGGAGGGCTGCTGCTGGTTACTGTGTCTGTTTGATGTGTTTGTAAAGGAACATTCTTGTTGTATCAACAATGGGTCTTTTTGTGGAGCACCTTTGCAGCCAGAACTTACATTTTTTAGTGGATACGTGTATATTTTCATCGTTGATTACTGTGTTTATGTTGGATTAAACGAGCTGTAACGTAGGGGATATTGACTTTTTCTCCCCATTCAATCATGTCTTTGTATGTGAATGAGAGAACCTTTTGATTAATTCCGTTTTTTACCCTGATTTATTCCAGCCGGCGTTTGTTTGTTGTCATACAAAGCTTGTGAAATATTTCAAAAGGATTTGTGCTTCTTTTGAAACTTGTTCCAACAAGGGGTCCCGGGAGAGTTTCAAAAGCTGCCTGTTCTTAGTACTTCTGTTTAGTTTGGATGAAGAAACGGACTAATAATCCATTACTGGCGGACATGGGGGACTCTATGCTTGACCTGAGGGTAGAGGTCAAAGATGCCAGGATCAGTTTTTGACTCCCAGACAGCCTCGGAGTAAGGCTCTTCTCTTCTTGCAACCAGCAGATTCTGGCCTCCATGTACACACAACATTCTGGTGTGTGAGCAAATTGGCAGGAAACTTCAGTAATTTACTGTGACAGCTGGTACTCCTTTGACCCCTCCGTCCCCTTGTCCAGTTGTGTGACTCTCTGTCCCTGGTGACCGATGTTGTGCTGAGGCAGCCTGGCTCTTACACAATCCTGCACTCTGTCACATTGCGGTGGCCTGTCGCCCCCCTGGGAGAATGGCATCTCGACTAAACCACAACTCTGTGATCCTGCCTGAACGGAGCTTTCACAAAACACAGCTCAGCCTCTGTGCAGCAGATTTCTTTTTTGTCCTCACTTGACTCCTGTTGTGGATGGCACTTTGCTACTCAGACATTGATCTTTAACGCATGTGTCTAGACCAGTGTATTATTTGAACAAATCAAGTCAGGAGCTAATTGCACATAATTAAATTGTATAGGTTTAGAAGTCTTAGAATAAATACTTTGATTCTTTGGAAGGGATAGTCTGTTGTCTATTTTTAGTTACGCAAGTTTTTAGAGAATTGCTGCACTGTGTGTACTATACACTATACACGAAACACCCAAGACCCTAAAACGCTCTTGTCATATTTCTTCATTAAGGAATAGTACGACATTTTGGGAAATTTGCTCATTGGCTTAGAGAGTTCGATCAGACTCTCTGTCCTAACTCTGTCTGTATGTAAATGTAGCTACAGCCAGGAGACATTAGCTTTGCTTAGCATTAAAACTGAAGACAGAGGGAAACGGCTAGCTTGGCTACGTCCAAAGTTAACGAAATCCACCTGCCAACACTTCCAAAGCCCAATAATTTACATGATGTCATAATTTATTTGTTTTTTAAATTCCGACAAAAAAATGACACGTTGTGGTTTCATGAGGGGTTATGTGCCAAACTATCTCTCGGCTGAACGCAGTGATTAAAAACACAATGTTGTTCTTGCTCTTTAGTTTTTGTACTGATTAAACAACTGATATAGCTGTTCATTTCTGTCTTCAGTGTTTATGCTAAGTTCAGCTAACAGGTGGCTGTAGCCTTCTGTTTACCAGACAGTTTATGAGAGTCTTCTCATCCAACTCTCAGCAAGAAAGCTAACAAATGTATGTGAAACTATTAGTAATAGCTATTCTAGTTGCCAAACTAGTTGTCATACAGCACTACAACACAGCGGGAGCCGTTCGATGTAGTTTTCTGTCTGCTTAACGTAATCAGCCCTCTCAGCGTGTGCTAACTACAGCTTTCTTTCATGTGGGCTAGTTCTGACGCTGGAAACACGGACAGCCAGTCTGGTTCAGGTCAGTGTTTTAACAAGACACCAAAGAAAACGACCCAATTCCAGATGATGTTGATGCTCCTTATATTCTTTTACAGTCTCAGAAAATCACTCCTGTCTGCTGTTGTCCCGCTGCTCTCACTTATACATTTGGTCTCATCAACATAAGTGGCTTCTCAGGGTTTTGATCCCGGGAATGTTTGCTACCGTAGCTCTACAGAGTAGATCAGAGGTTTTGTTCGTTGGCTCAACATCTGTCAGCTATTTGCAGTCGGCGCTGTGTTGTGCATCACCTCTGTATAAAGGTAGACGTGAATAGAGGTTGTCATGGAAAGAAGTGGTGGTAATTAGTAATTAATGCGTGGTCCACACGCTAATAAAATAAAGTGTTTAAGGAGAAAAGTCCACCTATAGAATTAAGATGGTTGATGCTAGAGTGGTTGGTGGGACGCTTGCCCCGTTCTGCATAAGAGGTGGTTGTCATCTGGGTTTGGTGAAGATGTATTCTGTTGATATTGACACAGCGTATTCATGCTTAGACTTAATAGGTATGATAATATTTTCCCTTCAGATCATCATCCATGGTAATACAGAACACAACACATCATTACATTATTTTCATTTGTAATCAGGAAAACATCTCCTACTGGGAAGAGAAAAATGGGACTGGAGGAAGCTGTTTACCTTGTTTATGTACTTCTACCAGGAATAATATCAACATGTATTAATGTGTGGTCAGGTTGTACTCAGACAGATCAGCTGTGCTCTAATGACTTCATATTCTTGCCTTAGCTTACACTACAAGCTCCGGTTTTGGTTATTATGCTAACACTCACTGGAACTGTATCATGCAAATAGAACTTGGACCTAAAACAGACTTGTGAAGCTTGACTGGTGTAATAAGAGAGACTTTACTCTGTAGTCAGACAGACATTTAGCACAAGAAAACAAGTTCAAAGGGATGAGGCTGGCAGGCAGGATATCAAAGATGCAAAGTGGTTTAGAACAGGTACGGGCAGGAACAATGGCTATAACTCTAAAGAAACACAGACAATCTGACAAATAACAGGGCTGCACCACTCTAAATATATCCGGAGGAACATATGACTAATGGGCTGCAGCTGAACAGGAAAGTGTCAATCAGACGACTAGCAGAAACAGGAAATTTAATGGGGATGAATAGTAAGTAGCTGAGGAGTTGGTGACAACACAGACTAATATAAACTGGAGACGCAAGGAAACGAAGAGTAGTCGTTCCAGCAAAGAAACCAGGCCCTTCAATGTCTGCAAGCATGAATACTGAAACTACCAATCGATGGATGTTAACAGAATGTAAAAGCAGTATAATATCACAACTGTGTAATGTGCTCAGACTGTTTTGCAGTGAGTTGCAGTAGTTTGTGACATAACAAAGGTTTTATCTGCTCCTCGTCAACCCAGGTTGTGAAGATGTGGAGCTGGTTTTTCGCTGCGACTGTCCTCCTTTCCTCCATGAAACGGATTGAAGCTCAGGGTATAAATAACTCTGTAATTCTCCTCCTCAAAGTGTTATCCTCAGGTGTGTGTGTCTGTTTATGTGCTCACATGTATTCTCCATCGCTTTGTATTTGCAGGCAGGTGTAATAATGTGCAAGCAGCAGATATTGTTTTCCTGGTTGACGGGTCTTCCAGTATTGGCCGAGCTAACTTCCTGCAGGTGAAAGGCTTCATGGCTGCGATCATCAAGTCATATGCCAGCTCTATCAGCGAGTCAGGGATACGGTTTGGGGTCATACAGTACAGCGACACCTCCAGGTGACTGACAGGATTAAGATTCACCTCATTACTTTCCTGTGCATGCAATGGAAGATCATCTCACAGCAGGTGCAGAAATATGTATTAATGTGCATTTCTCTCCCTCCAGAGTTGAATTTACATTTAGTACTTACCTGGTTGGAACTGAGCTGGTCAAGGCTGTAGAGAAGCTGAACTATAAGGGTGGAAACACACGGACTGGTGCTGGTCTCAAGTTTGTCTCTGATAACTTTTTCAACCCTGCGTCCAGTCGGGATGTAGCAAAGGTCTGAGGAGCAGCCATTCTTTGGGGGTTCATAATCATGAAACTGCATATTAACCACAGCACCTCTTGTGTTACTGATTCTCCCTGCGGGTCCTCTTTAACTTTCAGATCACTGTCCTCATCACAGACGGAAAGTCACAAGACAGTGTAGAAGAACCAGCACAGAAGCTGCGCAGTCAAGGAGTGCATGTTTATGCAGTCGGTAGGTGTCTACCATGCAGTTTCTCCTTTCTTACTCAAAGTAGTTTCTTTTCTTTTTTTTACTTGCTTCTGAGCCGCCGTGATTACTTTCTCTGGTTCGTTAGGTATAAAGAGCGCAGACATGAATGAATTGGCTCAGATTGCCTCCCAGCCCAGCAGTGATTTCATCGCCTTTGTTGGGGACTTCAAACTGCTGAACACACTTCTTCCTCTTGTGAGCCCCCAAGTGTGTTCCAAAGCAGGAGGGGTCTATGCTAGTGATGGTATGTGGGTTACTTAAACAACAGAACATCAGTATATCAAAATACACACAGTCAAAGATACGTGTCTTATTATTATCTCAGACTTTATTGTGAGTCTCCTCCTGCTTCCATTCTCTCCTTTCAGAGGCCTTTTCTGGTCCATCCAACATTCAGTTCACAGGCCAAACGTCTGATACTCTCAGGTTTCGCTGGAGTGCAGCAGGGGGCCCTTTGAGTGGCTATGTGGTCCAGTATGTGCCACTCTCTGGTCTGGGTCAACCTATCACTGCAGAGCTGCGTCAGGTGAGTCCAGGTGTTGGATGAATATGCCTGACACATGGTGATGACCGAGATTGAAGTAGAAAATTGCGAGAGAAACGCGTGTCTTCAGGCTGAGTATAAACATGTCTAATGGGTGGGTCTTCTTTGTGTACATGCTGTAGAGATACAAATTTGGCAGAGCAAAGCGTGAAATTCCCTTCTCCTGCAGACATGGTGCAGATGCAAGAATGTCATGGCTTACCAATCTATTTCAGTCACTCAACTTTGCAAAAAGTTGTTTAAGGATTGACTGCTTACAAAAATGGCCGCTCTCTCTGCAGGAGACTGTCTCTGCCAGTCAGCGGATCTTTACCGCAAGAGAGCTGAGGTCGGGAACAGACTACCTGGTGACTGTCATCGCCCAATACCCCAACAGTGTGGGGGAGTCTGTTTCTGCCAAGCAACGGACCAGTGAGTAAAAAGAGAAGGATAAAATGTCAGCAGGGAAACCTGCCAAAATGCCAGAGCAACCTCTCTCTCACAAGACAGAAGCCTTACTGATGAACTTATTACAGTCATGCACATGCAGTGTCTTATTTCTAATCCTCCTATAGGGTCTTTGCCAGGGGTCACCAGTCTCCGCCTGGTCCAGGCAGGCTTCTTCTCTCTTTCTGTGGGCTGGGATCAGCCTTCGTCTCCTGTGCAGGGCTACAGACTCACCTATGGACCACGAGGTCAGGCACACACATACCTGTCGACCTGTCTTTCTCTTTCTGTCTGCCACTCATCTGACTTGTGCAAGTGTGTTTCAATAACACTTACGTTACATCAGCAGCAGCTTCTCCTTTGAACTTAAAAAGAAAACAGACTTTGTACTTTGTTGTGGCAGAATTATCTTGGCACAAAACTAATCGTGGCAGAATGAATAATTGCAGTAAAAATGGAGGAAAAGCTACAGGACTGAATAACAGTTATCCTTTAGTAGCAAGTTGGAAACATGTCGAGAATGTACAGCAGTCGAGGCTGAGTGTGGGGAACATGAGCTTCTCCATCACCTTACCGCCCTCAGGCACTGGCTGTCGGTTAGGATTTGTATTGCCCAATCATTACTTAAATATTGAATACATTTTCATCATCAGCAGACTTTACATTAAGATAGAGAGTGAAAACCGTCAGTCATTTTGTCCCAACATTTCTAGAGACAGGGTGTGGCACAGATTATAACAGTGATAAGATGTCTGAGGGTTGATATAAACAGTTTCTCCCTCTGAACATGTGGCAGGAGTGCCAGTCTCACATGGAGATCCTCCTCTCACTAGTTAGGTTGGCACATACTGTATGTATTTAATTGAGGCCAGCGTGTATCCTTCAATGAGAAGGCTTTGATGTTCCTGTGTCTGCTGTTACTCTCACTGATAATTCAAACAAACAAGACAGACACTGACAAGTGTCTGTCTTGTGAAGTGCACATCCTCTCAACCATACTTCTCTACAGTTGGCTGGCTGCCATACTTAGGCTTTGTTGCGTGTGAGGACACTTCTTATATTTGTATGATGACAGACTGTACAGTATAATCTGTGATTGCTATCAGTGCATTAATTGATCCTCTGCATGCCCTCCATGCCTACTTGCCCTGTCGATTGTGTGCTTGGATGAGCAGGTCAACCTGCAGCTCAGCTGTTGGAGCAGTCTCTGTCTGCAGACTCCACATCTGTCACCTTGGAGTCACTTCAGCCCAACACAGAGTACGTCGTCAGCCTCTATCCCCTGTTCCCCCGGAACTCTGCACCTCCGTCCATCCTCAACGCCCGCACATGTGAGTCCACCCTGTCCTTTGGTACTGCTGTACCATGATGCAAGTGCTTGTAATGTAATCATAATCGAATCATAGTCGACAAAGTATAATACAGTTGTAGATTTGGGGATAAAGTTACATGATGGAGCAATATTAAAACAAGTGTTAGGTACAGCATTGGTAGGGCTGGGCGATATGCAAAAAAGAATCACGATATAGGTCATTTCACATCATGATCTAGCATGTTTTCTGGTTATTCAATAAATAAATCACATGCTGAAGCCTATTGAGTTAGTATGTGCTTGTTATTATCAATTCTAGACGACGTAATTGTATATTACGATATCTTAATATATGATTTCATCATGATATGATTGAATTGAAAGATGATATATTATCCTATTGAATAATCGCCCAGCCCTAAGTACGCAGTATGTACGTTATACAGTATATGCACAGATTACAGTTTATAGTGATACCGTTTCTTCGGAATGGGTTTCAGTATTATGAGTAAAGTGTCTGTTCATGTTTTTGCATGTGTCAGTGCGCCTTGAGGCAGTGCAGCAGTTATCAGTGGAGACGGAGTCAGAGGGCAGCGTCCGTGTGCGGTGGAGAGGTGTCATTGGTGCGCGGGCCTACCGTCTGGTCTGGGGACCATTCACAGGTCAGGACAAAGCCGACATGAGACAACATCCTGTCATTTCTGTCAGTATTTCATTTTTACAACTTTGCATTCACTTATGATTATATTTTTGTTTTTCTGTTCACAAAGGTCAAAGTGTCGAGACGGTGGAGGTTGCTGGTGAGTTTCACACTTTGTCCAGTCTGCAGTCCGACACCGAGTACATCGTCACCATCATCCCGCTGTATGAGGGCAACACTGAGGGCCCGGTAGCACCCGCCAGGTTCAAGATAGGTAGGTGTGGGTTCAGCAGTTCAACACCAAACATCTGTCTCTGCTCTCCGTGAAGTTTTCTGTGTTCATTATACTTTTTAAACTCAGAGTTACACACACACACACACACACACACACACACACACACCAAAACTGCTAATTGCCACATGACACTAAATTCCATCCTCTTTTTATGTTTGTGCTTTTTAAATTGGTGATCGTAGTAAAATAATGCTTGTTTAATCGGCGCTTGCTTTCTGTTGTGTCCTGCTAAGTGCAGGGATAGGAAGAGAGGCAGACAGGATGTGCCAACAGTCTCCTCTGCTGTTTGTCTCTCTTCTGAAAACCTTCACATGTTACCGTTTAGCTTTGTTTAATGAAGGAACATTCCGAGCACACCTACGCACTTATTACACGCACACATCATCTGTCTCTCGTGAGGAAGGCCCATAGCCGGCAGAAATGGAGCACTAAAAGCCTTTTGTGTGGTCTAGTTCTGCTATCAAAGATGGGAGATATACACAGTGCGCTACACACTGCACACATTAACTCAAACTGCAGCTGAGCTTGTTCCTCTCTTGTTTGTTCCGGTGTAAACTTGTGGAGAAGCAACTATTTGTGGTGTCTGTCGTTTGTGACGAGTTGATTGTTCCTTCTTATTAGGAAAACATGTTGACCTTTTTTTTGTTTTAGTGAGGAACACATTGAATGACGTCTTCATGTCTATTTGCAAATGTATATATTCAGCAATGCCATGAAGTCTTCTTACAGGATGTCTAACATTACATTCTAAACAATACAGCAAAGACTGCATGACATTTAAAGTGTAAGTTAACTGTTTATGTTTCGGGTTATGTTTATCTTCCCAACCACTTCAAAAGCTGTGTGTGGCATTCAATCCAGCAAAATGTGACATTGAGTAAAATGTTTGAATTTGTTCGTGTATGGTCTGAATCTGAGGCCTAAAAGAGACATCAGCCACTGGTCTGTAGGCTTTTTTTCTGACACCTGGCACTTTCTTGTTGATTTGTTGTTCGTCTCACGAACAAGAAAAGACCTGTGGCCACATACACAATCAGAGAGAAAGTGTTGAGTTAGTGGGTCTAACCTGTGTGATAATTTACTGCCTCTGTAGCGGCGATAGAAGGCCGGAAGGCATTATGCTTTCCATCCGTCCTACTCTCTCATTAATGTCTCAAGAGCGCCTTGAGGGAATTTCTTTACATTTTTGCTTAAAACGTCCACTTTGACGAAAAAATGAACTGATTAGATTTTGCTGGTCAAAGGCCACTGTGACCTCACGAACCACATTTTTGGCCATAAAACAAGAATTCATATGCTGATTATGACAGAATTTGACAGAAATGTCTTATGGGATTAAAGGATAAGTGGTGACATTTTATACCCAAAAGGTCAAAGGCCAACTTCACTGTGACATCATAATGTTCATATCTGGCCACTATACAGCACCATAATAACTCAGGAACAGAAGGGAAGATTGTGACCATATTTCACATTTTGTCGGATACTGAATGGGGGACACTATCTCGGGTGCCCACCTTGAAACTGGTGATTGTAAAGATCTTCTATGCTGCCGGGTTGAAGATGTGTGTGTCTGTGTTTGAAGCATTCACGTTTTAGAATTTGTTGCGTCTTTGCAGCAACATCCATATTTAAAGCATTGTCTACTGTCATGGCTACAAGTTTGTGTTCTATTAGAATCAGCTGTATTGGCCGAGCATGTGAACAAGGAATGTGACTCGGTTTTGTTTCTCTCACAAAATGTGCACACTAATAGACACACAGCACAACAACAAAGCTTAACAAAGTCAAGTCAAATTGATTTTATTATCGGACAGGGTGATCCTGTTCCTTTGGTAGTCCACCACTTTAAGCTCATTGGTTTTGCTGACATTGAGCTTCAGTGATTGTTTTTGCACCATAGGATGGAACTCTCTATCAGTCCTCTGTTCTTCTCTGTAAAAAACTGTCTCTAAGTGAAGACAGCATGTTTTCTTACCTCCTCAAATCAGGAGTTTTTATGTTGTTTCGCAACAGATTCCAACAGAACGTTCTGGCATGAAAATGTGCAGGGTGTGTATGTGAATATCTTAAAACACTACATCTGGCTGGAGTACAAATGAATTGTGGATTTGGTATGGCTTCAAAGAGGCATGTTATTTCATGACCACTTAGTTGGTTGAGTTGTTCTCTGTTTAGCTCTTTTTTTAATAAGTACCCGACATTATCTGTTATTTTTTTATGTTAGGACAATTGGAACAAGGCTTTGTTCTTCTTTTAAGAATTATTAGGTGGCTTGATTGATTGTGAACTGACTTTGGTTTGTCTGCCGGAGGAGGAGGAACATCCTATTTTAAAGCAAGGAGTAGAAGCTCCTCAGGCGGAGTTCATTGTTGAAGTTCAGGTGCAGACCTGCCGGGAGCTTGCTGCAAGCCTCACCTTTTTTTCAATTGACTTATGGATTTCCTTCTGTCATTTAGAAAGGTTTTTTGTATGTAGTGTAGTGAAATGTAGTGTAGTATAAACTCAACAAAACCAGCCTGCTTGTTGGTGTAATGTGAACTTCAAATAAAACAGAAAGATTACTCTTCAGCCAATCCTTGAAATAGCCGCTTGATTTGACTAGTTCAGCCAGCTGAAGCCTTGTATTAGCGTCAGCTGAACTTAAACTGCATTTGCACAGAGAGCAGGCACTGTGTGTTTTGTCCCCATCGCATTGAAATCACCATTAACATATTTTATTGATTGATTGATGGGAATAGAGCTTTACTTGTGATGTGTTACATAATTACACACATGTGATATATTATGTCTTTACCTCAGAGCGACAGGAGCAGCAGGTGCTCAGAGCAGCCACCACTGGCCCCTCCTCTATTCGCCTCACCTGGAGAATCATTCAGTCATCTCAAGGGTACCGCCTGGACTACATGGCTGGGGAAGGTGAGATGTGCATGACATACGCAGGCTCAAACATTCAATTGTTCCCTTTCTCGTATTTCTGTACATTACACGTAACATTCTGTAGATTTAAGGAGGGCTGTGCAACATGGACAAGTTATTATGATGGTCGCAATAAATCATTTTGATGTCAACATACACAACAGTAATGCTATGTGTACTGTATCCCAAATATATTTGAAATATAGCTTAAATATAGCCAAATACTGTAGTAAATGCCAGCTCCACTTCTAAGTTGCAGGTAATAGGACAAGTATACTGCACTGCATTGAACATAAAACCACTGATCTCGGATTGTTGCTCTCTCTCTAGGAGGCCGTGTACAGAGGCTAACCTTTCCTAGAACCACTGCCAGCTATGAGCTAACAGGCCTTCAGCCTAACACAGAATATATCATCACCCTGTACACCCTGTACGAAGGCCGTGAGGAGGCCACACCTGTCTCCACCACATCCAAAGGTCAGTACCTGGAGGCACACAACTCTGAGTTCATTTTGGGTTGATTTATGGGTCATAAATGTGCTGGGGTTGAATTCTAAGGGAATATGTCTTCCTGTAGATGTGCTTAAAAGCTTTTGCGCTTGTATCCATGTTTCATGAGTGTCCTGATTCTCTGGTGTTGCAGAGGGACAGCCAGTGGGGAGGGTGTCCAACCTGAGGGTTGTGGAGTCTCTGGGCAGCACGGTCAGACTCGGCTGGACGGGTGTAGCCGGGGCCACGCAGTACCGCATCATTATACTGAACACAGAAGGTGCACTGGAGCATTTTTATTCATTGTTTTAATTTCCATTGTGATGATTGAATGCTCGATTATGAATGGAGACGTTCTTGTGAAGTAGTGTCTCTGTTTGTGTCACGACATGTCAGCGGGATCAGAGGAAATACGGCGTATCCCTGGAAACCAGACGACCCTTGACCTCAGAGACCTGACAGTGGGAGTGTCTTATGGTGTCAGTGTCACAGCGCTGGTGGGAGAAAATGAAGGGGACCCAGTTACTGTTTACATCAAACCAGGTGGGTTGAGCAGTGCTGCTGTGCTGCTGTGGGATTGATCCTGTTGTCTTGTTCCTGTAAATCTACCTGAATATCAGACAACTACAATTTCTATCTTATTTATAATGTAATTCATTCTGTCACGGTTCATTTCTTCTGTCTTCTTTATCTTGATATTTTACAGTAACTTTGATGTACAAACACAATAGCTGCTGTGATTAAAGTCTCTCGTTAATTATGCAAAATCAACACCACTGGTCTGAACAATGCTGTTCACATATACTTAGCATATTTTATATACCTGTGGACATCGAGATCAATATCTTTTAAAGTCTTGATTGGGAAGCATTTCTCTTTCTACCTGTTGTTTCCCTCGAAGTAAAATATTGCGCTTGCTTTCTTAAATTGATATATACATTGCATTTTCTCACACGAGGCCCTGTATGCCCTTCATTTCAGAGCAAGGTGCTGGCAGAGTGACGAACCTCAGAGTGTCCAACGCAAACACTCGGAGAATTCGAATTGCCTGGACAGGTGCTCCAGGGGCAACAGGTTACAGGGTTACTTGGAGACAAGGCAACAGTAAGTGTTTTATGTCACAACGCGTTTTAGTTCATCGTTTTAAGTGAAGTTTTATTATATTAGTCTTGGCATCTCATTGAAGATTGAGCAAAAGCTGTTTTTAGATCTTATTTCACGATCCTTTAAAATAACAAAAGCAGCAGACTTTGAAGCTGTATTTGTTTCACATCTTTAATTCAAAGTCCGTTTTTTTTGTGTGCAGAATTTTATACTACCTCACGTTCTGACTTGTAGATGCAGAGCAGTCCCGTATTCTGGCGGCGCAGGCCACGGCCTTCACCATAGACGGCCTGCAACCAGATGAGGCGCTGGTAATTGGTGTTGCATCTGTGGTTGATCAACGGGTTGGAGAGGTGGTCACACTGTCTAGTCGGACTAATCGCAACGGTGGATCAGTGGCTGGCCTTCGCATCGTTGACGTTGCATCTCAGAGGATACGCATTGCATGGTCACGCTCTACACATTCGACTGGCTATAAGATCACTTGGCGCACTGGTGATGGTACGCACTGATTGGCATTCATACTCAGTGTTTTAAAGACACAAGATACATCCAAATACATGATAAAAGCTTAGTGTGTAGATTTGGGTAGTGATCTGACTGTCAGCCTCTTCTATCCTCACGTATCTGTAATTGGAGGAACCATTTTTCTTTTCTACATTTCCATTTCTCTGCTATGTTTTGCTGATGCAGGAGTTGAATCAACTCGTAACGTGGCCGCCGACATCTCTTCCTACACCATTGATGGGCTACAGTCAGATTCAGCCTACAACGTGTTCGTTTCTTCACTCACTGGCTCTCGAGAGGGAAGTCCTTCCACCCTGAGTATCAGAACAGGTACCACACTGAATCTGTCTGATACACATTATTGCTGTTGTCCAGAGTGTCTTTTGGGAGAAGAACTTGACTTTCAGCAGGGTAATACGACATAGAATAACTGACTGATTGTTTTCCATCCCGACCTTCAGAATCTGATCGATCTGTGGTCGGGACTGTGACGTCACTGCAAATCCAGGAGGGCCTTGGAGAGGTTGTCCGAGTCACTTGGGTTGGTGTGCAGGGAGCGACGGCTTATCGTGTGTCTTGGAGGAAAACGGATGGTAGATCTATTGCTGGTCCATTTCACTTTTGTTATCAAGTCCTAAATATAAATCTAACATCTCGCAAGCATTCATTTGCCCTTAAAGGGATAGTTTGGATGTTTTGAAGTGGGTTTATATGAGGTACTTATCCAAAGTCAGTGTATTACCTACAGTAGATGGCGTTCGGTCCACTCCCAGTTTGGAGAAACAGAAACCGCAGTTACCGCACGGAAGCAAAGCAATGCAGCAAACGTAAAGAAATCAATATCAATATCTGTTTAAGTGCTATATAAAATATATTTTCAGCGCTTTACCTTGCCGTCAGCGAGCCGACGGGGAACTGAAGCCAATATATCCGTCTATGTCTCTGCAAGGCCACAAGACACCAATGACAAAAAAAACGTAATTGTGCATTGCAGAACACGGAAGTTGCTGGTCTACCGCTGCCTTGATCGGTTAGTTAGTTTGTGTTGTTGTGTGACTTTGGCTCCAAAATAACTCTATATAACACCTAAGCGTTTTAAAGGGTTACGTTCACTTAAGCTGATAGTGATTTTCTTTTTTTAAGTAAGCCTTTCTTTTAGGTGGCTAAAATACGTTTTGCTGCTGCCCCCGGCCACAGCACTACATTGCTTTGCTCTTGCCTCAGTTCTACTGTCTGTTTCTCCAAACTTCCTATATAACTTCCAAACTTCCTATATAAATACTTCCTATGGATAAGAACCTCATACAACCCCACTACAAAGCATCAGAACTATCCTTTGTAAAAGGTTTAAGGAGAGCTGTGTCACCCCACTCACTCTTGCAACGATGTGCTGCTGTAGGTGGTGATGAGAGGAGTCAGCTGCTGGGGGGTGATGTGACAGCAGTGGATTTAGACCAGTTGGACCCCGGAGCCCAGTACGAGGTGCAGGTCATGGCTTTAGTTCAAAACAGAGAGGGAACCCCCGTGTCTGTCAGAGTCACCACACGTGAGTCCTGTCTTCCTATGTTAGTTCAAGGTTCTGGCAGATTAGTTGAACCCCCGAAAAGTTTTTGACTGGAGGAAACTAACAATGGATGAGAGGAGTTTTCTGAAATGAATGGATGGATTAAACAGTGCTTTACAATTTTCAATAAAAGTAGTTCACAAATGCCGAATATGGTAAAAGTACAACATACTACACATTGCACTGTAGGTCTCAGTAATATAAGCAAGTAATATAAAACAAGTCTTACCCTAAAACAATACAGTGTTTAGTCACTAAGTAAAACCGCATAAGTCACTGAGAAGCCTTTGAACTTGATGTGTAGGTATGCATGGCAATGTTTTCTTTCTTGAGTGCAATAGTTCAATATTGCACGACATATACAAAATCTTATGTTTCAAGAAATATATTGGATGAAATATCCAAATGAAATGTCATTGCTGCTTCTCTGTATCCGTGTTTACAGCTGGTAGCCCCTCCCCTCCAGTGACTATAACTGTACGAGTGGCAGAGGTTACCCAGAATTCTATGCGGATTGGGTGGACTCCACTACCAGGTGCCACGGGATATATTCTACGCTGGAGAGAGGAGACAGGTGAAACATGTTATTATATGTGTTATAATTTACTTTTCGAAGACTCTGCCTGCATCATTTTAACTGCTCACATCTCTCAGAGGTTGGTCGAGGCTTGTCTGTTATGCTCCCTGCTGCATCCAGCTCTTACCAGGTGACTGGGCTGCGTTTGGGCCGTCGTTATCGCTATACGGTGCAGCCCACCGTTGAAAATGGATTGGGAACTGAGAGTTCTGTTGTTGCACGCACTGGTAACGCATCAACACCCTCCTCTTTCATATACTTACCACACTTCTAAGCACCTCTTGATGCCGTACTTAACCCGACAAACTTCGCTGTCAACAGTTTGTGTGGGCGGGCGTCTGGATGTGGTGTTTCTGGTCCCGGCATCCACTGATCGGATTAGCCTCGCAAGACCTCTGCGCGAACTGCTAACAAGTGCAGCTGGATCGCTCGACACTATCGGAGCCAACGACTCTCAGGTACTGCTCTTGAAGAATACATCTCTCAACAGGACCCGGGGAGGCTGTTTGCTCACATAATCTGATGGCACGGTCACTTTTAGCTGTCTAACATTTTGATTATATTCTGCCTGTTTCAGTTTGGAGTTGTAATATACGGTTACAGACCCAAAGTATGGTTCCTGCTTAATCGCCATGGCAGGTATGACACACTTCTTCAAGAGATCCAGTCCAAACCATTTGATGAAAGTCCCGGGAATAACATTGGTCAGTTTTTTCCTCGCCTTTTCTGTACTTACTGCTCGATGTATGTGTACGCGAGTATATGAGTTGTGATATTGTCTGTCTCCCTCTGCAGGTGAGGCGGTGAGATACACCAGGCAGTACCTCCTGACCCCCTCAGCTGGACGGAGGCCGAGGGTCCCTGGTGCTGTCGTCATCATTGCAGACAAAATATCAGTTGACAACCTGACTCTCGCAGCCAACAGCCTCAGGGCTCCAGGTGTGCTGGAGCAGAACAACAAGCAGTCACACTGCACTCGTCTGTGAATGAAACGTGTGGTTTGCTTTAGCCTGGTGGGATGTAACTACCTGCAGCCACCAGAGCACTAAAGTTGGCTTCATCTGGACAATTTAGTTTCAAGATTTCAGTCACAGTATATGTATGCAAATATGAACCCACAAAAAGAACATTTGTATGTCAATTACTCAACCTTTCTCATGTGCCTCTATGGTGAATGAAGAATCAAAAAACAGAAAACAATCTTATCAATTACAGTAAATGGAGGCCAGGTTTAACAACCGCAAAACTTTATCAAAACACCCTTCTACAAACTCTCACACAACTTGTCCAGTATAATCCAAGTCTCATTCATCCAGTTGTATGCACACTACTTCCCAAACACATGCATCTTGACTAAAACCTTACTTTTGAAAACACCTCGCCATCCACTTGTCCAAGTGAGTCCAAACGAGAGTAAAGAAGGATGTTTTGATATAGTTTTGCTGTTCTTAAACATGGCCTCCATTCACTTCCTCAAGACTTCTCTCCGTTCGTTCGTTCTCCGTTCACCGTGGAGGCGTGTGGGAAAAACACATTTTCTTCAAGGTAACACTGAGTGAGTAGTTGATATACAAATGATCATTTTGCAGGGGACGTATTTTTAAGTCACTGGGCCTGTGACAGATGCCCCATCTGGAACTTAAACAAGTTGAAAATATTTTTCTGAATTCACAAGAAGTCCAACTACCGGTATATGTAGACCTACTTCACACTGACACATACAAATCCAAAATCCACCTCTGTTCTGTGAGACAAATGTCTTGTTGCGTGTCTGCTAGGTGTGACAGTGTTAGCAGTTGGTATCGACCAGGCGAATACCGAGGAGCTGCGACGGGCAGTGACGGACGGCAGCACCCAGAACATCCTGTATGCCCGTAATGCAGCACAGTTGGACACCTTACACACTGATCTGGCCGACTTGCTGTGTGGCATTGCCAGAATACCAGATGTAAGAAGAAACCTGGACAAATCCTATGTTTTGTTTATAGCCTTGTTTTTCAAGCTTTGTGTGATCTGTAGACAAATATTGCTGATGGGGCTTTGTGGCTTTTTTTTTGGGAAATAGCATAGATTAACTGTAATAAAGGAGGATGTAGTAGAAAAAAACCCCTCTTTAATCTCAGCGTAATGTTTCTGTCCTTGTTTAGGTAGGTCCAGGTCCAGCGCAGTGTACCGTTCAGTGCCCTCGGGTGAGTTCTCCAGCTGTACTTTCATACAGTATCAAAACGTTGTACCTGTGATAATAATGTACTATAGATTTCTACACTGCGAGAAACATCCTTCAAGTTCTCTTGGCTCCTCCTCTCTCCTGTATGATTTCTAAATATAATCTTTCCTATTTATTTTAGGGTGAGACCGGATATCGTGGAGAGACGGTACGGTGCAGAAAGTTGCAAAATATTTCACCACTCTCCTTGTAATTTGCATTTTCAGCTGGTAAGGTACCATTTTGTTTTGTTTTACTCCGCAGGGTGAGAGAGGCAGAGACGGTGTAGATGGGCGCAAGGGAGAGTCTGTGAGTCATTCATTAACACTGACCTATTAACAGCAATGTACTGCTTTTTCAAAATACTATTGATTGTACATACTGATGTGGTGTCCGAATGTGTGGTGTAGGGTCGTGATGGTGTGCCTGGGAGGGAAGGCCCCAGAGGAGCTGAAGGACGCCCAGGTCCACCCGGCCAAACTATCCCTATTGACCCCTCAGTGGGGGGGAAAGGAGAAAAGGGGGAGAGAGTAAGTACAGCTAAGGCTATACCAAAACTCTACACACTTCCCTAATGAGGACTGAAGTAACAAGCGGTTTGTTTTCGCTTCAGGGTTTTCCTGGCATTGATGGAAGTTCAGGGCTGCCAGGACGACCAGGTTCTCCTGGAAATTCAGGAGTCCCGGTGAGTTTGAGGGAGCAAAACCCACCGACCCATTGGATGTGTTCATGTTGTTGTATGACCATAGAAGTAACAAAACAATGTTGTTCTTGGGTCAGGGTTCGCAGGGCCTACCTGGGATCAGAGGGGATCCAGTGAGTAACTCTCAACCTGCAGAATTGTTCGGTGGACATTTAAATACATGAAGTACAACGCTTGCTACGTGTTTTCTGTTCTAGGGTGGGACAGGTGGGACAGGGCCACTGGGGCCAAAGGGGACTAAAGGTGAAAGGGTGAGCAGAGCGATCATTTATTTTGCCAAAAAACACCTCACAAGTGTTTGTAGTTCCTTTGTGGCAGTTTGAAAGAGACGGAGAACAAAATGTGTGTGTGTGTGTGTGTGTGTGTGTGTGTGTGTGTGTTTACGGTGCTGTGCTGATGCTTCAGGGTGAATCAGGCTCGGCTACATCAGGAGGGGGTCTTCCTGGGAGGAAAGGAGAACCAGGCATCTCAGGAATACCGGTAAGAAACAAACCGGAGTGACTACAGTCCTAAATTATCTTTGCATGGCCACATGTATCCTAATCTCACGGTGGACGACACTCACACACACTCTCATCTGTAAAGTGATGTCCAGGTAAAAAGGTTGTGTGTAGCTGTCTAGATGTTTTGGATGTACTCATGTCTGTATACTGACCAGTATTTATGTTGCGTACTAAGGGTACTCATGGTCGGTCAGGCAGCGACGGGAGCAAAGGAGCACTTGGAGCTTCGGGGACACCTGGTCAGGATGGTCGCCCAGGTTTGTCAGGAACGCCAGGAGTCTCCATCAAGGTGAGCGTCCTGCCCTGCTTCGCTCATTTCCCCTCAATTTAGAAAGTAACTATTCTATGCTATCAGCTTTTAAAGAGTTCCTCTTGAAAATACACCTGTCTGATATAATGTCCTAAAAGTGAGCATTCCATCACTCCTTAACGGAGCTAAAGGTATTTACTCTGTTAGCCTAAATCCAAACTCACAGTCAAAACACAAGCTGTCTTTGAGCACCTCTCTGTCCTGATGAAGCTGGATTTACCGACATTAGATAGTTTGCGTCTGTCATCCCTTTGGCATTTTGGAGTGACATACAGCTGTGTTGGTAAACACGAGTGTGCTGTGTTCAGTTTACTAATGTAAGGATTTTTATGATTTTGAAAAAAAGAATTTAAAATGACTCACATTAAAACAACATTCAAATATTCAGGCTTTTTCAGGAGCTATTCAGTTGTTGCTGAAATTGTTTTTACAGACATTCGATTTACGTGAAAGCATTTTACGGTCTCATATTCTTTCTTTCTTTAAACTCGGCCAATAAGAAATATAGATGTTATATACATTTTTAACCTTACTATGTTAATTATGTAATGAAATATTTGATAAAAGTGCATGCATTTGATTTCCCCGTCCCAAAATATCTTTTGTTTTTGTTAGATTGAGGTATTTTAGAGACCTTAATGAAGTCTCAATGGAGTCTTTTGGCTCCAACCACTGCTTGAAGATGCAACTGTTATTATCAGACTCATGCACATGGTGGTAGCAGTGAGCCACTCACATATTTCTTCAGTGCTGGCTGAAGCACTTACTGTATGTGCCAGGAAAGCTGAGATTTTATGGGTAGTTTTTGTTACACAATATCATTTTTAGTGTATAATTCAATTTCAACGGTCAGGGTTTTTATCATGGTCTTAATCATTTATTTTTTTATTCTAGAAATGATCCTGATTAACGGAAAACTACCGTTACAATAGTTTTTAATTCTTGCGGAATAGAAGCAATGGTTTTCTGCGGATTAAAAAGAATGACCAATAACTTATTTCTGTAATATAAAAAATGTAGTTTAATTCCTGGCTCTGTGTCGTGATCGGATGTGGAGTAGCAGAGAAGTAGGTTGTGTGTGTATCAACCTGTGAGTAAGTGTGTGTACGTCAATGTCTGTTGTTATTACTTCGAAACGTTTCCTAACAACGTTCAGCATCCACTCTCTCTCACTCTCACTCTCTCTCTCTCTCACTCTCACTCTCACTCTCTCTCTCACACTCTCTCTCTCTCTCTCTCGCTCTCTGTCTCTGTCTCTGTCTCTCTCTCTCTCTCTCTCTCTCTCTCTCTCTCTCTCTCTCTCTCTCTCTCTCGTTGTGCAGGGAGACAAGGGCAGCTCAGGAGATCGGGTAAGTCACACCAGCTTGTCCTCTCACTGCAGACATATTCTGAGGAGCACATCAGCATAATGATCCTCAGCTCTTATCTCTGTTTGCTGACAGGGACCTCCAGGAGTCGGCAGCGGGGTGGCAGTGAAGGGCGAGAAAGGCTTCCCAGTAAGCGCTGTCAATCACTGCCGATGTGCTGACATGTTTGGTTTGCAGATGAACTCAGTGTGCATGTGGGGTTGTATTTTTATTATCAGGGTGGCCCAGGACCTCCAGGAGCTCAGAGTCCTAGAGGGCCAGCAGGACCTCAAGGCAGCAAGGGAGACACGGTAGCTGCAGATTGATTAAGTCTATGAATGTTTGATCATGGGAGGTGTTAATCCCAGAGTGATGGCTTGTGGTTCTTTTTCAGGGCGATGGTGGCGATGGGGTGCCTGGACTGACAGGAAGACAAGGAGACCCTGGGGACAGGGTGGGTTGAGCACACAGTCATTTTAGATGGCTGATGTCAAGATGAGGAATCCGTTTTTTTTCACAATATAAATACAGTAGAAAGCACTGACCTCTGCTATGCCTCCACAATCCCATCACAATTTACAAACTTGTGATGTGTGTCTGTTTAAGACGCTTCTGTTTCTCACAATATAAGAGTTGTGAGCAAAGATATAAGGTGCTTTATAAATGTCCACATGGTGGTGTTGTCCCAGTTGCAACCATTCAGTTATTTTGTGCACCATGGCCCTCTCCTGTCATTTTTGAGATTTCCTGCTAACTAATAAAAAACACAGAAATAAACAGGATTAAAACTTTACCTCCTGAGTGGAATTAACACATTTATGATCCAGCATTTTGCTCAATGTATTTCAGGGTCCCCGTGGACCTCCAGGTGAAATTGGTGGCAAGGTAAGATAAAGGTAAGACAAATGACTTATTTTATAAGCTGTTAATAGAGGAATAACCTTTGTCACTCGCTCGATTCCGATAGGGTGACCGAGGACAGCCAGGTGAGGCTGGATCACAGGGAGACAGGGTGAGTACTGTGATGAGTGAATCAGATTTCAACAAAATTATTATTATTTCTTATGTACAATCTTGCTTCGCTTGATGTGCGTCTCATTAAGCTCACGTCGGTCTTAAACATGTTCAAGTTATGAAATGAAGGTGGAGACACAGCAGCTGCCTCTGTTTTCTGCAGTCCAATAAATAATATGCTGCAGAGAACGTGTTCGTACCTGAACTGAGAGATCGCTTTAATCTCCATTCAACGTCTGCTGTCCTCATTTGCTTTTTCGAATTCTTGTTCAGATGAGATGGACGTTTGTCTGTGCAACATTATGTTGATAGCTGTGCAGAATTTGTGGAGATGTGCTATAGGCTGTTAAATAAAGGAAATCCCTCAATTTTCCTGAAATGATACTTACTTGTCGATGAGCCGTTGCAAGTTAAGAAGCTCCATTCATTTCTACGTAGCAACAAACCGTCCTAAGTAACTAGTTAGAGTGTGGTCATTCTAAACGTTACGTAATGTACCTTTCTTTGCAAGATGCAGGGTTTGTTGACGGTGAGTCAGATAATCAAAGTCGAGTCACAGAACATGCAATTTCACTTGAAAAATGTCAGTGAACCTGTCTATGTGTTTCTTTGCAGGGGGAGAGAGGACTGGCTGGTGAAACTGGGCAGAGAGTGAGTAGAGCAGAGTTGGTTACGTTTTTAATTTAGATGAATTCAACTGTTGACATCCTTTTCCTTTCGGTTGGAGTGTGTGCTTTTATCTGAATAATGTTTTACCGCAGGGGGAGCCAGGAAAGCCGGGCCTCGCAGGAACACCAGGGTTGCGAGTGAGTGACCGGCTGCCATGTTGCTGATAGCATCGGTGTTAGTTTCATACTTGCTGCATGGTCTGACTGTTATAAATGCAAAGAGAGTCTCATGAAGGAAGTCTTTCCTTTTGTCTCCAGGGCTTACTAGGGCCCGGTGGAGCGGCAGGAGAAAAGGTGAGGCTGATTAAATGAAGTGTAATCATACGAGAGGCAGCAGGTCAACAGGAACGTGACTCTTTGACGGAACATTCCATCATCTGATGTAATGAATTTTCACAGCGAAGATGAAAGAGCAGTTGCACCTGTCTGTTCCCAGGGAAACGAAGGTGCACGCGGGGAGCCCGGCAGAAGTGTGAGTTATCACATGAGGAGGAAAATCCTCACGTCTCATAATTGATCCGTCCTTTCATTTTGGATGTGCAGTTAATGTCCGTGACAGTCCGAGTCTTTGTCTGCGATGACGAGTCCTTACTGTATTATTCAAATCACGCAGGCTCCAGGTATTCCCGGGAAGAAAGGGGACCAGGTAAGCTACCAAATTCTGTTCTCGTAAGACTTTTCCTTTGGCTCACTGTTCCTTCACGCTGACGTGTTTCCTCTCCTTTGCTGCTCTGCTTCAGGGGGACCGAGGTCCGCCTGGTACCGATGGGGCGAGGGGAGAAAAAGGAGAGGCCGCTCAGAGAGGGGAGAAAGTGAGAAACCAGGGGGATGACGATGTTCATGGACATCTGTGTCTGCAGTACACATCCACTCTGACCTCTGTCTAAATCACCTTCTCTGTCATTCTGCAAGGGGTCTTCAGGGTCAGGAGGGTCAGCTGTTGGATCTAAAGGAGAACCGGGAGAGCGAGTGAGTTCACACCGGAGTCATAGTCACGCCTCTTTATCTACATCTACATGGTCCTTTTTAACAACTTTAGCAAAATGATAACTTTTACAGCTGCTGTGATATATTCCTGACAATTGCATCCATTATTCATGAAACATTCCCTCGTGCCAGCTGTCTGGGTAAGTCATGCGCCAAAACCGCTCCGTCCCAAAATACATAAAACATGTGCTCTTCCCCCAGGGACTTGCTGGTATCGGTGGAAGGCCGGGTGCCAAGGTGAGAAGCCTGCTGTGTTTGTTGTGTGTGTGTGTGTGTGTGTGTGTGTGTGTGTTTGTAGCCTTTCTGTTTATTTGATTGTCAATCTGGTCTTTTAACTGTTCTTTAGGGAGATCCAGGTGAACCAGCAGAGAGGGGGGAGAATGGGCGGCCAGGAATCCCAGGAAAGTCTGGTCTTGCTGGGAAAGAGGTGAGATTGGAAAGTAACACGATTCACTCTTGTTGTTAGCATTCTCCACGTCGAGTCAGAAGGAGGCCTGTGCGATAATTCATCTCAATTAATATTTTGATAGTTGGCGAAGCATTTCAGTCATTTTTAACGTGAGGATGTACTGGTTCTCTCTGTTTTATATCATTGAGAACGAAATATCTGTGGAATAAATATGTCAACTTAGGCCCTGAGAAATTGTCAATTTTTTCACAAATTTGTTACGTTTTATAGACAAGACCATTGTTAAAGAAAATCAACAGATAAATGAAAAGTGAAAGATATTGTTAGTCGCAGCTCTAGTGATTTCCTTACACCGTGAAGTAAAACATTACTCTGTACTCTCTTAAAATCATCGTCAAACAGTCCTTGTTGTTGTTGCATGTTGGTCACAGTGCTATAATCAGACATCAGACTGCCTGTTGAGCTTTCTTCCTTTCCTTCCAACATGCATCTCTATCTAATGATGCCATCTTAGAGGTAAAAGTGACACTTGGTGTGCCTGACAAGATATTTTCTCACAATTCGTTTTGTATATGTTCTCTGACCCTCTACTCAGCTGATGTTGTTGGAATTAAGGTGTCCTTCTAGTTAATATGTCTAATGTTCATTATTATGAACACTTGTGTCTTAAAGGGAGAGGGAGGAGAGAAGGGTGATGAAGGCACACCTGTAAGTATAATACATCTCAACGACCACTCTCTTCATAGAAAGTGTGTGTTTATTGATAAAGATGAACTTGTACACGTCGCTGCAAATGTCTATTTCAACCTGCTTTTCATCAGGGGGAGTCTGGGCTTCCTGGGAAGGCAGGAGAAAGAGGACTGAGGGTAGGACAAGTGTCTCTGACACATTTGAGACTCAAGTTTTCTTTCTAAAACTTAAAAACGACCATCTATGTAAAGTTCAGTGAACAGATATCTTTGATTGACCGGCCTTTAGGGACTGGCTGGTCAGCCGGGTCGACCTGGAGAGAAAGGAGACTTCGGAGACCCAGGAGAGCACGGAGGAAACGTGAGGCACACATTCATGTATCATCATACAGGCAGCTTTTCAATGAGCGCTTGTGATTTCCCACCGAAGCCTTGAGAGGAGAAACGGCGAGGAAGGTCAGCTGCTCCGTATATTTATTGACCTGTGTTCGATCATAGGGCAGCCCTGGATCCGCAGGACCGAGAGGAGAGAAAGGAGGACTGGTTTGTTGTCTGCTTTATTTTTCACAAAGTACTTATACAACTTTATATCGATTGTATTGATCTAAATATTTCACTTTCTTCTTAAAGGGACCCCAAGGGCCTCCAGGACCAGCAGGAAAAGTGGTGAGTGTGTCATTTTGATCAAAGTAAATTAGAGTTAGCAACTACATTCTGCAGCATCTTCTTACCATTGAGAGAACTTCATACAGCTCAGCTCAATTCAACCCTGATACTACATATTTGTGTTCGTCAAAAGGCTGACATCCAGGGCCAGTTGAAAGGAGAGAGAGGAGACAAGGTATGTACCGTGCCTGTGAAGAGCGATCAAGTTAAAATAAGTGGCCAGTCTTATTGCAGACACTGTAGTTATTGCAGCCACATTGTGAAAAAAACTCCTAAAAAATGTCACGATGAGCCATAGGTTTTACCTCATGTTATATTTCCAGGGTGACGCTGGCGACCCAGGAGAGCACGGCGGCAAAGGTCAGAAAGGCGAAGCCGCGACTCCCGGAGCCCCAGGCCTACGAGTGAGTTCGCCTCATTCTTGCAATTTGTAAATGCTTCTGTGAGCATCTGATAAGCCGCCGTACAGTACATGCATCTGCATGCACACTGAGCCCTTTCCCTGTTGATTTGGTGTGCGTGCCTGATGATCATTTGTGACTTCTTGTTCTTTCTCTGCTACTTATACAGGGTCCTGAGGGACTACGGGGACCTGCAGGCACAAGAGTGAGTTTGCTTTCTGTCACTGCTTCTCTACTTCAATGCATTTTTTATCACTTGATATCTGTTAATACCTGAATAATTTGCTAATTTTCTTCCACAAACATTATTTTCTCTTCTATTGTTTACAGGGCGACACAGGAGAGAGAGGAGCGCCTGGAGATAAGGTTTGAAATCAACCAGAGTGGCTGATTC
This sequence comes from Melanostigma gelatinosum, assembly GCF_949748355.1. Taxonomy (NCBI): domain Eukaryota; kingdom Metazoa; phylum Chordata; class Actinopteri; order Perciformes; family Zoarcidae; genus Melanostigma; species Melanostigma gelatinosum. Next base: position 13,638,190 of record NC_136636.1, on the reverse strand, counting down.
CTCACAATCATACCTACTGAACTCACCCCAAGTCATTTTATCAATATTTTAATAAAATGAATGAACTGGCAGTATTTCCTCAGTGTGATGAAGTGCAGAGGGGCTTGCAGAAAGCTTCATAGCCAAAAGTTGGATTCAGCCACATCAACTGTTTTCTAACTGCAGGCTCTAAATTCAATGTGATTTTCTAACCCTCAACATCTGTGTGATCAGGGAGAAAGGGGAACATCTGGGTTAGATGGACGTTCTGGTCTGGATGGTAAACCAGGTGCTGCTGGACCACCTGGGCAGAGGGTACTTTATGCCACCTCTACCCCAAACTTTAAAACACATTGAATGTGCAGCCTCACTGGGTTGCGAATGTGTGTCGCTGTTGAGCTTTTGTTTTTTCTTTGTGTTACAGGGGGATCCTGGGAAACTGGGGGATCCTGGAAGAGACGTGAGTTTAATTTCTCCTGGTTGGTTGGAATATGCAATTGGCCCTGATTTTGTATTGGTTATCAGTAATTACATGAAAATAGATGCTGATATTTTTGTCTTGTGTTCACTTTAGTTGTGAGATTTGTATTTATTTATTGAGTAGTTTCAAACAGTTTTCTGATTTTAATAACATTATCCAAATTCTGTGTCAAACACATTTTCAGTAAATGCATATCTGCCCCTGAATTGCAATCACAGATGCACTTCATGTGTTCGTGCAGCAGAGGGCACTGTGGAGGTGGTAAAATCCGTCTTCACTACTGTGGCGGGTTGCATAAGCCGACTGTAGGGAAAGACATCGCTAGGCCAGTGCAGCTTCACATGAGACTATTATGTAATATCGACCACAATAATGATTCTGAAAGTCCTGCTAAATTTACAGTTTAGTTAAAAAGTCTATTTCATGGGGCAGACACATGACGGCTCTATGACTGCTGCTCCACATGCAAAACAAATTGCTGTTGCAATTTCTGCTAAGTGTTACACTTTTAAACTACTAAATTAAACATCATCTCTTCTGCCCTTACATCCCCACAATACGGTGCTACATGTGAGCAGATCTCAGTCTTAGCTAAGCAGGCATTTAGTCAGATTTAAAAGTGAGATTAAACCGATCATTGTGATGCGTGTTGGTTTGATTAACAGGGTTTACCAGGACTTAGAGGGGGGCAGGGCCCCTCGGGGCCTGTTGGGCCTCCGGGCACTGCAGGGACACCTGTGAGTACACACACACCCCGACGACCCGACACACAACCTTTCATTTTTGTATCAACGTGTCGCTCTATCCGTATCATCCATTGTTTCGTTACATCTCCACCACATTTACCTCGTGTCGTCGTCCGTGTTGTGGTATTTCAGGGTAAAGCAGGTGAAGATGGCAAAGCTGGTTCTCCTGGGAAAATGGTAACTCCTTGTTATCACACTTTTCTCATGCTGATGTAGTTCAGGATCTTCAATGTACTATAAACTCTTCCTAACATGACATCTTGCACATTTTATTAGTGACTCGACTGACGTACTTTGATATTTTGACTGTTTTATTAAATATTATTATTATTTAATCCAAACAGAATATGAATCTTGTTCAGTAGTGCTGGATTTTTCTTCCAGCATGTCTTTCTATAATTCCCTAATTTGGTAATGGCCTCCCTTGACAATAAAGCAGTGAGGACATTTATTTCAGGGCCTGCTGCATAATGGTGATCTTAAGTGAGTCTCTGAAGCAATGGCAATGAATTATCTGAGTGCTCCTGCAGCAGACCGGCCACCATTCAGTTTCTTTGTTCACGTCTGCAATGCATTTTGTTTTTGACTTACAGAGCGAGGATGGTGTGCCGGGTGAAGATGGGAGAAAGGTTTGTGGCTGTTATCAGTTCATACAATCACCCGACACTGACAGAATGAGGTTTAGTCAGATACTGTTTCTTCTAACTTAAGCTCACCAACAACAGCATTTTGCAATTATCTTTGCAATGCTTTTAATAACGTAGGACACGCCTCCATGTAAAGACGGCAAACAAAATGACTTAAAATAGAATAAACAATACTTTAGACAGCTATGACGATTGTCTTTCAATGACTTTGTTTTTGAAAAGTTGACTTACGTATGTCTGTATTTCCTTGTGAATCTGACTGTGCTGTCTTTAATGTGCAGGGTGACAAAGGAGAATCAGGAGCTGCTGGAAGAGATGTCAGTTTTTCCTTGTCTCTTTTACATCGTTATCTCTTTGTGTTCGGTTTGTTTCTACGCCGTATCCTGTCCGGTCGACCCGCCCCTTCTCACCCCCGCTTCCTGTATTGATCCTTGACTGTATTCTATTACAAATCAGCTTCCCTCCTTTCTTTTCCCCTCATCACTTTCCCACTCAAGTGTGTATTTATCAACTGTAGTTTGCTCTGACATTGACATTACCATCACGCCCTCACTCACTGCTGAATCAATAGGCTTCTCAGAAGCAGCTATATAAATTCACAAGCCTCTAATGAGCAAGCCTAGCCTTTAAGGGGGAACCACTTCTGAGAGGAATCCAGAGAGGCACCAAATGTCAGTGCTGTGCTGTTTTCATGTGCAAATTTACATTAATTATCTCTGCAACATCAGTGGAGGGGTGGCAGCGGCCACCTGCTTTGATTTTATAGTTCAGCCTCAACTGTAGCACAGGAGGAAGTAACCCAGAGACCGTCTCAGTTGTGTAATTGCACATGTTTTCCAGGGCCGAGACGGACAGAAAGGAGACCGGAGTCTCGCTGGGCCTGCCGGACCCTCTGGCGCTTCCGGGTCTCCTGGAGTACCTGGCAGCATTGGTCCACCTGGAGAGGTGTGACTGTTGTAGACACGTTTGAAAAATATAGTCAATGGGAATTATAGTTTGTCATCTTTACTAATCTATACACGGTCCCTGTCTCTCAGGTGGTGTATGTCAAAGGAGTTGCAGCAGCACCAATCCCCGGCCCGCAGGGGCCTTCAGGAACCCCTGTGAGTATATGCATGACTTTGCAGCTTTCTGACATTGTTGTTAATCACAGTCTTTGAATGCATATTACAGTCACTGCTTTTAGTGAAAGGCTGTGTACTAGAAAAGACCTCCAGGGCTAATGTGTACTAATGGAAGATAAAATCATTATATGCACAGGACACTTCCTCTCTATGGAATTGTGTTTTCATTTCGGGTTTCTTTTTTGCATCAAATTAGAAACCTCTAGCTGATATCTGGCCCTCGTGTGGTCATGTTGTCCCCAGCAGCATTGCTCTCCCACATGTAGATGTGTGTTCTTATCTACATCTGTCCCTGTGTGCTGCTGCAGCCCTCCCACACTCTCATCTGTTGATGTTTTCATCATTGTCCTTGCTCTGTCCTTCAGGGCATTCCTGGGATCCCTGGAGCTGTGGGAGCCAGAGTAAGTCGTGGGTGTCTGTGTTGATCCCAGTTTGCTATCGATTCGTAAACACTTAGTGGTTCTCTTGACCTTCTAACTTTCTTTGTTCCAGGGGGATAGAGGCCCGTCTGGCCAGAAAGGTGATGCTGTAAGTTAAAAATCCATCCCTATTGTATTGAAAATGTGTCGTGATTGAGGTTTTATGTGTTCTGACACTTTGATCTCTTTTTATTGGCAGGGAGACCCGGGAGAGGACGGGGCGCCGGGCAAACCGGGGACAGCAGTGGTAAGATGTCAGCACATCACTGTGACTTGTGGAATCATTTGTTTTCAATATTGCTCACCTCTGTTGACTGATGTTTGTATATTTCTCTTACCAGGATGTACAAAAGGCTCTGGCCAGCCATGGCATTCAGGTATGTGGACTGGCACACAATTAGGATGAGCAGTTTAATGATTCTGCAACATTTTACAGTTTGTTGAGCCTTTTAAAGGTGCAGAAAGGTTTCTCGTATTGTATGTAATATGAGGAGATATATTTAAATGCAGTGGATGCATCTTTACTCTGGAATATGATTAAGTTATGGCATGATGATCCCTTCTAAAAATAGAAATGTCTGTCAGTGATGATGAAGAGTAATGCCTCCACACTGACGCCAAAGCACACATTTATTTTGTGCCCTGGAACTGTGTTTTTATTTGTCTATTTGTTCTTGCAAGTGTCATCATGCCATTTACGGCTTCCAGATGTATTTATAACTTCTCAATCAGTTTGACAATAAATAAATAATATAATAAAATAATAAATAAATAATGTCTTCAATCCAGTAAAAGAGGATTACAGAGTTACCATGGTCCAATATGGGATTGGCTCTTGGTTTATGTGAATCATAAAAATAGGACTGCAAGTACTTCAAACCCCTCCGCAGCATGTGAGGCTTGATGTCATAGACGTAGACCACTGACTGACATCGATTTATGACTAAATTGGCACATGACTTAAAATAAACATCACCCTGATAGTGTGGAGGAGTTTTCTAACCTCGTTCAGTATTCTTGCAGATGAAAAACTTTCTCCATCTCTCTCAGTAAAACCATATATTTTAGAGGTTTTGTGCAAATACTGATGACAGGAAATTCTCCAGCTGCTGAGATGAAATCTCAATGGCTGGTCTTTAACTGATGTCTAACGTGTTTTACAGCTCTTGCCAACTATTTCCCTTTTCTTGCCTCCACACAGATGTCGGATCTGAAGGTGGTTGTGGACAAGAAGGACATAGCAGTGCCTCCGTCAGTGCAGAAGGCAGTGAAAGGTGATAAAGGTGGCAGTGGTGAACCTGGACAGAGAGGATCGTCTGGTGCAGATGTAAGTATGACTAAGGGCATCTTGGAGGCTTGCAGTAAATACAAAAAAAAAAAACTAATTCAATTTACGTTTTTGTTTTAAATTTAGATTTGTTTATCTCTCTCCATTTCCTGTTGTGCACCAGGGTTCCCGTGGTTTCCAAGGAGAGAGCGGAACAAAAGGGGATCAAGGGGATCGAGGACCCGTGGGATCAACTGGGCCGACAGGTAGAGCTGTTGGAGAGCAAGGGCCAGAGGGACCCCCGGGGCCTGCTGGAGTGTCAGGCAAACCAGGAATACCGGGAGTTCCTGGGCGAGCTGGGGAACTGGGGGAGGCTGGAAGAACGGGAGATAAGGTGAGTTGAGGTGACTTGGGCAAACAAATGTCGGTTTTTCATTGAGCATGATTCTGCTAATATAGCGTATATCTGCATTTCAGGGGGAGAGAGCAGAGAAAGGTGACAGAGGAGAAGCTGTAAGTGTTTATGTGACATTGACATTTTATATTTAGGTCCACCACATCAAGGTAGTGAGAAGAAATTCATGTTTTATGTGACTTCCACACTGAACTGAGAATTTCTTCTGTTTTTCAGGGTAAAATTGGGTTTATGGGAGTAGTCGGCCCACCGGGTCAAAAGGTAAACTCCTTCTCATCTTTTGTTGTTGATGCAGTGAAACTAAGGAGATTCCACATTTAAACAATGTAAATATGAGATACACCGTACATAGAATGGAGTTCATAAATATTTGTGTATATATTGTAGGGAGCTTCTGCTGACTCAGTATTAATTGGTGCGCCTGGAGCCAGAGGCCCTCCAGGAGTTGTCGGACATAAGGGAGAACCTGGTGCTGCAGGATCACCAGGACTTCAAGGAGAACGGGTAAGATTTACACATAATACAATAACATTTGTCATGCACTGTCGCATGTTTCTATATGCAAATGAGCTACGTTTAATGTGTCCTACAGGGTTTTGTAGGGTCTCGTGGTGACAAAGGAGACAGAGGCCAGTCTGGAGAAGCAGGACGTGATGGCTCGCAGGTGAGCTGAGTGTTGTAATAATCTCAGACTCCGAAAGTAAGAGAATCTAGTTTTGATCTTCTTGTTACCACATTCAAGACGTGATGAAAAACAATGTAAGAAGCAATTTTTGTTTTGTCATTTTAGGGATCACCGGGAGAACCAGGAAAGCTGGGTCAGGATGGGAAACCGGTAATGTGACATCGTCTGTAAAGTTATACGCATCAAGTTTATTTTTTATATATTAGAGCGTGATATAGTCATGACTTTCTTGCTTTAGACGCACATGTGTAACTATTTAGTGAATGCTTCTTTCAACAGACTTGGTAAGTGTGTTCTTTTTTCTCATGAGAATAACAATATATAGTTAATACTTAATAAGTGATTCATTTACAGTATTCTGATAGTAAATATAGGATTATTTATTGCTATGAAAGACATGATTTAACCGCTCAGTTTTTGTTTTTATTTTAAAACCAGCATAATTCCAGTTAACATCAGAGGCCACATTAAGGTTTGATCTTTATCCTTCCCATAGTATTTGCAGTGATCACTTAAAGCCCAAACACAAATGATGTGCTGTATGTCATGACTGCGTGGTCGGGTGCAGAAATAAATGAGAGGCGAGGAGAGGAGAGGTATTAAGCACTTCCTCACACTTTGTGTTTTCCTTCCCTCCATGTTGGAGCAGGGCCCAACAGGGCCCGCTGGTCTTCTTGGCCAACCAGTGAGTAACCGGTAACCCAGCAAAGGGGCTTCCTCTTTGGCTTAATCCTCAGAGCAAACCACTGGGTTGGCTGGTGGAGCTCTCTTTTCCCCCTCTTGGGCCGAGGCTTCATAGATCCTTAGACTGTAACCTTTTACAGCTGTGCGGCTAACACCTTACTCTCTGACTTCCTCTCTCTCCTCATGTGTGTCTTATCTCTGCCCATTTCCTTTTCTGTGTTGTTTGTTTCCCCTCTTCCAACACTGTTCTCCACCCACCTTTCTTCCCCCCCATCCCTCCTGTCATCCCTCCTCTTCTGTCTTTCATCCTCTCCAGGGCCTGCCTGGGTTCCCAGGAGTTCTAGGCAGACCGGTAGGTTCTCTGCTGCTGGCTGGCATGCTTGAGCTCTGGAGGAGGGAGGGCTGGGAGAACCTGTCCCTGTGGTATCTGATGCAAATGGGGAAAGCACCAAAGCTTTATAGATGCCAGTGGGGTTTAGCTTAGACAGGAAATAGCTTGAAAGATGTATCCGCATTTAACAACAGGAGACCAGAACAACCTATAATCAGGATGCACACATCGTCATGTACCTCCCAGACAAATTTCAATCCCTTTAATCTCAATGCATTTTTATTGGAAACATCCTTCTGGGAGCTGGGATAAGAGTCAGACGTTGATCGGTTCCTCATAAAATATGAATCAAGACCAACTGTCCCCAAAGCATCCGTGTCAAACTCAAAAGTTGAATTTCTAAACATGTAAGACACCAAATATTTGTTGGAGGAGATGAAAGGAAGTCAGCTGACATCTTTTGCTCAAGTTCTTGCCAGCATCTAGTGTACAATAGTAGAGGGGGAATATAAAATTGGGTTTTTGGTTCTCCAACAAGTACTGTGATGTCAATTCGCTTGAGTCTGCTTATCGTGCATGCAGCTGCTCCTGATGCTGTCTGTTGTGTGCTTATCCCTCTCACAGCGCTTCCCATGCGTTCAACATTGACATTGTTGATCCTCTGTGTTTGTATTGTCCTACCTGTTGTCACGAGTCAGTCAGATGCTTCATGCGTTTGTATATTTGTGTCTCCTAGAGAGACTCTTGTGTCAATCAGTGACACATCTGTGTATAGTTTTTGTGAACTCCCATGTTGTCCAATTTTGAGTATATAAAAATGTATTTACAGTTTTAATTGCTCAAGTTTTATAAACATATGTATTCATATATATGTTGCTTAAAGGAATAGTTTGACATTTTGGCAAGTACAGTTATCTCTTGCTCGTAATAGGGGGTCATGCTAACAAATAGTCCTCATTTGTTAACTGGGCACAGAGGCTTCCTGGAGTTTTGTCATCATCTAAGGTTGCCTAGCAATCAGGGGAGACTCCCAATAAGTCATTTTTAACGACAAACTCCAGAGTGGTATCAATCTTCTCGTGTAACTAAAGCGATTAAGCTTTTCCAAGATGTCAAAATATACATTTTTAAAATGTGGCCCGTGTGCTGTTAGTGAGTATTTTTATGACGTGAGTATACTGTACATGACTTGTATTTGGCTTCTAGGGAAACCCAGGAGAGCCTGGAGTTAGGGGGCCAACTGTAAGTATCACACGCATGATGAAGCATACATACACATGCACACACTCTCAACAGCAGCTGTTTACATGTTGGTGGTGTGTGTTTCAATTAGGGCCCCATGGGTCCCAACGGGCTTCCAGGTCCGCTTGGTGTGAAGGTGAGTTAATTACATCTCAGTGCGCTACGTGTCACGGCATGTATACCGGGATTCTTTTGTTTGTTGCTTGCTGGTCAAAGTCATAACACGTCTGTGTCTCTCACAGGGTAATCAAGGAGAGCCAGGTGTTGGCGTCAAGGTGAAACAATTCCAGTAGTATTTTACATATTTTAGTCCAGAGGTTCAATTGACCGAGCACCTAATCGCATTTCAATCTAGACAGTGAGGGTTTTGAACCGTGTGTGAGTTTATTTGTCTTATCTGCAGGGTCCTCCCGGTGCCCAGGGGAGCACAGGTCTGCCAGGACCAACCGGTCCCCCTGGAGCTGTAGTAAGTGCCCCAGGGAGAAACTGCTTCCGTATTGTTCTCATGAAATTCCTGAAAAGAAATCTCATGGTGTGTATCAGATTGTGTTCTTTCTTACCACTGCATTTATTTCCCTCTGCAGGGTCCACAGGGCCCTCCGGGGCTGTCGGGGCAGGTGGTGAGTATGTGATCAGTATGTGATGTGAGGAAGTGTTCTTTGCCTGAGGCATTTCAATCATAACTGAAAATGGGAAGGTAATTCAAATAAAAATGCCAAAACATGTGTACCAAGCTGACAAATGGCGGCTTCAGCTGTGTTTTGTGTTCATAGTTTGAAAGAAGTCGGTTACATAACGCGTGATTTGTTGTACCTTCAGCTGAAAAACGAGCCATCCTCTCGACATGTTATGTACGCTGTACAGACTTTTACATCATCTTTTTCTTGGTTTCCTTTTTTTTGTAAACTGTTGGCTGTTTGTGTAAGAATACCTCACTGTTATAAAATAAATATGTAAAATAAGTGGAGACCCCATTACTGATCCATATTAATTGATGATGTGTTGATTGAAGACAGCTGCACAGATCTGTTGAGATGATTTGCTACCTTTTGTACTGCACTCAAATGTAAATGTGATGACACATACATCAAACCCACTGAAGTATGTGCTGCTCCTCAGGGTGAATCAGGTAAACCAGGAGTCCCTGGACGAGATGGGGTGCCTGGCAAAGAAGGAATACCTGGATTACCAGGAAAGCAGGTGTGTGTGTGTGTGTGTTTTACTATCTATGTCTGTGTTCTTGCAGGCGACTGTTTCTGCAATGTCTCGTGTGCACTGGGCTGTTTTTATCAGGTCTTCCTCTGTGTCATCATTGTGTAATTTGTTCCTCAGGCCAATGCTGGACCTCCAGGCCAGGCCGGCTTAAAGGGGGAGCAGGGAGACAGCGGTCCTCCAGGGAAGGTGAGAACATGCTTTATCTACCGAGCAGCCGCTGGCCAAAAGGACAGTCGATGAAATTGGTTTTGTGGTTGCTTTTATTGGATGTGATCCCAGCTACAGAATGATTTGCTGCCTGAAGTGATAACAAAAAAGTCATTTCTGTAGGGCTATTATTAGCTTCCAACTGTGCGAGTTTTCATCTGATGCCTATTCTGAGTCTTCCTTCAAGGGTCGTGGTTGTTTGTCCACCTGGGGCTGGGGCTGACTCTAACCTAAATCGTGCTCCAGAGACATTCCCCTACAATGTGTGTGAGCCACGGCGCTGTAGGGAGAGGAAGGAGACGAGCGCTCCAAACGGCTCTCAAACAGAAAACATCAGAATATATAGACATTCTCTATTGATGAGGGGATCTGTCAGTAGCCTGTAGTTAAAGCCAATACAATAGGCAAGGCAGAAATTGAGGGTGTTTAAGGGTCGTTAAATCCAGAAACTGCGCTCTACTTAGCAATATGAAGCATAAGAACCTCATAGTTTGATGGAGGTTCACCAGATAACCTGCTCTCATCACTGTTTCTCATTTTGCCTTTAGATATGTAAAGAAGGGGGTCGGCTACATACCTATAACTTAGGAGATGATTAGTTGTGGGTTCAAATGTGTCCAAAGTGCTCTGTGGTGGTAAAACTGCTACCTCTACCTATCTGGGCAAAGTGAGAAAATATCTGAGTATTTGTTTTTGTTTTTGAGTGAGCTACCCTCTGTAATATCAAATAGCCAGCGTAATCCTGGGTATTTTCAGCTTGGCTAAGGCAGAAAAACAAGAGCTCCATCTTCCCTTGCAAGTTCCCTCAGTGGGATCTTTCTGTTATACGACTGTTATTGATTGACATTCAAAGAGAAAATTCTCTGGCACCTGCTCACCTGTATAATGAGTTTTCACATGTCAGGAACATATTTAGTCACTCTTTCGTACGTTCACACTACCCTCACATGTCTATATTATCTGCTGCAATACAGCCCTGGAGTTTCTTGCAGAAATGTAGCTAAATGAGGAAAAACCCCCCGTGGAGGCCTGAAGTGCCTCCCACTCTAAAAATAACAGAAGAACCGACCATGAACGCGAATTTCAGCCAAATCCTTGCGTAGACTTTTGCATAATTGGCTGTTGGATGAGTGTTCTATTACCAGCAAGTGGCAAAAGCTGATCTGGATCAGAATATACAGAATATATTTTTAGGTATAACAAGAAAAAAAGCATTGACAGATGTATTGTGCCCTTATAGTTCTAAGAGCTCATCATCTTATCATTCACTATCGTGCACAATAAATCTCTTAATTGGCAAATCAGAGTAAACCAGATGTTCTAATGTAGCTGCTCCCATCATCTGTTAATAGGGATTGGCTTGTCGTGACAAGGTCTGGGCCAATTCTGATGATGAGGATCTCAGTTAAGCCACATTTCAGCTCAGTGAGACTGAAACTGACAGAGAAGGTCACATGCGTTGATAACTTTCTCTCTGCAGGGCTCACCACATTATCACACAGAGTCAAAATCATCTCTGTTCTTCACCTTCTATCCAACATGGCTCAATACAACTTGCTTACAATATCAATATTATTACACTGTGGTGCAGATTCCACCTTGTCCGAGTACGGAACAATCAAACGCTTTAGCCTCGAGCGAAGCTTATTATAATGCATAACTTGAGTCTGTTAGGATTGCTGCCAGATATCATGATGATATGTATTAGCACACACATTTACTTGCTATTAACTCCAAACTGCAATTTTTTTCGAAGCATTTCAATCGAAAACGGTGTCTCGCTTGTACAGATGTGGAACAATTGTTTGAGAGATGTAATGTCCATTTGGCAGTATTTAGAGAGGCTTTAGCTGTTCAGTTAAGCATCCAAAGCCCATGTTTATTCAACCACAGCGAGGGGTTGGTCATCCACAGCAACAACAACGACAAAAACAACAACGTGCACTTATTTTCTGTGATGTGAAAATGAATTAGAATTCTACTGAAATGAGTTATTTCTCACACTCCTGTATTGTTTCCACTGGTGTGTTTTCCTCCAACCCCTTTACTTCCTGACAATGTTCAGGAAGAACACAATGGGGTGTTTTATCAAATGTATGGAAGCAGGTAGCTCATACACTAGAGTAGCTTTTTGTGTGGCTTTCTCTCTGCTGGTAAAAAAAAGGAAGATGGAGCTTCATTGTCACGCACTCTGTAGTCGCAGCCATTCCTGCTGTTTGTAATGTGGACATGAATCGTGATGAGTTTCTCGAGCAGCTCCCTCACTGCTGAGGTTCAGCACCCTGGACAGAGCCATGGTGACACTGCAGTGAGTTCACCAGTTTGATGAATAACAAAGCAACGCTTGCCCATCTGCTCCGCAGCTCCACCATTTGTTCACACACACACACACACACACACACACACACACACACACACACACACACACACACACACACACACACACACAATTGACATCGCACTTTCCAGCTCCACAGTTGCAATGAACTTTGATAACAGTCACATGTAAAGCTTCAGACCTTCTGAGTACAAGAACCAGAGCTTCCTTTTTGATCCATTCACTCATTCTTGACCCAGACAACTTATCTGGAAGTTGTCATTCTGTCAAGATGGAGCCGAAAAGATTTAAGGACACGGAAAAAAAGACACAGCAGTTGATCACAAAGTAGCTCTCCTCAGATTGTTCCTTGAATGTCGATTACAATTGAATAGGCATATTATTAGCACAATACGTGCATATCATAAACAAGTTGTTGTTGTTTGTTGTAAGACCATTGCCTCCCACAGAGAAGAAAAGTATAGGCTGCCAAACACTCACTGTGGTATAGTGCAATGTTTGAGCCGTAGGAGTTGTGCATTTACGACCTGTGCTTGCCATTAAGGCTCTTAATGTTTGAGAGCTGGAAAGGCTAATGGCTAATGTAATACCAAGGCTTTGAAGTACACATATACCTCTTTTCATACAAGAAGCCATAACATGCTGCACAAGTAATTACTATTATTTTCTCCATTTTTCTGCGCTGTTAAAGGTTGTGGCTGGAACCCCTGGACCCAAAGGAGAGAGGGTGAGTCACTGTTAATGGCATTAATGAGGAAGTAGCTACTTGAACAATTGCTGTTTTGTAACAGTTTGTTTGTGTATTAGTTTTCATGTCTTTCTTGTTTTAGCTGTTATATTACACATGCACACACACGCTCACTCACACTCGACACAATTACATTATTCTTTTTTTTTCTTTTCTTTCTTTCGTTGTAATGTAATGTCTTATGCATATTTTATTTTTTCTTTGTAATTTTGTAAAATTTTAATATTATATAGGTGGAGGCTTCAAATAAGCCAAGTTGGCTTTCTGTCTCTTCCTGCCCTGTGATATTCATTTATTTGTTATTTTTGATTATTTTAAATTTTTGTTGTTTGAATTGTGCAAAATAAATAACTCTAACTCTGAACCTTTCTTTAATTCTGTGACATACTCAACTAATGCAGCTTAGTCCGAAAATGAGAATACTGAAAGTTTGTAAATGAAGAAGCAGAACAGAGCAACTGAATGACATCACTTTCCTGGTTATGATTGATGCAGGGTCTTAGTGGTCAAACACTCCCAGGCACAACCGGAGAGACAGGTCTAGCTGGAGAAAAGGTGAGCATTTCGACTGAAGGCCCACTCTTAGTAAGCAAGAGCAAGACAGTGTGAAAACATCGAGCGCTTTTTCATTGACTGCCGATCACTAATAACTGCTGTCTTTCAGGGTAACAGGGGAGACAAAGGAGCTGCTGCCAACAAAGGAGAGAGAGTGAGTGACATCACGCTGCAGGGAAACAAATATTCATAAAGTTAACATCACATTTTCACATCATGTTATCTGTCTTCATAGGGAGTGGATGGTGAGCCAGGAGATCCTGGAGAAGTTGTAAGTTCTCAGCTTCCACAGCCACCGTTTGTTTTCTGGATTTCTTTTCTTTTCTCTCACGTGATATATTACTGAATGTGGTTTTTGTTGTTTGCATATATCTTCAAATTGTTCCCAAAGGTCTAATGCTTTCATCTATTAGTGAAGGTTAAATGCCACCATTACACTACCATTAGTAGTGTGTCATTTAAGGTAAAGGTTTTTACCATAACGATGTGAGTAACTACTCAACTACATCCAGCTTAGACTTTTATACTAATATGATCAAATGCAGCAAATTGCTATTTAGCACGATGGGACGGATAATATGGAACCAGGCGAGTGCCTGCGGGCACCAAATGATTAAGACAAAGACGAGACTTTTAAAGTATTTGTTAACAAATTCAAAATGAACAGGCATCAGCTCAGCAGATGTTGCTAAACGAAAAGAAAAAAAGAAAAACAATCACGGCATACAGCCACGATGAAAAATATACTTGGATAGCAAGTGGTCAAAATCAACATTTTACATTAAACACTTAGAGTGTGGTCACCCTAGGGCACCACACTGTGTTAATCCAGGGCTGTTAGCATAATCAGCTGCAATAATCAGCTCCAAATTGGACATGTTGATCATCCTCGTTATGTAATCACATCCTACTTCAACCCATGTTTTAGGCATTTCTGTTATCCAGAAATCAAACAAGGGTGCAGGAAATATGTAGCGATGCTGGTAAATGTACACATGTAAAGCAAGGATTCTTTATGCCAAATGGGTTCTCTTCAAGGTCAGTCCAATTATTTAATCTGAGCTTGATCAACCATTTTTTCTACCTACAGCAGTGTTATTAAAGTCTCTAGACCTCCTATCTCAAAGTGTCAGTTGTAATTGTGACAAATCTCCTCTGAAGCTCAATGTTTTGATTATTTGAGGTTAACGAGGCATGTTAAGTGTAATGACCACCAAGCCACTGACAGCACACACTGAAGCTGATGGAACGTGTCTTCACAGCATAATAACGAATGCCAAGCAGATGTTTGGGGGGCATGCAGAAATGTGTCACACTGTTAAAACAAACTGCAACTGTGCTTCATGATTATTATTGTTCATATGAAACAAGCAATGGTTTACATTTGTCTGTTTTCTTTCCAGTAAGGTATTATTGATATGGGTCTTAAAAGAATCCACAGTCTCTTATTTTCACACCTGACGTTTGTCTTTCATGCAGGGGTCACAGGGATCTTCAGGGCCAAAAGGAGATACGGTAAGCTTTCTGTCATGGGTTGTTATTAATTTGCCTGAAATCAAAACCAATCCAAGTGACAGTTGTGACGAAATGTGTGTTGCAGGGAGAGAAGGGCATCGGACAGCTAGGTCCGCCTGGTCGGGTTGGGCCTCAAGGCTTAAAGGTGAGTAACAGCATGTGGTGCCACATAGGATGATCGACTGTATGTTTGTACCTACCTCTCTAATCAGTGAAAGTGATCTATCAGATGTGAGATAGGTCAAAATCTAACTCTGACTTCATTTCAGGGAGATCCAGGCCTTCCTGGTTCAGCTGGTCCTCCAGGGCTACAGGGGAAGTCAGGTGATGCTGGGCAGCCTGGCCTGAGAGGAGAAAGTGGACAACTAGGACCTGCTGGACCACACGGGGAGAGGGTTGGTGGAGCTGCTTATTACACAATACTGTATTTTCTTTCTCTTAATATATGTGGTTTGTTTTCAATTACTGAGGTCTCATTTTCAGGGTCTCCAGGGCTTTGCAGGCCGTGCAGGAAATGTCGGACCCCCTGGTCCCGCTGGTCCTCCTGGACAGGCAGTGAGTTTAGATCCTGTGTTTATTGCTACGTAAAAATCTATTTTAAAAAAAAGTTAAAGGTCTGAGAGAGAAAGGGAAATTGACAAACCCACAGATGAGTGATGAATTATGTGTGCATTGTGTGCTTTTTATCATAAAAGATTCATAAATCTTTACGATTCATACTTTATAGGGCTCTCCTGGTACCAGCGGGTTCAAAGGGGACAAGGTGACGATCCAAGCGACACATATTTCTGTCTCCCTGCTTGAATGTTAATGGCTTTTTTGAAGGGTGTACATATCATTTCTGTTGCCAGGGGGAGGTTGGTGTCGGAATCCCTGGTCCCAGAGGAGAGAGAGGAGAATCAGGGCTGAGAGTAAGACATCCGTGACATCAGTGTTTCATTGAAGATTTGATCGATTATGAATCTGGATGATAACAACTGGTTTGTTTGTGTGCCTTTTTCTGTCTGTCATGTCTTAGGGAGAGGAGGGCCGGGCTGGCTTGGATGGGGAGAGAGGGCCAACGGTAAATACCATGTGACAACTTTTATATCCATCCCTCAGTAACACAACACGAACAAAGTTGTGCCAACAAGCAACAATATAATGGGTTTTTTTTCTGAGCGCCAGCGTCTATTTTCAATTGTTCCAAATGAGGAGAGAACATGCGTGTGGCCACCGAGCCAAGAAGCGTTGCACCCAGCATCGGATTTTTTTAGAGCACTTCAACTCTTGTGTGTGGGAGTTGCCAATGCTTCCTGTTGAATATCTCTGACAGGCGATGGTGTCGTCACTCCGGTGCCCTGCTAGTGCTTTCTGAAATTAAAAAACTCTATCTGGACACTCCTCAAGCATTGAACTTGTCTTTTCGTGTTGTGCTTTACAAAATGATTAATTCACCAGAAGGCTGTATGTATGCAGACACAAAGGGAAAAACGCAGGCATAACTCTTTATTGTTATGACTGTTCTTCACAAGGACACAATGTATTGGATCGTAAACTAATTATTCAACAGGCCTTGTCCTCCCTCACGGTGTTGCAGCACCCATCATTTTAAAACAAGATCAACCTGTGCTCACCCTTTCATCGAACTGCACAGCCTGAGGGGTCATGATATTATTGGGATTTAAGTTCTGTTGTCTCACCCAAGTAAACATGGCCCTGAGTTAAAAACATGCATGGTGGCTTTTATGTGTGGACCAGAATATAATAAACCAGTATGTGTGTTTGTGTGTTTATCAGGGTTCACCAGGGAGCCGTGGTACTTGGGGAAAGAAGGTGAATACTACCAGGCCTTTTTCTCATTTGCATGTCATCATGCGAGCTGTGTCCTCCCTCGAGTCCTTTGCTGGTGTAAAATGGGGAATTCATTTGACACGACTGAATGAAATGTTTTGCTCTCAATCTATTTTATTTTCTTCAGGGGGACATCGGGCTGCAAGGTGACAAAGGAGAGAAGGTGTGTGCATTTTATTATCGAATGAGCTCCACCACTGCTCTCTCTCTTAGCAGCGCTCTCCTTAGAGGAATGTAAGACCGATTGTGTCGGCAGTCTGTTTGGAAAGAGCTCTTTCATGAGAGAGCAGGAGGAATATATGAATACACACAATGTTAATAAGCTACGATACCAAAAGTGACACCGCTTAAGAAAAGGTTACAGGATGAAACACTGTTTGTCACTCACAGGGGGACACTGTGCTGGTGGGAGGACCTGCTGGAGAAAATGGCAACAAAGGAGAGACAGTCAGTGAACACCTGCATGTGTCCAAATGCTGAACATAATAAGATATCCTTGTTTGTTCTTATAGTGTGTGGTTTGGTTTTTGCCTGTTGTGGATGTCACTATTGTTTCATTTTAGGGTGACAAAGGACCCAAAGGTGTGCTGGGAGAAAAAGGGGTGAAAGGTCAAGAGGGCCCTCTGGGGGAGCAGGTAAATGTGTTTCTTGTCCGAACGTATGTGATGGTCTGATGGCTGCTACGAATGATCATTTTCATTTTTGAGTTATACGTTAATTTTTTTTTTTTTTTTGATGAATTGACGAATTGTTTGGTGAAGAAAAATGTCCTCCCTAATTTGCAAAAATCCAATTTGACATCTTCAGATTTCTGGTTTCATCCAACCAGCTTCAGAGATGAAGCAGAGAAAAGCTGAAGGAGTTGTTGCATTTGCAAAATCTAAATTGTTGTCATTGTCAATGAATTATCTCAAGGGCCTATTTGAGTAATTGTCTCTGATTTATAGTTAGTTTGCCTTTTAACAGAATTTGATCTGAACTAGTGGTTGATTATATATTATTATTAGTGGATCTGATGGCCTAGCAGGCGCATCAATTGATTATTCAACTCAGAAATATGATTCACCCTAAACAATATTCTTATGTTGCAGCAACAAAGAGGCCACCATATTGATGTTATAAATGATCGATATGCATATTTCTGTGTACGTGTGTATTTGACATCAGGGTCTGCGGGGAGAACCGGGAGAAAGAGGATCCATTGGATTCCCGGGTGCCCGTGGCCCTGGTGGACAAAAGGTGAGTAATGCATGGATGATTGTTGTGATTAAATCAGTGTCAGAATCAATAGCAAAGCCAGTCAGTAGTCGGTACACGTAATAATTTGACTATAAGTCTGTTGTCTCCCTGCAGGGAGAAGCCGGCCAACCTGGAGTACCTGGTGAATCGGTCTGTGATTTTAATTCCATCCAAATGTAGATTTAGCATTTTCTGTGTGTGGTTTTATCTCTTTGGTGGACAGACCGAGGGATGTTTTCTGTTCTCTCTTTAAGGGTTTCCGAGGAAAAGACGGGATGCCAGGGCAGACGGGGGAGAAGGGAGAGCTTGGTGTTGTAGGAATGAGAGGAATCAAGGTATTTCTTTGAGTCTGTGTGCTTGAGATGGTGTTTGTTCATTCTGTGTGGTTTCAACCTTCAAGCACCTTTCAGGAGTTGGTGATGACTGTAACAACTCAATACTAAGCATAAAATGAATATGATTGCACAGGATTAAATTAAAGATATCCATGCAGAATATTTGCTTTCACCCCATCACTATGACAGCCGAAAGGGATTTTGCATGGATTTTGATATCTCAGAGATAAAAATCTATTTTGGAAGAGAGACAATAGTACAGCTGGAGAAAGTACAGAGAGAAGACATACAACAAATGCAGCCAGTCACACACAAGTACATACCTACAAACTGCATCAGAAGCGATCAAAGACCTCTCTAAAAAGGCACAAAGTTTAAAATTGCTCAGTGGAATTATCACGTTGAAGCTCTGAAGGAATATTTTGACATTTGGGGAAATAAAGCTAGCTTGGCTCTGCCCACAATTAACAAAATCCAATGTACAATTATTCGTACAAAAGTATAATGACAAGTATAATAACCACAATTAACCATTTTTTATGTGCCAGGCTATTTCTTGTGCTGGACCATTTACTTCCTGAAGACTCCACCGGGTGCCTGGCAACTGGTCCTGGCCAAGAAACAGTCATGCACATAACGCTCCGTAAAACGATGGATTGACGTTTTTATATAATGTGTTTGACAGTTCATGTTAATTTGTGAGCTTTACAGGGGCTGTTACCTTTAGGCTGAGCTGGGCTAGCTGTTACTAAGCTAAACGACTGCTGGCAGTAGCTTCAGATGAGAGGAATATTGATCTTCTCAGTTCACTGGCTTTCCCAAAATGTCAAAATGTTGCTCAAAAGATTCATACCATTTTCATGGTGGAAATCACTGGTACTAACCCGTCCTGGCTGTTTGTGTTTGTGAACAGTTGTTTTTACTGAGAAGAGGTGTGCGATAGTGATGCAGCTTCAGTAGGATACATTTATAAACAAGAATGATAGTGTGTACGTTGAGGACCAGCCTACTTTTTCACATATGAATAGGAAGGTAGAATGAACAATGTGGGAGTGCAGGATATCTGCATCTAAATAGTTAGATACAGATATGATGGTTTACACATTTTGTATCTTTAATTTCTGTGCCATTTGCTAAATTATGCGTTTGTGCAATGATAAGACTCCTACTGTTACTCTGTAAAAACGTTGTATGAATTACTAGCCAACTTTTTAAGTCTCCAAAGAAATAACTGGGTTGAAAACCTCCTGTAGGTCTGTCTGTGTGCATTTGAAGACAATACCGTGTGCTATCAAATGAACATGTGGATGTAGCACGGCTGTACCAGACAACATCGGCCAGTCCTCTGCTGCTGTTTTGCTACTTGTAACAACATCCATTATCAGATGAGTTGTGCGTCAAATTTGTGCTGTTTGGAAGATGCCGGACAAGCTGGGTCATGTTCGCTGTCCGTGTAAGTGCTCCTGCACAATGATTCAGCCTGAGCGGCAGGTAAAAGGTCAATTGATCAATGGATGGACTCTTTCTGACTGGTTTAGAGCATCTTGTCCGTTTGTCACTCACAAGCTTCTTCATGTGCCTCTGTCAATGATGAACGTATGTGTTTCCAGGGTGACCGAGGACCCAAGGGGGCTTGTGGAACTGATGGAACAAAAGGAGACAAGGTGGGATCAAGACATATCTGATTGAGGGGGAGAAAGGGGAGAGGAAATAAGCATGAATGAAAAAATTGTATCGTGATAATTTCCCACCCAATGGTATTTTGACACTTTATTTATTCTGTCCCAAAAATAAACCAAGAAGTTAACATTTCAGTAATAGCTTGTGGTCTGTGAAGCTAGATGTTGTTTCCCTTTCTGGTGATTAGAGATGCAGCGATACCGAAACCAATAACGGAGATCAGTATACTGACTCACATAGCTGGATCAGGTTTAGGTGAAAAATGGGCCAATCTGATATTGGATACCGTTATTGTAATTACAACAATTCAGTCAATGTATCAATGATACACATAAAAGAATGGGCCCAGTCACTGGGCCCAGTGACTGGGCATACAGTTTATTAATTAAATACTGGTATCTGATGGGTACTCTATATCGGCCAGTACCCAAAGCCCAGGTATCTTTATCAATATCTCGACTGAGTCATTTGGATTGGTGCATCCGTAGGTTTCATTATACGTTATTCTTAATGCCTGTCATCTGGTCTTATTCCGTGCAAAATCAGACAAAACGATTTACAGCACGCAGGTTCACCAGAAACTCCTTTAGCTCAGACGCCAGCGGGCCGACCCAGCTTTGCAAACGCCTTTCGGCCTGCAGTCTCTGGTGCTTTTGTCCACAGGGACTGTCGAATCAACACAAAATGAAAGCTCCTCGTAGTACCTTTCAATAAGTTATGAGTCAGACATGTATGAGTTGAGTACTGTGTGGTAAGTACTTTGAAAATTTAATGAATCTGAGTGTCTGTGTTCAGGGGGATGGTGGTATTCATGGCCGATCAGGCCTACCTGGAAGAAAAGGGGAACAGGTATGAGTAACATCAAACTGACACGCTGTGCTCTATTATATGCCTCGTGGGTGCTCTTAAGATTCGTTTACAGGCATGCTCTCTGTGTTTTCCAGGGGGAACTTGGACCTTCTGGGGCCCCAGGGACCCCTGGAAAAGAGGGACTTGTCGGTCCCAAGGTATGTGTTGTCTAATTTTTCTTGAAATCAACTATAAATGTGTCCAATATAGAGTGTTACCACTTTTCTCTGACTTTGTAGGGTGACCGTGGATTTGACGGCCTTGCAGGACCCAAAGGAACTCAGGGAGAGAAAGGTGAAAGGGTGAGTCAGCAGTACAGTGTGAGCTTACATGCTAATCTCCATAATATGTACAGTCAGAAACACAACATGGCTCATCCTCAGAGCTACATACAGGAAACCTTTAGATTCATGATCAACTGTCTCTGTGCCTCATGCAGGGTCCGTCTGGCATACCTGGTCCTCCTGGCCCCAGAGGAGTGGATGGGGTCTCGGGCCTGAGTGGCACTCAGGGCCCAGCTGGTGCTAAAGGCCCAGAGGGGCTCCAGGGACAGAAGGTGACTATCCTTAATGTGGCTAGTTCCGCACTTCTCCACTTTAAGGAGGCAGATGTCTGTTGAAGAGACGAGATAGGACATAATGACAATTCAACAAGCCTTTGTTACACCAGCTAATGCGTGCACCATCAAGTATGACTGTGCACACATTTCTTGGCAATCTAGCAAAGAAAAAGAATGTATAATGGAAGCAAAAATAGACGAACGTGTCAATTGCTCTACTGTGCGAGTGCACAAAAGAGCAGAAGTCGGAGATGTGTGAGTGGCAACAAAGATACAACTTTTTGTTTTTGACAGTATATGATGCACGACTTCTATTAAAAGAATACTGTCTTTTGTTTTCTCCCTAGTTTGCTCTCCTGTTTCTTTTTTTACCTGACTGCTCATTTTGTTTGATTTCTGTGAATTGCTTCATCATAATGATTGACAGTTTGATGGGCCCGGCACACGACTGGCTTGTCTGCTGCATCAACAAAGAAAGAAAGAAAGCTGGTGAAAGGAGCGCAGGGCCATATCGAGGCGCACCTTTTTTATTTCAAACTGAGACACTCCCTTTAGTCAACCCAGTTGCATTATTTTCCGAAACCAATATTTTTGCTTTGGTGCAAGGAAGGAAGTCTGAACATCTGATCTTCATACAAAAAGACTGTAAACATACTGTAAACTGTAGCTTTGATCCCTTTTGCATATTGTGTGTGGAATGAAGGAGCACAGGAGCAGCTTATTTGGAGAAAAGATAGCACTGGACTAGAAACAGTTATCTGTCTTTGTTTTCACTGAAGCTATGCAGGCAAATACCACCTGTCCCGATATTATGTATGTAGAGATTGTTACTTGCATTGTAAGGTGTACTACACCTGTCTACTGCAGACATGCTGTATGTTGTAATGTTGTTTTACCTCCGTCAGGGAGAGAGAGGTCCAATCGGTCCCGCCGTGGTTGGTCCACGCGGTATCCCAGGGATCTCGGGGGAGCGAGGAGAAGCGGTTAGTGTCACACTTGTCTCCTGGTTGTCATCTTTGATAGGAAACCATTTGTCGAGGTCAGAAAGAATTCTTGGTGTCCTTATCAAAAACATTTGAAAATATTACCGCACTGAATTACTTGTTGGAGTCCAGTATTACTCTTTCCACAGTGTGCCAAGTTTAAAATGAGCTCCTCATCGCTTCTACAGTTAATTAGTTTCAACCGAAACTGGTTACTTAAAAATGACAACCACATTTTATTAACGCTTCCCAGCTTTGTTTGAATTTCTGGTTCCTCAAAGGGGTCCCATATATTGGCAAAGGACGTCGAGACTGGGAAACCTTTTTTAATGTATCATAAAGTAAAAGTGGCAATGGCCGATCTTTGACTTTGACTTTGCATTTAGTTCATGTGCTGCACCTGGTCTCAGCTTAATGAATGATCGTGCTGCAGGCCCCTCTGTGGGTCGTGTGTCCTAATACGTGTCCATGTTGTAGGGAGAATTGGGACCAGATGGAACCAAGGGAGACAGAGGAGAGCCAGGCATGACGGTCAGTGCTTGAGCCTTACCGCGGGGTTCAATTTGAAGATGTGGACATCAAACAGCACACACGCACTTACACAGAGCTGATATTAGGGTTGTGTTTGTAAGTGTGTTTTTCTTATTTTTGCTCTGTTCCCCCTCTTTGTTTTGAATTCAGGAGTATGAGGTCAGGGAGTACGTTCGCACAGAGATGAGTCAGCACTGTGGTGAGTCTTTCATGCTGCTCGCATTGCTCATTTATAACAGAGTTGTCCCCAAGTTGAACTTCAGATGGTAATCACAGCACATGAGTCACAGCTTCAGCTACACTTTTTGAAAGTATGATGCATAAGAAGCTGCAGAGAACTACAACAATGCCATGGCTCTTGAAGCTGACCTTTTTTTATTCCCCCTGTTTCTGCTTCCTTCCTGTCCGTCTGTCTGATCCTCAGCGTGTGGAGGTGAGTGAGCCATTCGACTGCAGCAGAAGAGAGAAGGGTGGACTGAAGGGCTGAGATTTAGCATGAGTCACAGCCGTACACTGTACCGCAAATACTGCTGCAGAGTAGCGAGAGCGTGTATATATTTCGAGAATGCTTTAGGGCATTTTCCCTTATTAGGCATTTGTGTGTGGTTTAAATGATCATTTAACCTCATGCACACAAAAATGAGATAGTTACATTACCTGCCATTATTATATTTTATATTATATGAACATGTTAGACCAAACAACGTACTTTCTCCAATCACTGAGAATGGCTAGCATTAAAGGTTTCAAAATGAATTCATTAAAAGACAATTAGAAAAAAACTCAAAATGATCAACTTTCCCCAATGTTTTAACTTGTGAAATGTTAATCACTGTAAGTCTTCACCAGAGTTGTGAAGCAGCAGTTAATATGCAGTGTTACTGATAATGTCACTCATGTTTAATTTACTTTCATTGTTACCTAACAAGTAGTTATGCATTTCATAATGTTTTAAAAATGTGACTCGAGTAAGACAAAAGTCCATACAGCAGCGACTTGAGTCCTTCAAGGACTACAACCAGTCTTTGGAAGATTGCCTCATGGTGACCAGTCTTGCAAAAACTCCTTTCAGCTGGTGTGTATGTTGGAACGGTGGAATGATTTTTGTGGTGCTTTGGGGTTGTCGTTTTTGTTGTTGGCTCATGTATCTGAAGGTTTTACTACCAGAATGTTCTGTCCTTCTTTTTTTTCCATCATGTTACCTTTCCGGTCCCCCTTTTCTAACACTTACCCGGTCCCTTTCGCTCTCTAAATCCTGTCTCCGCTCCCTCGGTGTCCCTTTTCGCTCCTCCCTGTCCTATCTGGTTCTCTCAGGTTCAGGCCCTGTAAATCGTTCCCAGCCCCCGGTCAGGTCTCGGCCTGCACCAGAGCAACAACTGGCCGTGAAGGGTGAGGAGGGTGAGTGTGTCCGTCCATTGCTCTGCTTGTCGACCTCGATCTGTGTGTCTGTCTGCGTGTCCGTCCCTAACAAACAGGTCTAACTTGGTGGCGCTGGGCCTGGAGACCTCTGATCACTGGGTGGTTTTCTCATTCGGGAAACAGAGGACTCCATTTATGTTAAGACCCACAAAATGTATTCTATAGGCGTATCCAGGCAAATACAAAGTGTATAGGCTCACTGACTATTCTCACCTGTATTTAGAGGCTTCCTGAGTTGTCCCAATATGGTCCAGGGCCTCCATCTATCTGAGGCTTGGAGGTCGTCAGACGCAGGTGAAGCATCTCTGACCTGTGTGATGTCACATTTCTCTCAGGCCGTGAGCTGCATGTGGTGGTGAACACCAACGACCCAGACTACGAGCACATCTACTCCGTCGAGGCCTACGACAACCCCTTGGAGGAGCTGCTCTACTTCACTCCCACTGCCAACCAGAACGATGGTACTGTGTTTCATACTGTGTCCGACGCTATCGTGCAGGGAAATAGTATATTAAAGACATAAGGTACCTTGTGGGGGGGTTTTTTTAGAAGCTGAAGTTTTACGACACTCGGACAAGCATTTTAAAAAAAGCACTGGCAGCTTGACAAATGAGATTAATATTTTTCTTCTCAATAAAACATTTGCAAAGCCTATTTTTGGAAGAATTTGAAATCAACATCGTTTACAACCAGGTCTGCTTGCTGGTTGCCCGTGTGCTGACATGCATGTGTGTCCTTGTGAACGTTCAGGATACACATACAGTGACAATCAAAGTTGTCAAATAACTGGCTTCCCCTTTTTAATTATGATGGCCCCCAACATTAACAATATTTATTCACATGCGACAAGCGTATCTGGTTCATGTGATGAATAGAAGATGGCATGTCAAATGTCTGCCCATGTGCCATAATTTGGTTGATTCAACCAGCACATAATCCAATTTGTGCTGGATGAGCGTGTCCTATATTAAGTGTGTGTTTCACTTTGTGCTTATTTCATGACATTGAGATACCGTGTTGACCTTTTGAATTGTTTCACTCACGCCTGCTACAAGCGCCCACCATCCTGAGTCTGTGAACGTTATCTTAGAGCACCTTTAAATCACATTCATGTATTTATTTTTTCTATTCAAACTGAATGTGTCTATGCTGTGTGTCTGTGTGTGTGCAGGTGAGGTTGTCAAGGATGAAACTGACAAAACAGTCACAGTTAAACCAAACAAATCAGCCAGAGCTGATGTTAAGAAAACAGCAAGAGCTGATGGTCAGAAAGAAGCCAAAGTTACACCTCTGAAAGCAGTCAAGTCCAGATCAGTCAGAATCAAGAGGAGAGTCAAAGGGGAAGGTAAACTAGCTCTTGTGCGGTTGTCCTGTATTGGGATCTATCAAGGATTTATTCTGCCATCCTGCCTGCCTGCCTGCCTGTTGTCTGGCCCTCTCTGCATGTCCCAGGCTGCGTTGGCTGTTTTGCTGTTGTCTTAAAAGCATAAATGCATCCAGTAAAATCAAAAACAAAGAACAATATGTCAGTGCTAATGATTTGCTTTACATCTAAACGAGAATGCCAAACTATCTCAATAAACAGGTTGTTTGATTGAGTTTTTGATCTCGGTGGTCAGGAATGCTTGTTTTGGGTCCCCTGTTCTTCATTAATGCTTTGCCTCTGCTCCTCTCTGCCTGGCCTGCCCTTTACTTATTGTGTGTGCGCCTTTGTGTCTCTGCGTGCAGCATTCTTCATGTGTGTGTGTGCGTGTGTGTGTTCTGCAGCTCCAGCTGACTTGTGCCTGCTGCCCATGGAGGAGGGGAACTGTGGACGATACACTCTGCGCTGGTACTTTAATAGTCAGGTTCAGGCCTGCAGGCCCTTCATCTACAGCGGCTGTGAAGGAAACGACAACCGCTTCCTCCACCTGGAGGAGTGTGAGGAGCTCTGCCTTGGGGAGGCGGAAGGTACACAAACACACACACGCGGTAGTTTATGTCAGTGTTGGATGTGTGCAAACTAACGAGTGATCTCTTGTGTAGGTCCTCGTCCCTTGAAGGCAGCACGATGATTGAGGACAAATCCTCCTTGTCATTATTTTGTCAACTGTCAATGTCAAAGATTTGTTTTTGTTTATTTATTGTTTCTGTAAACCCAATCTAAATTTACCAGAGTGTCTCCTGGCTTTATGTTCTCCTAACCATGCAAAAGAAAGACAAAATCATTTTATTGTGGTTATGTAAGTACAGTACGTAAAAAACACTTTTCTTTTCGTACATTTGCACACTTAAGAAGAGTTTCTTTGCTCTCATCCGTACCTTCAGTACCTTTATTCACAAATGATAAGACTTCCGTCTGTATGCAGAAAGGAAGTGAAGAAAGTATCTGACTCACACTACAGTGTAATGCGATTAAGCGTAAAGCCTTAAGTAAATACCAATATGGTGAAGCTCATGATGTTTGTTTTTTTACTCGGTGGTCATTTTCGAGGCTGTAGTTATTATGTGTGTTTACCGGTGGCGGGCCGTGCATTTTATACCTGGGCCTTCACTGCTGTCCTGCAGCTGAAACACCTCATTATGACGCCACAGCTATGGTTATTATTTGTTTCCTGTAAAAATGAAGCTCGACACCTATAAATACACTAACTGCAGAGTGCAGATACATGAATACGCCGAGAGTGTGTCTCCTCTCTTCTCTGACTGCAGCTGGGAGTGCTGTGCGAGTAGCCGCCTGTGAGTGCTTTGGGGCGGCTCACGGCAGCGCAGAACGGTACCTGCTTTCACGCCAGAGTCAAAACACCAGAAAAGTCTCCAACAGCACCAGAAAAAGTCACTAGATTTGTCGCTAGTAGCTTTTGACAAAAAAATGTCACCAAGAGGGTTCGGAAAGTCGCCAGATTTAGAGAGAAAGTTGGCAATGCTGGCACCGACTAAATGTGTCCCCAGCGCAACATTGAACATAACGGTAGTTCCTATCACATATAAAAACAAACAAAAATCCATCTTCATAAAAACAAGTTGTACAAATAATAATATATAAACAAGCATATTAAAGCTACTGCAGATGTAAAAACAAAAGCAGTTCACTTACCAAAGCTTGTTCACTTGAAGACAAAGTCCATCCTCCTTTCTTTGTTAATAAAGAGTTTAATCTCACGGTTGTTCAGTACATCCGTGCGTTTTAGTTCCAGTAAGAAGTCCTTCTCGATTCAGTGAAGACAGTCGAGCCTCCCCAGTTGTATTTCTTGAATACGTTTGAATGCATTTGAGGGCTGAAAAATGTCCGCTCCACAGAGGCAGCAGATATTGGGATTGTCACCGCCCAACATGTCAGGCTAGCCCACTGACCAATCACGTACTTGTAGGCCGGCTAGCAGACTCTGGCACGTCAAAGAATACGCCCAACATGTCAAACTAAAGATCTGATTGGTTGAAGAATATAACAATCAACAATATCGTCTCCATTCACTTAAACTGCACATGGATGCACTTGAGAGACTGCAGGCCTTGGGCCTCTCTTCTTACCCAGAGACACAGAGGTGAGATCTGATTGGATAAAAGCTCTACTTAAAACAAGCTGCACTGGAAGCAGGGCAACTGAGGAAGACAGTAGCTGTGCAATGAGAACATAAGATAATGGGAAAAACATTTATAATACATGTAATGTATTTATGAAAAATGATTAAATGATAAAATGTGATTCTGTCTCGGCCAGCAGAGAAGATCATTGTGACCTCACAAAACATGTTTTCGCCCATAACTCAAGAATGAATATGCTAATTATGACAATTTCACACAAAGGTCTAATAAATTGATTCAATTATGACATTTTGGAAAGATGTGGATGTAAATTGCAACATGACTGCTTGGTGGAAGCACACAACCGCAAGGCTGCAATTCTAGTTCCAAGTAAGTATTTTCTTCAAAAGAATACTGCCTTATTACAGATCAACAGCAGGAAACCAAACACTTCATGCAGCTTCACTTTATTTTTCAGTCATTAAACTGAGCTGTTGATCGGATTGAGTACATTACGTAAGGGATTGGTCTAGGTGTGACCAGTATTCCCCTTCAGCAATGAAGGTTTCTTATGTTTGGTTTATTTTCTAATGATTTCAGTCGATGCACCATGGATGCAAGCTGCAACAATCTAGGCCTGTTTTTGGCCTGTGTTCAACTTGCTCACTTGTGTGGTTGTAACAATGATTTGCAGTTGTTGTTGCCTGTGTCAAAAGTATAAAAATCATGACAACCAAAAACATCAGCAAAGAAGACCACAAGTAGATCCTCAGCAACACTCAATAAAATACACATAACAGGAGGATTTGGCAGCACAACCTACAAATTGCACTCTTTGTGGACTTCACTGAACTGGTATTTACTGCAAGGAAGGTGTTTTTATTATTTTGCTCACTACTTATATGTGTAGACTGTTTAAACGTCCCGACTTAGTAAAGTAGCAAAGTGGTCAGAGGTGTGGGTTGTGGAAATATTTTCCAATTTGCAAATGAGCATTCGAAAGTTTTCTTCCAATGATAATCCTACTGTAACGTTCCTCAGCATGGAGGCACAGAAGTTGCCTGGCTAAAGTAGCTTTTGTGTTAGTATTTCATCTTTGTTTCAGAGAAATCCTGTCATTGGGGTTAGTTTGGTTAGCAAATGCTGTAAATGTGTATACTGTAGTATTAAGTAGACTTTGCTATGGAGAGGAAGAAGGCCACTGCGCCATGAATGTTGAATTCTTCCAAAATTGACCCCGAATTCAAAATTTGTATCAAAGAAAGAATCAGTTTAAGTGAACTAAAAGAACAATAACATGTCATGATAAACAGTACAGACAGAATGTAAATCCAGACCAAAAGCAGAAAATGAAAACAAATTCTCGAATAACTTACTAACTTCAGCCCTTATCAACGCTTAGTGATTGGTTGTTGTTTTTACCGTAGTACTCCTTAGGAGTTGAAATTGACTTCTCTCCTAAAGTTTTTGTGTACTTGATCTTGACTTTGAATCAAATCGGTTTTTTTCCCCAACATGGTTGAAATGAATGAGTTTAACCAGGAGATTTCCCCGAAAGCCTTGAAAGTGCTCGAACTGCAAGTCACCGAATACCAACTGCAGAGAATTAACAGGGCTTTTACTTCCAGAGCCCCAGATGCATGAAATAACTCCTCACACTTCTCTACATGATTACTATGCAATCACATCTGAATTGGGTTATTATTAATGATATAGTTTTATCATTTGTATTAAAT